>NC_090265.1:1555378561-1555701894 GCF_040414725.1 Anabrus simplex | reverse complement strand
ATACTCTATTTCCACTTGTTATGGTGTGTGCGCGCGCTAACTATGGGATTATTAAGAAAAACAGCCCTTACTTAAAAAATATACTTTGTGAAACAGGAACTGTTAAGAGAAATAGGAAATACCGTACTTGCCCCAGAACTTTAAAAATATAATTTCTATTGGACAGAAACAGTGTTTTAGGTCAGGTTCAATGTTCGCATGCACATTCCTTGAAAAAAGTACAAGAAACACCCAGTAATTCTATCTAGCATGCAATAGCCAAAGAACAGGAAATTTCAGCAACCCACAACAGTGCTGACAGCAATAGTAAATCATCAATAACATCATCCTATAATAAATTTATGGGTGGGATTGACACCTCTGACATGATGTATACTTACCTTGATACTGGAAGAAGGTGACTTACAGTATCATTGCTAGAATGGTACTGAACAGCTACATTCTCTACAAGGAAAACAGTAAGAGATCAGGGAAAATAAAATCTAGACTGTACTGTACATTATCACTATCAGTAATCAAAAGCGTGGGGTGAGAAAGAGCTTCCTGAGAAGAAAGAGCCTGTGTTTTTGTTGTTGTTGTTGTTGTTGTTGTTGTTGGAGTCATCAGCCCATAGACTGGTATGATACAGCTCTGTATGCTACCCTATCCTGTTCCAACCTTTTCATTTCTACATGATTCTACATGTGCTCTAATTTGCTTGTCATATTCGTATCTTGGTCTTCCCCTAGCATTCGTACCACCTACACTTCCCTCAAAAACCAACTGTACAAGTCCTGGGTGTCTTAAGATGTGCCCTATCATTCTCTCTCTTCTTGTGGTCAAATTTAGCCAAATCGATCTCCTCTCATCAATTCGATTTAGTATCTCTGCATTCGTGATTCTATCTACCCACCTCACCTTGCATTCTTCTGTAACACCATATTTCAAAAGCTTCTACAGTATTCTCTTTCTTTCTGAGCTAGTTAACGTCCATGTTTTACTTCCATACAATGCCACTCTCCAGACGAAAGTCTTCAAAACATCTTTCTAATTTCTATATCAATGTTTGAGGTGAAAAAATTTCTTTTCTTAAGAAAGGCCTTTGTTACTTGTGCTAGGCTGTATTTTATGTCCTCCTTACTTCTACAATCATTAGTTATCATACTACCCAAGTAACAATATTAACCGGGCGAGTTGGCCGTGCAGTGAGGGGCGCGCAGCTGTGAGCTCACATCCAGGAGATAGTGGGTTCGAATTCCATTGTTGGCAGCCCTGAAGATGGTATTCTGCGCAGTTCCCCATTTTCACACCAGGCAAATGCTAGGGCTGTACCTTAATTCAGGCCACGGCCGCTTCCTTCCCAAACCTAGGCCTTTCCTGTCCCATTGTCGCCATAAGACCTATCTGTGTTGGTGCGACGTAAAGCAAATAGCAAAAAACAATATTCGTGGACTTCCTTTAAGATTTCATTTCCTAATCTAATATTTCCTGTATCACCTGACCTTGTTTGACCGCACTCCATTACTTTTGTTTTGGACTTATTTATTTTCATGTTGTATTCCTTCTCCAAGATTCTGTCCATACCATTCAGCAATTTCTCCAGATCGTTTGCAGAGTCAATCTAAAATAACAATATCATTGGCAAATTTCAGGGTTTTGATTTCCTCTCCCTGGACTTTGATTCCCTTTCCAAATTCCTCTTTGATTTCCTTCTATATAAATATTGAAAAGGAGAGGGGACAAACTGCAGCCTTGCCTCACTCCTTTCTGGATTGCTGCCTCTTTTTCAAAGCCTTCAATTCTTATCACTGCAGACTGATTTTTGTATAGATTGTAGATAATTCTCCTTTCTCGGTATCTGATTCCGATCACCTTCAGAATCTCAAACAGCTTGGTCCAATTAACATTATCGAATGCCTTTTCTAGATCTACGAAAGCCATGTACGTGGGCTTGTCTTTCTTAATTTGGTCCTCTAAGATCAGACGTCTAGTTAGGATTGCTTCACGTATTCCCACATTTCTTCTGAAGCCAAATTGATCTCTGAACTCAGTTTCTACTTGTCTTTTCATTCTTCTCTAAATAATGCATGTTAAAATTTTGCAGGCGTGAGATACTAAACTAATGGTGCAGTAGTTTTTACACTTGTCAGTACCAACTTTCTTGGGAGTAGGTATAAGAACATTCTGCCAAAAATCGGATGGCACTTCTGTATCATACATCTTACACACTACAGTAAACAGAATAACCTCTCCGTGCTGGTTTCTCCTAAGGCAGTCATTAATTCGGAGGGTATGTCATCAATTCCCAGTGCCTTGTTCCTACTTAGGTTCCACAAAGCTCTGTCGAATTCTGACCTCAAAATTGGGTCTCCCATGTCATCAGCATCAACAGCCTCTTCTTGTTCCAGAACCCTATCATCTACTTCTTTACCTTGATACAACTGTTGGATATGTTCCTGCCATCTTTCTGACTTGTCTTCTATCCGTAGAAGTGGTTTTTCTATCTAAGCTTTTAATATTCATACACCTAGTTTTCCTTTCTCCATAGGTTTCCTTGATTTTCTTGTATGCAGTATCTACCTTTCCTAGGATCATACAACCTTCAACATTCTTGCACTTCTCCTTCAGCCATTCTTCCTTAGCTGTCCTGCACTTTCTATCTACTTCATTCTTTATTCTTGTGTATTCTTTTCTGCCCTCCTCATTTTTTTCATTCTTGTACTTTCTTCGTTTGTTAATCAGGTCTAGTATCTCTTGAGTTATCCATTGTTTCTTAGTTGATCTTTCCTTTCTTCATAACTTTTCTTCAGCAGCCATTCTGATCTCATCCATCATGACTGTCCATTCTTCCTTTACTGTATTTCTTTTAGCCTTTTCATTTAGTCCTTGTGTTACATATTCCTTGAAACATTCCCCGAGACTGTATGGTATGCAGCACTAAAGAAAAGAGGAGGGGGGCCAGAATTGTATGCACTAGGGTCTGCATGGAGAGTATTTTCCAAAGCAAAAATGCTGACTCCAGAAAGTACATGTACCATTGTTTACATTAAGTACTATAATTCATGACTAGATAAGAGTACAGAAAAGAAAATTATATCACGTTATACAGAATTAAATGTACTTGTTTTCAGAATGACTGGTCACGAAGAACACTTATGAACAGGTTACGTTTTAGGTATTTGAAAACTGATTTTTGTTTTTTTATAATTTATTTTTTAAGTTCTAAATTTCTTTTCATGGTAATATTTGCCGTTAACAATTTTGGAATATATTTTTCCTAAAATTACGTGGTATAACGTACTAATGAGATTTTCCTTCACTTTTTATGTTTGTGGATTTCTTTATACGATGAAATTTTACATTTTAACTTACATAATAATGAAAAATGACCTGAGTGTTTTGCGATTGACTGACGAATATAGCCAGAATGCAAAAGGGATTAAGAAAAGAAATTTTCTCACTTCGAACATTGATATAGGAATTAGAAAGATGTTTTTGAAGACTTTTGTCTGGAGTGTGGCATTGTATAGAAGTGAAACATGGATGTAACTAGCTCAGAAAGAGAATAGAAGGTTTGAAATGTGGTGTTACAGAAAAATGCTGAAGGTGAGATGGGTAGATCAAATCAAATCCTCATGAAGTACATTCACCCCACCAACTGTCGTTAGTTCTATTGGATAATGTCGATGGTTTGTGGTTCATAATCTGAATCCTATAGATGAAAGTGAAGATGTGAAATTTAATAAACTTGCGACCATGTGGTTGGTTAACTGAGCCACTGTTCACCTAACACCACTACCTGTGGCTCCATTAACCTCTTAAAAAAAAAAAAAAAGACAAAACAGCCCTTGAAAGGCCTTGGCCTACCAAGCGACCGCTGCTCAGCCCGAAGGCCTGCAGATTACGAGGTGTCGTGTGGTCAGCACGACAAATCCTCTCGGCCATTATTCTTGGCTTTCTAGACCGGATTAACCCCTAATGTTCATGAAATTATAAGTTTGACTGTAACCTAATCAGTAAAAAAAAAAAAAATAAGGAAATTGAATGTTTAAAATGCATAGCTTTCATGTGATGTATTAGTATATTGATCAAGGATTTGAGTATATAAATGAATAAAAAACAAAGAAATTACCCTTACGTTTGCTATTTAAACACCACACTGAAATTCCACTATATTAATCTTCTGGCACCTAAATAATAGATGGGAAGGTACAGAATGACAAATTCTTAGTGACAAAATACTTCATAAGTTAGATTTCCCTTCTAGTGATTTTCAAGATGGAGTGGTTCAGTTAACTTCCATGATCAGTTAACCTAACCCTACCGTACAATTTATAGAGATCTGTTAGAAGGGGGTAGAAGAGCAAAAATTTTGGGAGACATCATTGTGCAGTGTTGGTATAAACTTCAAGAAAAGTACTGTAGATTTTGGTATGACTTTTCTATGAAGAATGTCTATTTTAATGTACAGTTAATGATAGTTGTTGTTTGAAGAGACTCTACATAATGGTTATCAGCTCCAATAAAGAACCATTTGTCATTTTGTGTTATCTTACATGACTAGTTTTCATCCTCCACTTTATTTTTAAAACTGGTTACTGCTGTCAGTGTCACTGGGAATACTGTTAATATGGTACTATTTTCTTGCATTCTTTGTGAAATTTGTTTGCCTTACCTACCTTTCTTGTTTGAGAATATCAAACTAAATTGTGTTTACTTATTTATACATTTATAAAGAAACAAAGCTAATTCACTGTGATCATAAAAAGTATGTGTAATATGTACTTTCCTTTTTTCCAGTTGCAGAAACTATTGCTGATGGATCCAACCAAGAGAATCACCTCAGAGCAGGCAATGCAAGATGCTTACTTCTTGGAAGAGCCTCTTCATACAGCAGAGTAAAACGATATAAATTATAAGTATTCTTTGAAACAATCCTTATTTATGGTCATTCATCTGGTATGTATTTGGTTACAGTCCAGGATTGCTTATTTCTTCACACTGTGCACACATTATTAAAATGTATCCTTCAAGATTATTTTTTAAAATTTACTATGTAAGAATCTCATAAGCTATTGAGATATGTAGTATTTAAGTTTACAGGCATATATGTGCAAATCTAGTGCCTCGAAAAATTCCTGAGCATCCCACTGAATGGCGTACAGCTTTTTGGATACTGAGGGAGCTGTGAAAAGTCGGTAGCCAATACTGAACCTCGCTCTGATGGATACCATAAAATTTGGAACAGTCACCATCTCAGCAGTAACATAGAAGACCAATGAACTGATCAAATTTAAGAAGGACATAGACTGGGCGAGTTGGCCATGCGGTTAGAGGCGCGCGGCAGTGAGCTTGTATCCGGGAGATAGTGGGTTCGAACCCACTGTCGGCAGCCCTGAAGATGGTTTTCCATGGTTTCTCATTTTCACACCAGGCAAATGCTGGGGCTGTACCTTAATTAAGGCCACGGCTGCTTCCTTCCAACGCCTAAGCCTCTCCTACCACATCGTCGCCATAAAACCTATCTGTGTCGGTGCAATGCAAAGCCGCTAGCAAAAAAAAAAAGAGAGAGAGAAGGACATAGCCATCCATGGGGTAGATGAGGCCACTTGGAATGGAAGACAAAAATTAAGGCTGAAGGTCAGGTAAAGGTTGGACTTCTGTGTGAGAATAGGAATCAACTAGGGGATGTACTAATTAAATTTTGTCTGAGAGAAACCAGCTGATTATAGGGAAATGGGCAGTAATTACTAGGTATAGTTGGGGAAATACCACGAACCTATTACGGTGGCGTAGCAGGGGGAGAGGTGATACTCTCAAGTGGCGCATACCAGGTGGCGGATACGGGGGTCCTAACTGGCTTGCCAGCGAACTTGAGGGAAATAAAATACCTCTCGCGGACCAAACACACAACCCCCTGTAGGTGGGGGACGCAGACGAAGAATTCACACACGCTATACTTTGCCTGTCATAAGAGGCGACTAAAAGGGGCGACCAAGGGATGATCAAGTTAGAACCATGAACCTACTTGTGATTCGTACCACCACGCGGGGACACCATAGGTCGTTTTTACTTGCGCGTAGTACCACTATGTTGGGTACCAAATAGGTTTGTGATTAGTAGCAAACGAGGGTTCGACGGCTTTTACAGTACCTGTGATTAGTAGCATGATAGGAGCGACACCATGGGATAAGGGAACCCATGGTTCTGGCTTGCCTATGATAAGTACCCACTATATGAGGAACACAGTGGGATAGTACGAGTCCCTGTGGTAACACCCTTATGTGATGGACACCATAGGTTTGTGTCACCTGTAAATGGCACCTCAATGTGCGAAACAGCATAGGTCTGTAATACGAATTTCATTACCTGTGATTAGTATCATAATGTGTGGAATGAGTCTACGCTACTCTTGATTAGTACCACAACATGACAAATACCATGGTTCTACTTTCCTGGTGATAAGTACCATTGTGAGGGGGTGCTGACTTGGATTTAGGACCCCTTTTGACTACAAGTATCATCGATTCAGTATTGTGCTATAGAAGCAGTCCCTTGGTCAGTAATACTATTGTTCTGTGCCAGCCTCTGTGCATGTGAGGCCCTGTTTGTCGGTTCCACTGATCGTTTTAAATTAATATCCACCCATCCACCCACTCGTCCGTCCGTCCAAATTGTGGTCAGTGGATTTTTTTTGGCTTTTAATTTGTCATTTCATTTTGTCTCATTACTTACCATTAGGGGCCAATGACCTAGATGTTAGGCCCCTTTAAACAACAACCATCATCATCATCATCATTATTTGGGCAAATAGAGGAACTAACACCTTAATTGACTACATATTGATGGAAAAGTCTAATTGTAAAGAACTTGTGAATGTTACAGCCCAGATGAAGGAAGCTTTTGGTTGCAATCACTGGTCAGTAATAGCAAGTATGAAATTAAGTAGGATTGTACTATTACAAAAAAGGGGAAATTACAAATAATTAAATGAGTAGGGAAAGGAATGCCGAGATTATGTTGGATCTGGTTTATAACAGTATAAAAATTCAGTTTATACTGAAATGTGGTTATGGATGAGCAAAGGAAAGATAGAGGCGGAGAAGAATCCTATTCCTTGGACCTAGGTGCATCTGCATGGTGGGGTATGGTGGTGGTGATAAAGTCCGCTGACTCAATTATTGTATGTTTGCTTTCATATATGTCAGCATTACTGTTGTATGTTACTATGTCCAGCAATGAAATTTTACCAGAAAGTTCAATTATTACTTACCTTATCTAGTGAATGAGTGCTGTGATGTTTGTTTACATCTGTAGCACAAATTTGGACGCAACTTGCGAAGCGAGGGAGCCAGCACATACAGGGTGTCTCATATAAACCCATACCAAATGCACGGTGTTTGTATTCTGCACTATGGCAGCTGCAGTATGGGAGGCGCGCGCATATAATTCTTGACCTTGCAAGCTGCCTGCAAGTGTTCGACCTGGAAAGCATGAGTCGGCAGTCTGAATCTCAGCTGTTAACGTAGTGAGACAGTTGTCATTGTAACACTGTATTTTCATATGTAAATGTTCTGGTTTCATCTTAATGGTTGCATGAACAGTTATAACTCTCACAATTGGTGTGCATAAAATCCTAATGGTGTTTATGAAGTCCCTAATTATGATAGGATGATGGTGTTCGGTGTGCTGTTAGTGCAAGACGAATAATTAGGCATATTTTTTTTGGGACGACGGTAAATGCAGAGAGGTACCAACATGACATTTTGATGCCGTGCTTCCATCACTTAATCCAAGAAGAAAAATCACCTGGGTGGTTTCAACAAGATACAGCCCCTGCTCATACAGCAGAAGATTCCATTCTTACAATCTTGGAAGTGTTTGCAGACAGAGTGATTGCTGGTCTATTTCCCTCTCATTTTCGAGATCTAACAGTGTGTGAGTTTTACTTGTGGGGTAAACTGAAAGAAAATGTTTATCAAACAAATCCTCACACATTGGAGTAACTGAAAGAAAACATTACAAACAAAATCAGGATTATTACAGTGGCAGAATTCATTCAGCCAGAACGTGGTTACCAGATACATTGCCTGTATAACTCTAAAAGGACGACACTTCCAGCATCTTTTATAAAGTAAGATTTCATACAAGATTGTATACACGCTTAAAGCATGGTGGCTGCGCGCAACTTAAGTTCTGAGGCGGCTGCCTTAGCGCAGGGTACAAACACCGTGTGTTCGGTCTGAGTTTATATGAGAGACCCTGTAAACTTGCTTCAAAGTACTACTAGTCAGGCCGGAATGCAGAATACATGTGGCTGCTGTTATGCTGTTGATACCAATGTTATAATATATTCGAATATAAAACTTCATTCAGACATACTGTAGTAATCCATTAATGTGCAGCATCTGAAGTAGAGCATCCAACATTTTAACTTCAGGCACCGTATCAGTTGACGCATCAGCCATGTCTTATTGAAATAATAACGTTAAGTTATTTATTAGACCACCTAATCAATACAAAATCGTCTTGGATGATTTACATATAGTTAACAAATTTAACAAAATAAATATAGTTAACAAATTTATGTAAATCATCCAAGACGATTTTGTATTGATTAGGTGGTCTAATAAATAACTTAATGTTATTATTTCAATCAAATATCATCAATACGGACCAAAAATGATATTTATTACATGTAATGTCAGCCATGTCTGTCGAACTACCCTTGAAGTGGCTACTGCTCCCACAATGTCTTAAAAATAAAGGTTTCAAAACTGTGAAAAGGACTGCTAAAGCTGTTGGTAGAAGTGAGAAAACTGTGTCTAACATTGCTAGGGACTGTGTAAAAGTTCTCCATTGCTTTTCAGACCAATATCTACCATAGTCCTTTCGAATTCTTCCATTCATGGGACTTGGCACCAACAGGAATGTATTTCTGTACTTCATTCTACTGGTACTACTAGAAAATTTGGGGGTTCAACAGGTTTATTAAAATCATTTTTCTTTGCACGTGGCCAATGTTGACCTGGAGTTCTTATTTCATTTTTGTTCTTATTCAAAATGACAACTGATCTTTAACATGAAAATTAATTAAATGTATATTAATTTCTTATTGTCCTTGTGGATTAATAAGTAGGCTGAACCTTTGTGGTTTCTCTAATATAGTGTGTCCCGCTCCCAGTGGGGCCGGCAGCCAACATGCACATGCATGCATGCTGACTCACTGCATAGCCACGAGGTGGTCAGTTACTCGAGTTTGTGTGTCATGGGAAGCAAGGAAGTGATACCTTTGCTGCAAGAGCACATGTGGCTGAATTACAGTAGAATTAATGTGATTAATTAAATTATTACACTGTTGAAAGGCCAGTGAAATTCACGCTTGAACAAATCTAATGACACACATGTAATGACTGAGTCATTTAGAGAGGTGTGTAGACGATTGTAGGAGAGATTTACCAGTGTTCCAGTTCCACGTAGAGAAACGGTTCGATGTCTTGTGAATAAATTAAGAATAACAGTATCACTTAATGCTGTAATTCCTAAACCAAAATGAAGGGTTCTATGGGAAGAAAAATTCAACGACATTAACACATCATTTTTACGATCTCTCACTAAATCTCTACGGTGTGTTGCACAACAAGATGGCATCTGAAAATCCTCAGTACATAGGACTACTAAAATATTGAAATTAAAATCTTAGAGTGACTATCGTCCGCCAATTATGATCCTATGATTATGATGCCAGGGTAAATTTCTGTGATTGGGATGTTGCAAAATATTGCCGACGGCATTGTTGACCCACATTTAATAATTTTCTTGGGTGAGGAATGATTTCATTTGTGTGGTCACGTTTCTTCACAAAACAATATTGGAGGACTGAAAATCTGTAATTAATTAATTGACTAAAAATATGTGCGCATGAGGAATTGAGCCGTTACACCACTTACTGTGCTCGACACACAGTCAGCCAAGTATAGTGTACTGCTTATGCACTTTGTGGATGTTCTCCTAGCAAACATTTCCAAAACCCTTGCGTAAAGTCTTATGAAGTGTGAATGTATCGGAAGTTCTTTGCTAATTTCCAAGGTGCCCAGCAGTTTGTCTTATTTCGCATTGTATGAACTAAGAACTAAACAATAAAAACAATAATATCCGCATTAGTGCAGCACAAGAGATGGGACATGATTACACAGTGATCTAACTTCCGACTTCACAACCAGACAATCAAGGTTCTGATTCTGGTGGATCATGGAACAGAATTTTCTCCTGAAGATTCACATGCCAGCAGGAAGGGCATTTGGCTTCAAAACCTCAGCCAAAACTGAAAATGAGCAAGAACTATAGTGCCCCCTGAATTGATTGGGATAAGGTGAAGAAAGCGCAATATAGTAGGCGTATATGAGAAGGAACAGGAGGAATGTGAAACTAAAGGAAAACAATTCATTGAACGCTGAGATTGATGGTTTCATGGCTGGATGTAAATGCATGATATCTTTTGGGTTTTTAACTTGTTAGAACAGTTGCAGTTACGGTTGGTCAAGTTTTTCTTCTGAGTATGCGGAGCAAAGTCTTCACGAATCATAAAATTTCCTTGCAATTTGCCTCTTTCATGCAGTAAAAACCCAAAATATGTTATGTCATTTATTAGAATGTTAGATTTTATATATTTATTGAACAAATCAGCAAATTGCTGCTATTGTGGGTTGCCACAATGAACAAAGTATAGCATATCAGAATACAGAAATTTTTATATTATAGAAATATAGTGGTAATGTATGTGTGTATGTTTGTTTGTTGGGTATTCAGCCCCAAGGCTGGTTGGATCCTCAACAGGTTCACCCTTAGCTGTCATAGATGGCCTAGGTGTCACTGAAGAGGCGTACTAGGGAAATGAGGAGTGCGGTAGTTTCCCGTTGCTTTCCTCACTGAGCCAGAAATTGCTATTGCACATCAGTCTGCCAAGCCCACTGAAATGCGTGCACCAACCAACCCTATGAGCGACATTTTCACACCATTCATAGCAGGGAGTGGCTGCATAAGGAATGGCATTACTAGCGTCACTCATACCTCAGCCACTTTCGTATTGTCAAAGCCAAGAATAAGACTGAGACAGGTCAATGAAAGTAACAATTTTATTCTAGCCCATACCAGAAGACATAGCGCACTGTAAAACCTACATCTTGCCAGCAAATATGGTTTTATAATCATGGACGTCTGAACAAATGAGATCTCGGAATGTGTACAGATCTACGAATGGTGTAGATTCGTAGTAACTACGTTTTTAATGCTGTTCATAGGCAGCTCAAACTTCTGCTATAATTTCATGAACAAGGCAGGTATTGTGCCACGAGCACCAACCATTAGGCTGATAATCTCTACTTCAATTTATCTCTTATATATGTATAGAATTTCAGTATTATTTCATTGATGGTTTAAATATTACAGTTCAGTGAATTTGGGCTATGACATGCTATTAATAGGTGATTAAAAAGCTACAAGATACAACAAAATGTAGTTTCGAACTGGGGAAATTTATGTATTTTAATTAGTACCGTAGGATTACCTCACAAGGAAACGGGTAAATGGTTGATAAAATAATATTTAGATTGATCATTTTCTATGTTATTTGTTTCACCTTACTTGCAGTAATTCATTGTTTGGTTTTTAACAGTGTATTTGCTGGATGCCCCATTCCATATCCCAAGAGGGAATTTCTGACTGACGACGACAATGAGGATAAGTCGGAGAATAAAGCCCGACAGAATCAACCTCCAAATGTAAGTTTTTTCATATGGCTAGTAAATTGAACCTTCATCCTTGATGAGAATATTTAATTTTGTGGTAGCTGTCTCTCTGTTCACTGATTTTTTTGTAATCTGTTGCTATTATGTAGATCTTAAAACACCTCCTCTTTGTCTATCAGTTACCTACAATTAATAATCTTAATTATTAAAATGTGTGTAATGTGTGTAATATATGCCTTGCTGAGTGGTTGGCATCTTGGAATGGGTATTTTATCTGTGTCCAGTTAATTCCTCTGACTCAGAGATTGGATGTTGTATTTGTCCAACACACTCCTCATCCTATACACATGGCACTCCTCACTACAAACCATCAAAGAAACACACAATAATGAATACATTCCTCCACACACGGTTTGTTCCTGACATGATTGGGATTTAAGTTGGTAGATTTTCTGATTTATTTAAATGCTCCAAAAGGGTAAATTTTTTGCAGCTTGTAGTCTCAAGACCATTGGATGATAAAGAAACACAAAATGCTAGTCATAGTCATTATTCCTTTCTTGAATTCGTAGCTTTTCAGAGTGTACGTTTTTTTTCTTACAGATCCTCATTTTCCTCTATTTTTCCTTTTTTTATTTCCTCTGATACTTCATTACAAGATATTAGAATCATTCCGTATTGATGGTTTTCACTTTACAAAGGAAATTTAATATGTCCTCCTATTCAATAACTAGCATCAATTATGTAAAACTTTAATCCCCTTTTTCACTGAAGATGGCTCATACGAGTTGAAACATGTATCACTATTAATACTGTGATACTTCATCATGAAATACTGGATTATCTTGAAGCGGCAGAATGCTTGGTACCTCCAGGATTTCTGTTATTCTATTTTTCACAGTAATGGGTCAGTTTGTACATACCTAGATGTCAAGTTTCATTGTCTGTACCTTAGTAATGGAAATAAACCCTTTGGCTACCCCTACTTCTCACTGTATAATCCCAAATACCACCTGCCACCGAATAAGATTCACACCCTGAATTGCTAACAGAAAAAATTTGGAAGAAAAATTCACATATTTACCAATTTTATTATATTTCTGCAAATGTGTCATAACAATTGATAATTTCAAACGCTTCACAAGTACCGTAATATAAACACCACACATGTGAGAAATAAAATTAGTTCGATGTACAAATCGGTAAGAATTTAATATCATCAGAGCTACCTCCATTGGAACTTTTGTCACACCTTACTATATATAGACATTCTTGCTAACGTCCATTGAATTCAAACTTCCACATTTCTTGAAACTTATCCTCACCAAGTCATTGGATGGTCACACTGGCAGACACTATCCAGTCAGTGTAGAGCTGTTTCAGTGCAGCTCTGAAAGGCTGGTTCACACAAACATTCAACAGCTGTGGCATGGAAGTCAGTCCTCCTGGAATTGTGACAAGATCGGTTTTCCTTATCATTTCCTTTACAGCATCTGTAGTGTGCCCATGATAACTGTCCAGCATAAGAATGTTCTTCTGCAGTGAAGCTTCCAGGCAACATTGCCGAACACACTTCACCCCTGTCCTCAGTTAGCGCACTGTCCATCCAGCTGGATTCTTGGAGTCAGATGAAAATAACAGGCAGCAAATTTCCTTTTGGAAGTGGTCTTCTTTCAGGAACCACAAATGGAGGCCTTTTGGTTCTGTCAGCTAACATACACATTACTGTGCAGCATTGCTTTTCGTTACCACCTATTCTGATGGTAATGCTTTTAGAGCCCTTAATGTGAACCGTATTGTCTAGCAGCATGTCAAGATACCTGGGCGTCTGGTGAAAATTTCCTATTTGAGAAAGCAAATAGGAATTTTGGTTCTACAAACATATTATAATGTGGTGATGAAAGGCTGTCAGCTTTTCTTCATAGGCACCAGGGAGATATGAAATAGATGCACGCCTTCATATGCACAATCCATTTCTTCAATAAAAATTCCTTATCCAGCTAGCACTTGCAGTAAAACCCTTCTTTTTAACTTCCTTTGCAATCTCTAATGATTTAGTTGACATATTTTAGTCGATACAGTATAACCTAAGTTATGTCTTTAAGTCATATATTTATAAAGTCCTGGCATGATTTCTGATTGTTTTAACTTCTATTACAACTTTAAGTTTCTCACTCATTGTAAAAGAATGCAAATGCTGTCTTGAATTCAGTGTTACTACTGATGTTTCTTCACTGAGATCGCAAAGTATCAATAAGCTGGCACTGCATGGTTCCGGAAAAATTAGCAACGGAGCAAGATTTTGGCCATTCCCAAGTCACGCGACTTGAAACCGCTGTTGTTTCATTGATGGGCATTCAGAACAATGTAGTACGAGAGCACAGTATGAAATGCTTGAATATGACCCACACCCGATTTTCAGAAGCAATATCTTTACAAAAATAAAGTGCAGGTGGTATCGGTACCCTCGGGGGAACCTGTTAACCCCTAGAGGGCGCATCCCCGGGTGGCAGATAAGGGGGCCCTAAAATTCAGTAGGGCTGGTTGAAATACCCCATACAACCTGCGGACCAACAGGCAGCCCAGTTCCTGGGGCTTTAAAATACTGAAACACCCTCTCTCCAGGAGTCACAAATATTGAGACCCCAATAGCACCAGTAGCGGAGAAGGTGGACTTTGGTACGGCATTGGTGGCGGAAGAGAAAAACTTGTAGTGTCTGTACTGCAGAGGAGTGGCTACAGAAGACGTCTGTACTCCAGTGGAGCGGCCTAGAATAACACCTGGCAGTAGGTATAAAATGCCTTTAGGAGTGGCAACCCCATCGTAATAATAGCCTATATATGATATGATACTAGTAAATCAACCTCGGAAAAGGTTAGGACGTCCCTTGCTTAAAGCAACGTGCAGTTCTCAGGATACTGGGGAACTATGAGAAATGGGTAACCAGTAACTAACATTAAGATAGGAATAGTAAATCTTATGACCCTGACAGGAAAGGCGGAGGAAGTAGTAGATTTCATGGAGACGGAGAAGGTGGACATGATGGGGCTGAGTGAAGTGAAATGGAAAGGTAACGGAAGGAAGAAATTGAGGAAAGGATACACATTATACTGGAGTGGTGGCCAAGAGGCAGTGAACGGAGCGAGACTAATCATTTTGAAGCAATTGGAGGAGTATATTGAAGTGGTAGAATGTGTGAGTGACAGAATAATGAAGATTAGACTAAAGATGAAGAATGAAGTGATGGACTTCATACAAGTTTATGCACCACAGACAGGAAACAGGGAAGATGATATTGAAGGAGTCTTGGAGAAAGTAAAATGAGAAATTTTAGGTGTGAAAGTGGTTATTATGGGAGATCTGAATGCACAGGTTGGAAAAGAGACAAGGAAAGGAAGAAGTCATTGGACCATATGGATATGGGAAAAAGAATCTTGAAGGAGAGGAACTAGTGGACTTCTGTGAAAGGAATGGACTTATAGCAGGGAATACATGGTTTTGAAAAATAAAAAATAACAGAAAAATTAGGAGATACAGGTGGGGTGTCAGAAGAACAAAATCAGTAAATGACTACTTTTTGGTGGAAAGGACAAATTGCAGGAAGTTGATGGATGTGACAGCTTTACCAGGAGAAGCATTTGATGGGGACCATAGAGTTGTGGTATCAAAATTACGGTTGGGAAAAATGGAAAACTAAAAGAGATAAGAAAGCAGGAAATTGAAAGACAAAAATGTACAAGAAGATTTTCAGGAGAGATTGAAGCAATAAATCCCAGTTACTGAAGAGGAAAATGTAGAAGAGGAGTGGACCAATTTTAAAAAGGCATTTGTTAGTGCAGCAGAGTGTGCTTGTGGCAGGACATCTACAAGAGTGAAAGAAAAGAAGACAGCCTGGCGAGAATGTAACCGAGGTCAAACAGAAGAAAGCAAAAGGAAGTATCTCAACAGCAAATGGAGATATAAGAAGGTGCTAGGAGAAGAAAAGAAGAGTTGGGAAGAATTTAAACAAGAAATGGAAGTGGATGTAAGTGACAGTAAAAGGATGCTGTATGATCTTACAAGTAAGAGGACAGAAAGAGTTATCACAAAGCTAGTGAGAAAAGTGAGAAAAAGGAAGATGGGGAATTTCTGACACACCCAGAAGATAAAGAGAAGATGGAAGGAGTATTTTGATAAGCTGTTGACTGTAAACAACTGTACAGGGGAGATAGAAGCAATACAGTGTGAGGACTCAACAACAGAGGATTATATGACAGTGCTGGAGGTGGAGTTAATCATCATTGGTTTGCTCTTCCAGCGAGCCGGGTAGGGTGTTTGAAAATGAGCGTTTTCCAAAGTTGCCTATTCAAAAAGATTTTGTTGTCCATATTGCAAACTATATTCCTATCTGCCGTTTCCAAAGCTGTAATTGCTTCTTTATCTGATCTTTTACTTTTTACTATTCATATATCATTTTCGTATTCCCTTTACTGTCTTCTCCCAGTTTAGTTGTAAATTCTTCCCAACATTTCTCTTTTTCTTCCCGTACAATTCTCTTGACTTCCATCTTCCTGTATCTATATTCTTTTGCCATCTCTTTCAATTTATTGTTGTCTATTCGGTCGCTGTTGATTCTTTTGTCAGACTTAGCCACATCAAGAGCTTTGTTGGCTTTATTCCTTTTCATTATGGCTTCTTTCACTTTATTGTTCTACCAAGATGTTCTTTTCTCTCTAACTCTTACCCACATGGGAGCAGTGCAAAATTGACGTGATAGACATCCAGTGCATGTGACCCTTATTATATTTGCTATTTTGGAACACAGGAGATTTTCTTTTTTGTTTGTATGTACAGTATATCTACCCCTTAATCTCGTTTTTCTAATACGAGGTCAAGGTGAGATGAAATTATATAGCATGTTTTTTTGAACGGATGCCCTTCCAGACGCCATTCATTTGAGGAGTTAATGAAAATGAAATACACGATTGTGAATGAAATTGGGTGCAGAGGTGAAAGGAATAGGCTGTGGCCTATGAATAGGAACTGTCCCAGGATTTACCTGGAAGTGAAGATGGGAAACCACAGAAAACCATTCTCAGGACACCTAATGGGTTTTCGACTCACGCGGCCACTCCGCTTGCTGGAGACTTCCCTTTTATATTTTGAAATAGGCGTAGTATTATCTATGTTCTCTCTTTCAATAAAAATAAATCCAGTTTGATTTTGTATAATTTATTAATGATTACTCTTATAACCATTTTGAAAATTTATCTAGCTGAAATTCAAATTACCTCAATAAGAAACTGTAAATTTGGTCATGCTAGCCTAGGAGTGCGTATAGCAAGTGGAGAGACACATCTCCCCTAGTATCTCGGCATTGCATTGTGCTTATCACAGGGTAGCTTGCAGTGGTATCACTGTGGTATGCCAGCCAGCCACTGTCTTGGAGAGTTCAGTTGCATCTTATCAGCCCAAACCACACTAGGGCAAAATGCTGGTGCTTTTTCGATAGAGTTACCTAAATTTTTTAATTACCTCAATTAGAAGCAATAATTTATGGTAATAATGACAATATGCAAATTCATTTTTTCAGTAGTGAGGTTCTTGCGGCATTCTGATCTTTTTATGTATACTATATTCATTATAACTTCCTTCGGTGGATTGCCTTAGACAGTGGTCTGCAAAGTGGGGGATACCGCTTTAGAGGGGGTGTCTAAAATCTGAAGTTTGTATGACGGTACAAACTTCATCTCATTTTTTAACAATTATTATTACCTACCACCCGTGGTGTCAACTTCCACACAGTGGGCCGATTGCAGAAATGATGACTAGTTTTAAGCCTTAGACAACGTCTACCTAAACAACGTCTAAATCAAGCACGATCTTCCATTGCATAAACAATGTTCAGTTGTTGTTTAACTAGACATCACTTTCAATTTTGGTTTGAAAATAGAGACAGAAGTATCTTTCATGCAACTCTTTGCTTGTTGCAACCAATGAAATTCGTCGGTGTGTGCGCCGAACGCCAGTCAGCTGTTTGTCTTCCTACACAGTACTCAAATATGGCTAAGCATGAGTATGACTTGCCCACATATAAGAGTATCGCTTTCGGTGGAAGTTAAATCTCATCGTAATATTATCGACACTAAAGCGACACGCCACCGTGCGGGAAAGTGTATAGCTTTGATTATAACGTTGTTACTGTGAGTGTAATCTACTCATAAATACGGTAGCTTCGACGAAGGGAAGATGAAGCAATAGTGATGTGTAACAGTGTGTGTTGTAAGGGCCATATAGATGTAGATTGCATTTTGGAGATCGTAGGTTCGAAATGCATCATCGGCAGCCCTGAAGATTGTTTTCTGTAGTTTCCCTATTTACACACCAGGCAAATACTAGGGCTGTTGTTATGGCCACGGCTCTTCTTCCCTAGTCCTCCTCTTTAAACAATAATCACCACCACTTGCCTTTTTCTATCTTATAGTTGCTGAAAACATAAACGATTATACTGTATATAAACCCCATACAACCTACTTTTTCGTTTTCACTATTATGTGTGTTTACTTGGCAGTGAATATAAGTGAATCCCTCACGGTTGATGTATGCGACAGCTCTCTGACAATTGGGACACGTAATTCTGATATGTATGTAGTCGAAGTGACCTATAATTCCATGGAAATTATCCCATGTATAAAATAAAATATATCTGTTGCCAAGAATTGTATTCAAGTTGACAGTTACCGGACTGTCCCTTTGTCAGTATCAAGAAACAAGTCTCTCAAAAAGTGAAACAAGATCTATCTGCCCGTACATGTCAAACGAATTTCTGGGATTTAGCAGCAGGCGACCCACAGAGAGGCCGTCGGACTAACCTTTCTTTCCGGAATTGTCTCGACATGATACTACAAATTACATGTTTCATGGTATACATAACCTCCTGATTGTGATTCACTCCTCTCATTTGAGGTTAAACAGTGCTCTCGGCAGTGTTTAAACATGACCGGTTGAACATCGGTTTTAGACAGTGTCTAAGTGATAAATAACGTCTCTGCAATGTGGCAGCCATACTTAGGCATTGTTTAACCGTAGACATCATCTAAATACCGTTTCTGCAATCGGTCCATTTTATCTTAATGACAATAAGCCACTTGACAATGTTATCACCACTACCTTGCTACGCTATGAGAATAGATTCTTCTCAGCCTGAAACTTGATATCAATAAGTGCAAAGACTATGAGTAAACAGTACATTCTGCTGTATAGTTTGATTTCTGCACATTCTGGGTAAGGGTAGTTAATCTTTATCAGTGGTTAATATATTGTCATAATCATGGACAAGTGGCTGATTCACATTGGTAAAAAAGCAATTCCGTGAAAATTTTTCATCTGGTGCCTGTTCTCCTACATGATTATAAATTTCATTATGTATTTATATTGACAGCTTACTATTATTCTGAGTTGTTTTCTAATTCTATATTTCCTCCTGTTCAGTACAGTATGTTTTGTTTACAGTCTATACATGTTTCAGCCCTGTATTCGCGCCATCTTCAGTAAAATAACTCTAAATAAAAACATTAACACATAGTGCATTTGTCGTGAATGTATGGTGACTGTGGTACATAAAAACATGTATGCAATTAAAATATTGTCCATTTCTGAATGAATGTTTTACTGTATTATTTATTCAGAACCAGTAGAAGCAACCACTTTAATGGTGTATGAGTCCATATAGTGAATCTGTCTGTCTTGACGTTATACTTATATTCTTCATAAGGCTTGTATATTGCGTTAAAAGATCTTAGTTTCTGAGAGGAACGTAAAATAAAATAGGGCTAAGGGATACATCTAAATATTCCAAAGTTCTGCCAAATTGTGACTTTGTAGTGAAGTTGTATTTGAAGTTGTATTGTGTGGAGTTGTGGCCAAAATTAAGATGTTGATGTATGTAATATAGAAATACTGTATTAGTATGTATGTTCAGTTTTCAACCCTAAAGCTGTGGTTGGATCCTCAACAGCTCTGCCATCAGCTGTCATAGATGGCCTAGGCATTACTGAAGAGGCGAACTAGGGAAATGAGGAGTGATGTAGTTTCGCGTTGCTTTCCTCTACTGTATTAGAATAGTATTTATGTAGAAATGAGAGAATAGGTGTTATAATAACTGCAATAACAATAGAAATATTGCACTAACTCCTCGTTGCCCAGTGGGAATGTAGTGTTCCTTTCAGTGATCCAGTTTAGACTGAGCATTGCTATCACAGTGAGGTGTGCTGCTACCACTAGTGGAAGAGGAAGGGGAGGGAGATACAGTGCGTTGATTTGTTGAAGGCAAGACACTAAGTTGTGTTTACAATAAAAGGGGGCAATGGCTTCGTATAATACTTTAGTTTTTGTGTTAATTTCTTTTAAATTATATTCTGGGTTGGTGTATTGGTCCATGCAAATGTATAAATTCTCAAATATATCGAGCCTTTATGAGTGAAATAAAAGAATTTTTAAATCTTGATAAAAACAAAAGGAAAGTAGATTCGAAATAAAGAACAACAAATTGATAAACATCTTAAACACATCTGAAAGTCGAAAGCCTACATTAAACATTATAACCTGGAAACTGATTTATATGTAAATACATATCTCTTTAGGAAGCTAAAATTAATTCATTTTGCATTATCTTTACGAATCATGACGTGTTGAGTTGAAAAATGTAGTACAGTATTCATTTTCCATATTTGTCCATATTTTGGAGTTTAGCACGTTTGTTCCATATTCTTCATCATTAAAATCAATATAGTCCATATTTTGGCTAAAAAGTATTAAATTATATTAAATTAGCAGTCCTTTCAATAATGGAGAAATAAATTTAAAATTTATATTCGAAAAATTAATATTTTAACTGGTGTGCAGGTCATTATCACCCCTGTCCACGTCTGGGCTGATAAAATAAGCTGATAAGCGGTGCAAAGAAAGAGAGAGTTTGAGCCCGGAAGTGGTGGAGATCAGCCGGTCAGTACTGTGACTATCTGAATCACACTTACAGCACTGATAAGCTGCATTACATAACATTGACTGTGTCTGTGCCATAATTTCGTAACTAGGGAAATCTCATTCATCGACTATGTGCTAGTGGTTTCCGGATTAGTTCGTAATTCGGGCATTCCCTTTGATTGCTTCATAACTCCATCTAGTTCAGTACCAGTCATTCACAGTTCGAATTAGCAGTGAGACGGATCATAGTGTTCTTGTACGTTCAGTGTGTGCAGTTGTATATTGATATTCATTGAAGACATTAACATTGTTACAATATGCCTAAAGTAGCTCAGTCAACCAGTTTAAACTTGAAAATTTATGCATCAGAATTTAAAGAAGATGGTTTATCAACTGACAGTAAGATATTATTTTGTAATTTGTATCATTGTACAGTGACATCTACTCAGAGGTTCCTTGTGCAACAACACATTTCAACCAGTAAACACCAGGCTAACAAACAACGAGATTCCAAGCAGAGACATTTGTTTCTGACGCAACCAGCAACTTCCAGTGTAACGTCAGAGTTCAACACCGATCTCTGCCGTGCTCTCATCTCTGCTGACATACCCCTTTTCAAACTGAATAATCAGTGCTTCAGGGAATTCCTCGAGAAATATACTAAAAGATCCATCGCGGATGAGTCAACATTCAGAAAAACGTACTGTTCAGCCATATACGGCGAAACTGTTAGGAAGATAAGGCAAGAGATTAAAGACAGTCCAATTTGGGTTTCCAACTGACAAAGAAGGTAGGCTAATTGGCAACATAATCATTGGTTTGTTAAGCGAAGATTATTGTAAAGGGATTCTCTTACACTGTGATGTTCTAGAAAAGTGCGATAACAAAACTGTTCAATGAGGCTTTGGGTATCCTCTGGCCACAGGGCGTTAAGTATAATAAACTGTTACTTCTTATTTAGTGATGCTGCACCTTATATGATAAAAGCCGGAGAAGCATGTGTTTATCCTAAGATGACTCATTTAACATGTGTAGCACATGCCTTTCATTGTGTGGCAGAAGTGGTAAGAGGCAGTTACCCCAAAGTAGATTTATTGATTTCCTCAGTGATAAAAGTTTTTCTCAAAGCCCACAGAAGAGTTCATCTTTTGAAACAAATGTATCCAGAGATTCCATTGCCGCCAAAGCCGATTCTAACTAGGTGGGGTATGTGGCTGCAAGCGGTTGAATATTATGAATATATAGACTGTATTAAGAACGTTCTGCATGCCATGGACTCTGAAGATGCAGCCTCTATTGAAACCGTGGAAACAGTTGTCTGCGATACAAGTGTGAGAAATGACTTATGTTACATCATCATCATCATAAACCATCTCCAGTTTCCCGGGTGTGGTATATGAGCCTCCTCCATCTCATCCTGTCCTTGTACCATTCTTCCTCCACCAACTTGTCTCAATCATGACCTCTCAGCAGTACATCGCTCTTAAATAAATCTATCCATTTCCTTCGTGGCTTTCCCACGGGTCGTCTTCCTTCTACCTTTCTGTCAAATTCCTTCCTTGCAGTTCTGTTTACTGGCATCCTCTTCATGTGACCAAACCACTTCAGTCTTGATATCTGAATCTTTTTGAGGAGAGAATCATCTATTCCTACTTCTCTAATTTTCTCATTCCTAATCTTGTCGTTCCTGGTTTTCTGGATCATAGTGCGTAGGAATTTCATTTCAGCTGCCTGAAGTTTGGAATTATCTCTATTGGTCAGTGTTATGGTTTCGAGACTGTATGTAAGAATTGGTGTATAATAGGACTTGTACAATGTCATTTTTGTTTTCATGGGTATTTGCTCATCCCACAGTAGGTGTCTTACCTCGTGGTAAAATTGTGTTGCCTTATTGATTCGAATGTTCACCTCATGTTTTGCTAGGTTGTCATTTGATATAACGCTACCCAAGTATTTGAAAACTGGAACGCCGTCCAGTTGAGCTTCATTTAACATGACTATTGGTTCTGCTCCTTCCCCATACACTTTCATCACCACCGTCTTGGTCTTGCTGATGTTTAAACCCTATTTCTTAAACTCCTCATTCCAGCTTTGTATTCTCTCTCCCAATTCCTCTTCTGAGTCACTCCAGATCGCATCCTCATCTGCAAATGTGAAGGCTTTGATATCTCCATGTTCTTTCCTTTTAATAGATTTCATTACTACATCCATTACAATAATAAATAGAAGTGGTGACAATGAGCTGCCCTGCTGCACTCCTCTCTTTGTTTCAAACCAGTCCGACAAACCACATCCTACTTGAATACAGCTTCTGTTCCCACTATACAATATTTTCACTTTGTCTATGAGGCTGTCTTGCACTTGAAGTTCTTTCATGCATTGCCAAATTCTTTCCCTTCGTACACTATCGTATGCTTTCTCAATGTCCAAAAATATTAGAAATAAAGGCTCCCAGTATTTTTCCATTAGCATCCTAATTGCAAATATAAAGTCTGTAGTTGACCTTCCTGGTCTGAAACCATACTGCTCTTCTTCCAAACTTGGTTCAACAGTATCTCTGATTCTGTTTGTCCAACCCTTGTCCCGTTTCCCTACGGGGTCAGGTATGAGGTGAGATGAATTTGTCGTGGTGGTTTTTTTATGACCGGATGCCCTTCCTGACGTCAACCTCATCAGAGGAGTTAATGGGAGATGAAATGAATGACGTGATATATGATAGTAGGGAGAGGGTGAAACCCGGTGCCGGCACATAGCCTACTGCTGTCGAATAGCACCAAGGGGTCTGCTCGAGGCTTAACGTCCCCATCCAACGGACAAATCACCATCAACAGCGTCATATGCCCTCAGTCCATATGAGCACTGCGGAGAGGTTTGGAATTTAATCCAGGCTTTTGGCACGCAATCTAGTGATTAGAAATTGTATACCACCACCTCCCCTACCCTGCCGGCCAACATTCAGATGGTAAAATTTTTTCGACCAACGGGACTCGAACCGGCTAACCTCGGTGTTAGACCGTTTTAGACTTCAGCGCCTTAACGATCATGGCCACCAGGCGGGCTAGTATCTCTGATTCTGGTCTCTATTATTTTTTCCAATATTTTCAGGACATGAGACAGTAGTGTGATACCACAGTAATTAGTACATTTTCGTCAGCTTCCTTTCTTGAACAGAGGTACAATGATGCCCATCTTCCAGTCCTCAGGAATAGTATTTTCCTCCCATATCTTGTTGATCAGTCTGTAGAGCCATTGAATTCCTGGAATTTCCACTGCTTTCAGCATATCTGTACTTAGTTCATCTATGCCCACTGCCTTTCCTTTCTTCATGCTCTTGAGCGCATTTTCAACCTCAAGCTATGTAATTGTTCGTTCAGTTGTGGTTCCTCAACTTGGCTCTCCTCTATCCGTTATGTTTTCTGTATCTCCATTCAGCAGCTTTTCGAAATAGATCTTGAGTTCTTGTTTAATTTCTCCCTCTTCTTGTGCCAGAGTTCCATCATCACATTCTATTGCTTTTATGGTCTCTTGATCCCTTTGCTTGTTTTTCACTACTCTGTATAGCAATTTCTTATTTCCTCTACTGTCCTCTTCCAGTTTGTCTGCAAACTCATTCCATTTCTTCTCTTTTTCTTCTCTTACAATGTCCTTTACAGCAAGTTTCTTGTTCCTGTATACTCCTTGAAGTCTTTGTATTTCTTGTTCATTTCGTTCTTGTCCCTGTTTTTGTTTTTCCTTGTCCAGTGCCTTCTTTATTTGGTTTCTTTCTATCACTGCTGTTTTCACTCTATCATTCCACCTGGTGTTTCCTTTTTTCTTTTGATAGAACTTGTAACTCCACATAGGTTTTTGGCTTCTCCCACAAAGGTGTCTTTGAAGGCCTTCCATTCTTCATTAACGCTGGTTACTTCACACTTCGGCAAACTCTGTAGAATCCTTAGTTTGTATTCTTCCTTTATTTAGACTTCTTGCAACTTCCAACTTGTTTTTTTCGTAATAAGTTTCTGCGTTTCATTTGTCTTATGTTTGAAGTCTACTACCAACAATCTGTGGTCACTGTCCATGCTTTCACTAGGAATGACCTTTACATCTGTGATGTACCTGCCACCATCTTTATTTGTGATTATGTAGTCAATCAATGTTCTGTACTGGCCATCCCAACTGTACCTTGTTATTCTGTGACTGTCTCTTTTTTTGAAGAATGTATTTTTGATTATAAGATCATTTCTTCTGTACAGATCTAATAGTTGTTCTCCTTCTGGGTTCCTTTGTCCACATCCGTGTGGACCAATGATGTTCTCGTACCCAAGTCTGTCTACCCCAATTTGCGCATTTAGATCTCCAATAATAATATTTTCCTCATTAACTGTATCTTCCAGGTCTTGCCGAAATTTCTCTTTGTCTTCCTCACTGCAGCCTGTCTGTGGTTGTATGATGGGTACTTAGTGTTCTCCAGTTTCATGAACATTTTAATGATTCTATCACTTTTGCAGGTAACTTCAGCTGTAGCATCAGTCCCTTCGTTAATTAAGAATCCAACACCATTTTTCGCTACCTTCTCCTGTCCACTCAAGAATAATTTATAACCTCCACGAAGTGTCTTACTTCCAACCCCTTTCCATTTGGTCTCACTTAATCCCAAGATTGAAATTTTTCTTCTATCCATCATGTCTAGGAGTTCTTCTAACTTTCCAGTTAACGATAGAATGTTCATAGTTCCAATTCGGTATTTGGGTCTCTTTTTTATTTGGGGTTTCCTTTCAGAACATTGTATATCATCAGCCTTACGATCATCATACTTTACAATTGTCTGAGAGGACGTGTCAGTCCGGTCTATAATATTCTTTCCGAGGCTCTTTTTCTTATTGAAAGCGACTGTACTCAATACTCTCCTGCCGACTTGCTAGGCCTAACGCATAAGAGGATTTTCTTTCAGGGTTTACTCCCTTAGCCTTTGAGGATGCCTTCCTCGTCCTGCAAGGCAGTAGGTTCCATCTGTACACCCCAGAAGGATGGGTTGCCTCTTCCACCATCTCCACCGTGCCGAAGTCCATCTTCTCCGCCGTAGATGCCGTTGAGGTCTTCACCCTTAACCCAGGGCAAGGGCCCTCCATATTTATGACCCCTGGAGAGAGGATGTCCCAGTATTTTAAAACCCCCAGGAATTGGGCTACCTGTTGGTCCGCGAGTTGTATTGGTTATTTCAACCAGCCCTACATACTGTAGGGGCCCCCTATCCGCCACCTGGGGACGCGCTCTGTAGGGGTCAGGTTCCCCTGGTTACTTATTGGAAGTTAACCCCACCCACAAGGAGTAAGGTTATTTGCAGAGACTTCAGCATAATTTTTCATGCATCACAAAAACACTGAAAAGGCTCCAAAACTCGCATCTCTCACTGTCTGAAAGTTATGAAATTGTGAATAAAATTGTGGAACAACTAAATCGTGGTACAGGTAAAGTTTTAGATGTAGCAAATATGAAGATGGCCACTGTACTTTCAAAGAACCCTGGATATGAAGAAATGACAAAGGTTGCTGCAATGCTGTGTGGAGATTTAAGTGTAAAATTAACATTGGATTTAACCCCAGCAGATATTGTGAATTTGAATTATGCCCCCATTACCTCTTCCGATGCTGAACGCAGTTTGTAAATATAAATCTGTCCTTAGAGATAATAGGAGAAGATTCACTTTCCAGCAGTTAAAAGAACATTTTGTAATCCATTGTTTTGGTAACAGAGAATAAAAGATTCTGTTCTTCAAATATATTAAAATGAGAAATGGAACATTATGTTGCATGTAGAGCTACTTTGTTTAGCTTCTTTGAACTTTGATATTAAACAGAAATTAATGTTATATGTGTAATTTTAAGTCCATATATAATTCCATATTTCAGTAAAAATAACTAAATATGTATGTACATATTTCAATAATTATTAGTACATATAAATCCGTTCCCTGATTATAACCAACACACAGCTTGCAAATCTCCAAGAGAAAATTAAACAAAATAACCTAATTATCACTAAAACAAAGGCAACCAGACAGTAATTATGAATAAAGATGGTTATATAAACAGAACATAATCCTTCTTTTCAAATAATAATTTCTCCATAATCAAAAAGGCCCCACCAATAAAAACTCAATGAGATCCCAAATACATCATAGGTTATAAATTTCAGTATGGTCCGTATTGATAATTGACAGTTGATCACTATCAAATAAATAGGTTTCACCTATTTATAAATTATGTTTTGTACAATAGTATATTCTATTGTATAAACCATGTGGCTCTTCTATGCAGATGGGGAATGCCAACTCCTAAATCAACTCAGGAACAGTTGGTTGCTGTAGGAGCGACGATGTAGCTCAGCACCAACAGCAGCAGTTTTGAAGTATCATTTGATTTCAAGTGTGGATGTGTTTTTTGACTTCATCAGTGTTTTAAAATATGGATTGTAAATTGAAACATACCAGATTGTTTAATTTATTATGTGAGCATATGTTTTTCCATTTGGATCGTGGCTGAAGATGACCCAGTGTATATGGGGTTGAAACTAGTCTCAGTTATATAAGACACAATACAAGCTAATGGTATTGAATAGGTGGACCCTTCTCTACCCTTTGATAATAATCCCTACATGCATAAAAATATCTCATTGTTACATGATGGTCAAGAAACAAATTACTACCATGAATCGTAGATTACCAATGGCCAAAGCCATGCCTAAGATCCACAAGGATGGCGCTCCCATCAGACCAATAATTAATTTCAGAAAGGGCCCCGCACATAGAATTTGTCACTTTATACTAATTGTTTTAAAGAAACTCTATCAATTTCTAGCTAATACTTCCATTAAAAACACAACAGAATTGAATTATGTAATAGAACCAAATACTTGAACATTCTACCACAGTACACTATTCACTCCTTTGACATAGTCAACATGTATCCTAATATCCCCATCACTGACACCATTAATTTAATAAAAACTATCTTAGCAAATACAGTAATTAACATTTTTAACTACCAGGAAGTTGCCAGGGCATTTAAACCTCCAGCCCAGCCATTTTTAAAGAGTCCCTGCCTGTGTCCTACCTTCTGCACTGTGGAATAAAAATATTTATTACTCCTATATTATGCTTTGAAATGATGTGAAAATTAGAACATACCTGAGGAAGGTTTCTGGTATAAATTTCAGGTTTTTATATTCTGGTGTCACATGCTCCAGGGTGCAGAGGGATGCTGCAGTACCATCTTGTGTCAGATACTTTTTTCTTTATTCTTGAGACAAACTCCACATCTTCTTGTTGAGCAGGGGTCAGTGTACAGTGGTGGGAATTTTAGCAAAAAGTGTTC
This sequence comes from Anabrus simplex, assembly GCF_040414725.1. Lineage (NCBI taxonomy): Eukaryota > Metazoa > Arthropoda > Insecta > Orthoptera > Tettigoniidae > Anabrus > Anabrus simplex. Next base: position 1,555,673,848 of record NC_090265.1, on the reverse strand, counting down.
ATTCATTTTTCCATCCAGACATGGCGGGTTTTTTTTTTTTTTTTTGCTGGTGCTCTTTGTGTGTGTGTGGGGGGGGGGGGGGTTGCCTGGTGAATGGAATTGTGGTGAAGTGGATGCTAGTGATGATACGTCAGAGAGGGCTGGAGAGGTTGTTTTAACTTGGGTCGGGGCTGAGACTAAGACAGGAGTAGGAGATTTATGACCTTCAAGATAGTGTCTAGAAACTGTCTGTATGAACTGTAGATAGGTATTTTTGTCTGGGTATTGGACTTCTGGAAGAATTGAAGAGGCTGTACTGTAGTAAATAGAAGAAAACTTTCTTTGGCCATATACAAGTTTTCCTCATGAAGGGGTTTAGAGCAAGGTATTGGTCAGCTGTGTCTGTTCCATGAATGTGCTGATTGTAATCTGCTACAAATACCAGTTTCATTATTTTTCTGCCAAACTTTGAAGTGACCTCAACCATTTCAACAGAATGCAATAATGAAATCATGGTGATTATTTTCTTGTCCATCAGAGAGGCAAGAATTATTTCCCCACCATGTTTGAATATCATCTCCCCTCTTTTAAGGATTTTTGTTGGTCCTTAAGATACTTCCCTGTTTTGCCTGATTGTCCCACAAACCATGGTATTCTGCTCCCATAGGGTTTTTGCAAGAGCAACACTGTTGTAGTAGTTATCCTATTGTTCTCACATGCAATTTTATTTGACGGACATAAATATCACATGAGTACATGTTCACTTCCTTGTGTAAATTACTTTATTGTCACTGTAAGTCACAAAACATAATTATACACACTAGCAAGTGACACTACAACACTTAATAGTGGAGTACCGTGAAGTCAATTCTGACAAGTACAGATATCAACAACCCTGACTCGTGCATTATAACATACAGTCTCTTGAACTCACCACCTCACTGACTGACGGCTCGATATATATACTGTTCAATCAACTGTGTAGAGTTATCGATTTGTGGAAAGGTTCTTACAACACTCTTATGGAACACATTCGAAACATCGATCGACCAGCTAGTCGAATGGAATACTCCAGTACAGACATACACACACATGTTTAACACTTCATTTTGGCTGTAACTCCACATAATATCCATATGACAGTCTACAACTTACTACAAAGTCACAGTTCGACAGAACTTCGGAACATTTGGATGTTTCCCTTATCCCTATTTTACTTTATGTTCCTCTCAGAGGCTATGATGTTTTAACACAATATACAAGCCATATCAAGAATTCAAGAAGTTTAACATCTAGGAAAACAAATTCAGTATATGGACTCTCACATCACGTTTTCATTTAGGCCTAACATCTACAAGACTGAAAAAATAATTTTATAACACATTCATTCAAGAAATGGACAATATTTTAACTGCCTACATGTTTTCATGTACCATAGTCATTCATAACAAATTTTTAAAGTTATTTTACTAAAGATGGACCGAACACAGAGCAGAAACATGTATAGACCAAAAAAGCCATATTGCATTGAACAGGAGGAAATATAGAAATAAAAAAGTTTTGAAATAATAATGCCTCTTCTCTTATTGAAATACCAAACAAAGAACAGATTGCGAATTTAGTTGTATGTTCATCTTTCACATCTGCTTCAGCTTTCTCCAGCTAGGTTACTTTACAAAAATGTGCATAAACATCAAGGCAGTTATCTAAAACTAGGTTTCCCTAACATTCTTGTGAATAACTATGTATGGCCACAGTGTGTTCTTTGCTTGGATTTGTAGAACGATAATTTGAAACCTGAAAACTTGCACGACACTTCCAGACAAAACGTCCAGAGCGTGTGAACAAAACTATTTGACATTAACTTAAGTGTCACGAGCAGCAAATGAAAGTAAATGTCAAATTCCTTGAAAAGCATGCTGCTTTCCCTCAGAAAGCACTAAGAGCATCGTTAGAGGCATCTTACTTAATAGCAAAATCGATGATGCCGGGCATCATTGGTGAGAAATTACTTCTTCCTGCAGCCGTAAAGTTGTTTGCATTAATACATGGAGAAAAGTATAGCAAGAATCTGAAGATCATACAGCTGTCAGGATACACCAATACTATATTGCATAAAATGAATTTCGTACGTGTACTTAAAAGGTATGGTCGAATGTTCCACCTTTACAATACTAAACTTTTTTATTTAATTATTTAAATAACATTTTAAAAATAACAGAACATGTTTCATCTATCTTGTAGAGATCATCAGCCGAAAAGTTTTAAGATTAAGCACGAAGGACAAGGACAAAAACACATTAAAAATAATTTGGACTGCCTAATATGTCAGTTAAAATGTTGAAGAATATGCTGGAATGTTCTGAGCACAACACTTGAATACTGTTAAAAGTGAAAATTAAAATATTATATACATGAGATGGTTCAGTGGTCCTTCTTAACATGATGATGCTGTGTTGACATACTGCCCCCATTATTGCAGAGCTAAGCCCAGCCAGTGAGGGAGAGATCCCGGGGTGGACCGTCCGTTCCTGGCTTTCCGTTTTTTAGAGGCATTTAAGGGAAAAAGGGGTGACGTTCAAGCCAAAAAAATAAAATTTAAAAACAACGCACTTACATTTATTGACATAAGCATCAATGAACACGAAATATCCTTGCTGGGATTAAATACAATGCTCTTTCATGATGTCTGGTCTTCCTGTAGCAATTTACAACCAATCAAATATAATCCTCGTCCTCCAGCTTTATTCTGTAATAAAAATTAACAAAAGATCAGGCCTTCACTGCCTTCAAAAATTAAAAATATTTTTCTAAATGAAAGTATCCTGAGACTTCAAGAATGATTTGCACAAAATTAATAGGCAGCTATCTCACTTGTTATTCCATAATAAAATTAACTTAAGGTTCCATTAGTTGCAATCTCAACACATGGTCAATGTTAAATACTGATGAATTTTATTAACTAAGGTATGTAACGTCCATTAATAACACCAGTAGAAATTCTGATGGAAAATCTGAATTGAATCCAAGATTATAATTAATTAATTATTATTATTATTTATTTCCAACCCTATCTGTGTAGTATTTACTTTATCATCACACTATCGTGTTTACAAATTAGTGTATTCCACTAAATAATTCTCACTGTAATTATGACACATTTCCAATTAATTAACTAACAAATTAATTATTATCATCGTTACTCGTTATCTCCGAAGTTCAAGCTAATTATGCCATTTGTGGACATTAAATTTATACTTGCATGGCATTTAAAGTTTCAAATCAGTTTGAAAATATTTTGGAAATTTTAATATAAATGCATTGAAAATTTTCTCATAACCACGTGTGAGTTAGTTAAGGGTTAATTTATAAATTGCTTGCCTTTACTGGAAATGAACTCGGCGATCTTTCGTTTAAATCTTTGGTAAGTGCAAATTAAATCCTGGCCTGGTCTTACTCGACGTTATTCTCAGCAAATTGTTCCTTAAAATACGCTAAACAAGTCATCATGGTGGCAAAACAACGTTGAAATAATCTGTGCCATTGCGATAAACGCACGACCAGATTAAAATATACTGAATAATTGAAAACAAGAAAATGTTCCTAATTACAACACACTCACATACACATACCACATTCACACAAGGTAATGCGTATTTTTATATACACAATATTTACAACGAATCCTGCCATTATGAATTAATTAATTATTTTAGCGTGGTCACGTCAATAATATCCGGAGGATGAACTCGTGTCTGGTAATATTCTCAATTCAATTAGTGGCTAGTGATTGAACTTGTGGTATCACTTGAAATGAAATACTCATTAAACAGCAACGGAGATCCATCTTAATTTCTGAAATTGACTTGAAGATTCTAATAGAATTCCATAATCATCACCATCACATGGGTTACAAGTCGCAAGTGTAGCGTTCGTGAGCCTTAATCACATTATTATTACTCCCTATTTATGAAATGTATTCAACGTGTGCTCCACTTTATTATAAATCACATTGTGCTCCCAAAGACACAAGCAACAAATCATTCGATAATAAATTATTCAATTAATATCCTGCAGGACTGCCAATATTCCAGGCGCATCATGAACTGAGCACATTAAATATCACATATAAGGAATCTAAGACAATTTATAGCCCACGACTGTTTATTTATATTCTTAACCCGTTCTTTTATTTAAATTTATTATTATTGTTAGTGATTATTAGATCTATCAGTACTCCTGAAATGTTGTGAAATTAGATGACTCGATCCTAAAGAATGCAAGTGAACTTAAAATGACACTAAATTCGACCCTATATCACAAATTTTACATATCACTCCAATCAAGATATTTCCAATATCACACGTAAGCAAATGAAGTTTATCGCGTGGTCAGTGATTTTTAAATATGTCTAAATCCTACATATGAGAACTCATTCAAAGACAGACTACACCAGCTAATCTAATAGATTTCAAATTTCAGTCACACACACGTAACTCAAGTACCATGACACCTCAAGAAATGAAAATGAAAGTAACTCAATCTACTACAACAACTAATAGAACTATGATTTAGAGAAGAAAGATCATCTAGTTTTACAAAGTTGAGAAAGATATCAAACAGTTAAACTGGTACTCAAGTTTAGCTGAAGTTCGATTCCAGGTTGAGGTTCGTCATTCCGGCATTTTCCCGTCAGTCACCTGCTCCAACCAGAAATGCCTTACATGCTTAGCAGGTCATGGAGACATGGCAGTAGGCGTCCCACGATGAAATTATGCTGCACATTGTAGGGGAAGAATCTATCTTGAAGTACACGGCGATTCGCTGGGATGAGTTTCGCCACGTGCCAGTAATGTAAGCTGTAACTAATGCAACAGATATTAGAATGTGCACACACGCTGGAATATTTAATGTTCTCGTGGAGAAATAAACTTAACTTGGATAACTAATGTTGAAGTTCACTCCATAAGATTTTATAGTAAAACTGCACTAAATTAGCAGAGCGGATGTCTGCCTGCATGGCTGAATTTTTCCCACGTGGTCCCGATGAATATTTTCACCAGCAGAGTAGCGTAGACCAGAGTTGAGTAGAGTAGAGATTGATTTACTGCGAACATGACGTTTTATAGTTTTCGCTCAGGGCTGTGCTTTTTTTTTTAGATACGATCATTGGTTCACGGGGTCATTGTAATTGGTCGTGACTGTTTCTAGAAGCTTGCCTGCTTGCAGCGCAGGTTGACATGCGCGTGCCTCACTTGGTGACACTGGCTTGTCACGTAATTTACCCTTCACTCAATTGAACACAGATCAATACATTGTCCCTCTGAATGACAGAAAAAACCAGTTTGGTGCGCACACACAGCTTTCCAAATGATGAATACAACTCCCAGCGAACAATAAAACTTTAAATGTCGACCTGTCGTAAATAATCCAACGATAGCCAAATTTGAAGGGGACAAAACAGTTTGCTGATCCGTCGGTAGAAACTTGGTGATATGGAGCACAGTGTTTAGTTCCATTAGAATGAAGACGATTGATAAATATATGTTAAACATGAGTGAGGGTTCCAGTAAAATGATAGTGAGTTTGTCTTGTTGGCTAACAATTCTTGATAAAAAAGTAGGCGGAATATCTGATAGTGATTTCATAAGTGGAATGTGCAGTGGAGAGCCATTCTCGCCTACTCAAGAACGGCTAGCTCAGCGTGTATAGACTTTTTTTTTTTTTTAACAAGAATTGTTAACATCATCTCGCCAACAAGACGAACTGAATACCATTTTACTGGAACCCTCACTCATGTTTAACATGTTTATCAATCGTCTTCATTCTACTGGAACTAAACATTGTGCTCCATATCACCAAGTTTCTACCGATGCATTGGCGAACTGTATGTCAACACAGCATCATCACGTTAAGAAGGACTCTATTACCAATTTTTTTGAACTATCTCATGTGTACAATATTTTAATTTTCACTTTTAACAGTATTCAAGTGTTGTGCTCAGAACATTCCAGCACATTCTTAAACATTTTAACTGACGCATTCGGCAGTCTGAATTATTTTTAATGTGGTTTTGTCCTTGTCCCTAGTGCTTAATCTTAAAACTTTTCAGCTGATGATGTCTACAAGATAGATGAAATATATTCTGTGAGTTTTGAAATGTTATTTAAATAATTAAATTTTTTTTAAAATTATTATTGTAAAGGTGGAACATTTGACCATACCTTTTAAGTACCAATACTATATTTCGGAGTTACAGTAGTTGTAATATTACAGTGCCCTCTTTTAGTAATAATTCTACAGAATCATTTTCCACAAGGTTGTTGAAATTTTGTGTGCTTTTAGTACCATTAATTTTTAGCATAGATGTAGTTTCTGGATTTGCTCATTTCTTTGAAGAGTGCTTTACTTTATTTTATGATCACAGATAAACTTGTGCATTAAGTTGCATTAAATATTTTGGTTATTGGTGTTTATTATTACCATATTATTTTTTGTAAACATTTTAACCAGCATTATTTGCTGTTACAGGCCTATTATTATTATTATTATTATTATTATTATTATTATTATTATTATTATTATTATTAACAGAGGTTCTTATAACTTAGATTTTTGTGCAATTTGTGAGTACTGAGTGAGAAGGAAAGAATTAATTAATATATGCTCCAGGAGGTGGGTGTGACATAAAATGTTTGCAGAGGACTGGCCTAAGACATAAATTTCAGTGTATATTTAGGAGCTTCTTGTGAGTACAATCAAAAGCAAAAATATAGAAATGAGTGCAAGAGGGTTTGAAATTTGCCGTCTTCACAAAGACTGTTTTTCTGCATCTTCAGCCACCTAACGAGATCGTGTATGACGAACCGGAGATTGTCTCTGTACTGAAGTGTTTTCAAGTTTGTCCTTTTTCCCCCTCTTCTGTTGCTTCCTCTTCTCACACTGACCTGTAATTGTGTATATCCTATTGTGTGTTCCTGTTAATTTTCCTTTCCATATATGATTTGAATTGTTAATTGTTTATTCCTTTCCGTTACTTATACAAATAAATGAATTGATCTTTATAATTCCAGGGTAATCAGGGTAACCAGAATGACCAGGGCAATCATAATCACAACCATGGACCCAATGCGAAGCGGGTCCGTCTAGCACCGTCTCATGGTGTCAATCCAAACCAGCAGCAGCAACAGCAGCAGCAACAACAGCAGCAACAACAGACCGAGTTCCACCAAATGCAGCAACAACAGCAGCAACAACAACAACTCGCTCAGCAAAACATGATCTATACCGCAACCACAAATACTCAAGCTACACCTAACTTTGGCCAGAGATTCTGAGGTCCTCTTGTTCCTCTCTCAGTGGTGTTAAGTCACCATTGCAGCAAATCTTCTGTTGCTCCTCCTGCCTTGGTGCCTTTGTCTGAGGTTTTGAGTCATTATTGTAGAATGAAAGTGGTTGGTAACCCTCTTGAAGATTCAGATTTGGATTAAATATTCCACCCACAGAGTGTCCTTGTTCAAAGAGTATAGCTGTAAGGTGGCTTTGATTTTTAGTTGAGACGAAATTTAGTTAGCAGTCATCTTTCTTGTAATGACTGTTCTTCCAAGGAATGCTAAATTTTGAATACCAAGTTACAGTTTGGTTGTACTGAAATGATCTTGGAAAAAGAACAGGAACCTGATTAAGAAGTTATTTCACTGTGAGTTCGCACTTTCTTTCAAAAAATGACTTGATTTCAGAATTATGAAATATACAACAGTGCTTCTGTATAAAGATTGGGATTTATTTTAGTGATAGTCTATATTGTATATAAGGTTTGGTTTAAATTGTGTATGAGTGTAGAGCACTTGCAAAAGTGTTCTCGCTGCATTGTATATGAATAAATTTTGAATTGACAGGAAAGTGAATGAATTTGAAGTACGTTTTATTAATGAAGGTGACTGAAATGTCTATTAAACATTAATGATGAAATGACAAGGAGTGGTTAATCTTTCTATGGTATACTGTACATTGCATTTCATTGTAATGTGTGTTTCATAATAATATAAATTGTTACGGTTTATTGTTGATGTATCTTCATTTCTGCTCGTTACACCAGTTTAGGTAATCAAATTATACCATTGAAACACCAGCTTCATCACACACATCCATTTATTACGAGCTGTTGACTACAACTGAGCATCACACACACCAAGCAGTTCAAACGTTCAACGAACAAAGCAAGCGAAGATAAACCACTCGGCTAAAATTATATGAGTTACCAACACATAACCTCAATGTTGTTTTCCTTAAGATATGTACAAGATATGATACATGACATTTTATTTTTATGAGAAAACCACAACATTCCAACACTCCCCCCTTTTCTCAAAAAAATAAAATATTACACTTCAGTCAGTTATCCTCTCATTGCAAACCTATAAGCTTATACAAACTCTTAAGTTTGTTGCTTGATAAATTCTTTCTGAACAAGTCTGCAGCATTTCTCTCTGATGATACATATACAAACTCAATGAACCCCTTTTCTACTAGCTCTCTACATACATGGTACACGATGTCAATATGTTTTGACCTTTCACTCACATTATCGTTTTTACTCAATTCAATTGCTGCTGCATTGTCAGCAAAAACTTTACAAACTATATCCATAAAGCTTTACAGACATAGCCTAGCTCTGATAGCAAATCTTTAATCCAAGTTACTTCTCGAGATACCTCTGCCATTGCTATGTATTCATCATCCATTGTAGATCTAGCAATACAACTCTGTTTCTTACTATACCATGATACTGCTCCCCCTGCCACTGTGGTTACATACCCACTAACTGATCTTCTAGACTCAGTATCTCCTCCCCAATCTGCATCACAGAACACTTGTACTGACTCCTCACAATTTTTGAAACACAACTTTAAATCTCTAGTACCACTTAGATATCTCATGATATGCTTCACTTTCCAATCTTTAATCTCTAGGTTTTTGACAATTTTGACTAACTTTACTTACTGCAAATGCAATGTCAGGTCTAGTATTATTTGACAAATGTAGCAAACTTCCTTCTGCACTGCGATAAATGGTACAATCAAATTCCTGCTCAGCATTTTCAGCTGCTGAATACCCACTTGGTAAAATAGTCTTACTCGGTATACAGTCGCTCATGGAAAAATCGGCAAGTAATTTGTCAATGTACAAACTTTGACTCAACATAACCCCTTCTTTTGTCTGTTCTATTTTTATTGACAGTAAGTTTGTTGCTTTCCCTACATCTTTAATCTCTAACTCATCTGCCAACCTTATTTTAACCAACTTAACAACCTCTTTGTCACCTATTGCAATTATGTCGTCGACATACAAGCCAATAATACAACACTCCTTTACATACACACATGGTTCTTTGACACATTTCTTAAAATCTAGTCTTCTAATTATAGTATCAACACAAGCATTCCTGTCTTTACTCAAATTACATAGTCCATAGATGTTTTTCTTCAATTTACATACATAGTTTTGGACATCTTTTTCTACGAACAATTCTGGTTGTTCCATGTATACAGTACAACTGATTTCACTGTTTAAGTAAGCATTAGTTACATCTAGATGTTCTACCGTCCAACCTTTACGTACTGCAATACCTATTAACAGTCTCATTGTTTTCCTCTTTATAACAGGACTAAATGTTTCATCATAACTAAAGGCCTTATTACACTAGGCCGCCAGGTGGCGCTGCTCGTCATTGGGCATTGCTTGTTATGGAGCTTATTAGATTAGGGCAGCCGGTGGTGTCACCACAAACTGGCTGCTGTCTGGTTGCCATGCCCTGCGACCGCCTTGGCAGCCACGGGTGGCGGAGAGTCGTGGCGGGGCATTGTATCATACCGAGCTTATTACAATGGACAGCCAAGTGGCGCAACCAATCGTGCCACCACTCGGTTTCACCACCACGTGGTCAGTCTACTGTGCAATAGTGATGGGAGAACATGTCGGACAACAAGTATACGTATATGCTCCTCCTTGTACTTTTGATGAAGAAGAGAAAGCGAAGGGAGCGGAAGAGGGTTGTACTATGCAGTACTCTTTTTGATGAACTGTGTTCAGACGACAATAAATTTTTTAATTACTTAAGAATGTCTAAATTGTTTTTCTTTGAATTATTGTCGTTGATAAAGGTTAATATTACCGGGGAAGATATTAAAATGAGAAAGTGCATCACACCAGAAGAAAAGCTCGTCACTTTGAGGTAAGTAAAACGATCAATTGTATTTTCAGTTATTAACTTTATTGCATTAGGAAATATTAACTAGTTTGGAAACAGTAAATATTAACAGAATATTCATATTTTACTCCAATATTGCTTATTGAAGATTTACTTCTATTCCTCTTTCAGTCATATTACTGAATGCAATTTTGTATGTTAATACCAAACTTATCCTATTCTGTCAAAAGGATATTGATTCAAAATGTGACTAAAAGTAATAACATTTATTTCCAAAATATAATAAAAAAGACCAATTCTTTTATATGTTTATGTTGAGTGTTTGTATGTACAGTAAGTTATATATACTACACATTGAACAGCAAAGGTTCACTCATTTGAGTATCAGAATCTTCATTTGATGTGACTGAAGGGTCTGCAGATGGAGTAGATTGTAAGGGCATGTTTGCATCTTGGCGTTGTTGAAATTGAGTCTGGAAGAAATGAATTTGCGAGATCGTCAGCATATTGTTACAACCTAAGAGGGGGGAGCGGGGGATTATCGTAGGTGAAGAGCACATATAACAAAGGAGAAAGTGGAGAACCTAAATAGCACAGTGACCGCTGAAGTGAAAACGTACTAAATATCATAAATATAGTTAGTATAATCTGATTGGTGTTTTAATTTTGTTTCCCTACATCTAAAACCACGCGAATTGTTGTCAAAAGGAAACATTAACGGCCGCTAGTTTAAAAATTGATATTTTTTTTTTTTTTACCTTTTTTCCCAATTACTAACTTGTTAAGAGAATCATACATAACAAATTTCATTTCTGTAGTTGAGAAAGATGGAGAAAAGCCTTCACAAGAATGACAAAGTTTCAGTTAGAGTTTGATGTATAAAGAAACTTTCTGTTTAACGACATTACTTAAGAATAATATAAAGTTTAATTACTTAGTGACGTTATTCCGCTTAGCCAAGGACTGATGCTCGATATCAGGTAGGAATGTACGAATGATTTCATTCCAAGCATTCAGTTTTACTTCCTTGTTACTATAAGCTTCATAACTGGCGTCCCAAATGGCGGGTTGTTGTTCAACAGCACAAATTAAATCTTCTGTATTCACTTTGTTGTCCAATAACTTCTGGCACTCTTTCAGGGATTCTTCTTCTTCTTCCTGCTTCTTGCTTTTCCCCTTTGTCTTGTCTACACTCTCACTTCCACTAATTTCCAGAGTGACAATCTGCAGTTCACTATTCAGGTAAATAAACCAATATGCAGAGGAAAGTGTGAGAAAAAGAAAGACCAGACTTTCCTGCCTGGAAGAAATACCAAACTATTGTAGGACTGAGCGACGGGTTATTGGCGGCGCCACCGGCTGCCCTGCACGTGTCGCCAACTGAGTCACCAACTGAGTCACCTGGCGGCCTAGTGTAATAGGAGCCTAAGGTTAATCTGTCTCTTAAAACCTTGAGCAACCAACCTGGCCTTATATTTCTGAATGTTACCCTTACTGTTATATTTCAGTGAAAACACCCATTTGGAACTAATTACCTTGATATTTTCTGGTCTTTTTACAATTTCCTAAACATCCTTCTTTCTCATCTCATTGATCTCCACTTTCATGGGTTCCATCCAGTTAGCAGACTCTTGGCTTGACATAGCCTCCTCAACTGTTCTAGGTTTCACTACATTCACATGTCTAACTTCCATCACTGCCTTACAATCTGCACAAGTCTTACATTTCCTCTGTCTTATCGACCTTCTCAGATTATTCTCTGGCTCTTGTATTGCTATAGACTCAACCTCTAGTTGTTCCTCTCCGGTCGTTGACTCAACAGCCAATGTTTCCTCTCTGTCCTCCTCTGTGTCTAACTCGGTCCCTAATTTTATCTCTGGATCTTCAGTGCACCGTATGTCAAAGTATGTTTCACTACCCTCTGCCTTTGGTACATTTATCTCTTGTATGATATCAATTCCAGGACTTTTCACCTTAAAGGGAAATATATGCTTCTCACATACCACACTTCTCCTCACTATTACCTTTTTCCTTTCAAAACTACATAATCTATATCCATCTTTAGTACCTGCCTCGTACCCTATCATAACGCATGACTCCGCTCTGGGATCCAACTTCCTGCTGTCTGCCCTCACAGCCCACGCCTGACATCCAAATACTTTCTGTCTACCTATTTCTTCCTGATCCAGCTTCCTATTGAACCACAGTTCATACGGTATCTGAAAATTTTTTGCTGAGGATGGGCACCTATTTCTTGAATACACTTGCAGTCATTACCGCTTCTCCCCAGAATTCCTTTGGTAACCCAGACTGGATCAATAGATGTCTAACAGTATCAAACATCATTCTATTCTGACTTTCTGCTAATCCATTTTGTTGTGGAATGTACGGTGCAGACCTCCTGTGAGTAATACCCCATTTTTGCATTTGTTTGAAACCTGCTACATGTATACTCTTTACCATTGTCAGATTGCACAACCTTAATTCCTACACCATGTAACTTCTCTGCCTTTGCCTGATACCTGTTAAACACCTCCAACATTTTATCCTTGGTTTTCACACATACAGCCACATATCTGGAGTATTCGTCAATCATTGTCACAATATATTGAGCTTTCCCAAGTGATGGTGGACTAATTTTTCCAATTACATCAGTGTGCACAACATCAAGTGGTTTTTCTCCCTTACGCTCACAAGACTTAGATACTCCCTTGTTACTTAGTTTCCCCTGAATGCATACAGAACAAGTATTAATATCATTACTCCTTTTCAATTCTAACATAGGCAATTTAAACAATGCTTCAGAATGTGCATGTCCATATCTCTCATGCCACAACCTAACCTCCCCAACACATTTAAATGCTACATTGTTATTACATTCTTGATCTATCATTTGGTCACAATCACTCACAGCTACAATATAATTTCTTCCCTCTATGTGTACTACATATACATCATTTCTCCTGTTTGCAATAAACAATATTTCATCTCCATTCTTATCTACAACCAATGCTTTCTCACCTGCAAATCCTACTTTGAAACCTTTGGTGGTTAACTTACCAACTGATATTAAATTTGCACCTAAGTTTGGTACATACTGTAACCGTTACTTCAGCGGCTACAACAAACACAGTAAAGGGAGGAAAGGAAGTGCAATCACACGGTACCTAAGACACTACATACACAAGAAAACAGCTGATGAACTATTCGGAACTCCGCCGATAACAACACTGGTAAATATCAGTAGGGGCAACTTGACGATAAAAACCCAGGAACGTAAAAGGAACTGGGAACCTACCAAGGGCATGGAGATGGCTTAGGTTGCAGATTCTGGAAAATCAACCCTGATCCTTGATTTTCAAAATATATTATTTAGCAAAATATTATTTACAAAGGACTTTACCAGCGAATTCCGAACAATTTCAGTCATACCGAACTCGTGAACTACATGTTCCTAGAGACACACAAATTGGACGTTCCTTGACAATAGCTTCCTATAAGTTCAAAGAGTCAAGCAAATACCATATATCTAATTACAACCCAAGTAGTACAATACAATTTAGAGTGAAGTTAAACGTACCTTTCAAAATATCTGAACAACATAATTGAACACGTCAAGTGACACGGAACTACTAGAGGCAAAACCTCAAGGTAAATACATAAAACTAAAATTTACATCTGTAGTGAAACAAGGAAAGGGGAATACCTCGGAAACAAGCAGGCAAGCCCAGCTGAAAAGCTAAGGCATCTGAAATAATTGAGTGGCGAGTCTGGGCGAGGTTAGAGCAAACTCCCATATGAAAAAGCAAACTAACATTAAGTGAAATTTAAGGTGGAACAGAAATCGAGAGTGCTTACCCCGAAGTGGCCCATCCCAGTAGCGAGACGACATCTAAACTTCGGACAGTCAAGTGACAGAGGATAGACAGACAGACAGACCATGAAAAGCTGCCTCCCTCTCTTTAAAAAGGAAACCCTGGCCTTGGAGTAGCCAATCAGAATGCAGGAGCCCGCCTTTCGCCACCCAAATTCACCAATCACAACTCCTACTTCAGTCACGAAGTATAAATAATTTTCTCGAATACACACGATAGCGAATCTTCCATTTCCAGAACAGTCAGAACATACTTTCTAGAATACATAACTAACAAAGGCCAATACACCCTGTTCAAAAATTCAAGGTACAACTTTCTGGATAGTTCCAGTAAATATAGAAATGAAATCTAGTTGTTACAAATACCATATGTTACCAAAATATTTACACTGTACAGGTTAGGTAGTTACATGTAATACAAATAAAATATTTTATCACCACACTTCAGGTCATACAGTAAGTACTACTTAACAAGGTTTACAAATAAAACTTCAATAAACGCTTTCCACTTCCAATATATTCTACACCTGTGACATCTTCCTTTCCCTGAAAGTCGAGCCGTGCTCGACCCTAAACATAATATAGTGGGGAGAAAGGCGATCAATTTAGAAAACGTTCTCACTATAGTATAGATACTAAAGATACATGACCCTAATAATCACAATTTTCTAGAAGTTGACTTTCTAACAATAAACAAAACAAACTGTCACATAATTTTCAAAAATAATAAAGGTGTTCCAGGATCCACCTATTCAATAAATACCACAGAAATGTCCACATGGAGAGTCACACTACACTTCAAAATGCCTTTTGAACCTTTTTACAATTGCTTTGACTATTTCTACTCTGTCCACCAAAGGCTGTACACTCATTCCTTCTACCCACTGTTAGTCATCCGGAACCTTCTCGCTTTCTTATAAGACAGCGTTCAAAACCTCCTTTTTAGCCAGTTATGGACTAAGTATCTTGCACCTCTTGCACCACCTTTTCACACCAGTCACAGCACAGCTAGGCCACAGGTTCTCTCTGATGATGTGGCTGCCGACACAGCCGTTTGCCGCCAGCCTCCATTCAATTTCAGTCCAAATCAGGGTGCTAGGTAAGTTGCAGTCCAGTGGTATCTTGCACCAAATAAGCAGGTGGGTAAGACACCGGCCAGTCAGACTGCCTCCATTAGGATGTTCATCACAGGATTGTGGTGCCGGACGGTAGCGCCCAAGGCACACAGTGTACCTCCCAACTTGGCACTTCAGGTTGCCGTCAGAAGAAGCTGGTCACTGCACCACTGTAATATAAACAAACCGCAGCAGACAGGGGAATACTTGAGGCAAAATTATGCTGCTGGGCTCAAAGATCTTGCGTAGAGTCACCCAATGGGTGGCTTAATGAGTATGCAGTAGGGGCTCTCCCTTGTACACCAGGGATCTTAGGGCACCCAACTCCGGAGTAAGCACTATAATCATTCATTTGACAAGTTTACGGTGAGGGTGAAAGGAAACTACAGGAGTTTACCCTAAACCTGAAAGTAAGGGGAATAAATTCCAAGCAGTGACCCTAAACTAAAACCTACCTAACTTATAATACTAAATCCATTACAGTAAAGGATACCTAAAGTATTTACCTACACAATTACAACTACTTACAACAAAACTTAATATTACCTTATAATAAACTCTTACAAATAGCTTACAACTAAATCTACATGGTCACCAACAATAGTATTTACCCCTCCCTACCTGACTTAAGGTACCTTGACCTGGAAGAGGTTGACTCTGCTGATCCTTTTCCTTTTGGGTGCCCTTGAGAAAAGGATGGAGTACAGGTTAGGTTAGGACTAACGTTAGCCTGCAACGTTACGGGCGCAGACAACCTCATTTGTGAAAGGTTCTCACAAATCTGAGAGACCATCGGGGCATTAACCTGTTGTGTAGGGGTTATGCAACCTAAAATAGCACTTGATACCGGTGATGCTAAGACGGGGGTGGTTTTGCACCATAGCATCAGAACCGGGCTGATGAACAATAGAGGGCAGACACTGAGCCACAACAGAATTACCAGATACCACAGGAAAATTTGTACGGGTACCGACATGCAAAGGAGATAGATCATTTGAATGACTTACAGTTCCAAACAACGAAACAGAAGATCCCAGGGCAGCATTAGTCACCTCAGACTCCTGAATAACACCAGCACTAGGTGTCAGATTGCACACTTGAGCAGCAACAGATGCATCACCAGAGTTAACCCTTTCACACATTTCAGGTGGGATGGACACTTGAACTTCAGAAACTGTGTTATTCAACTTATTGCCTTCAAGCAAACCACTGATTCTGTCGAGAATTCTCGAAAACTGTACTAGTAGGGCTTGACATTCCTGCCGCTCAACTTCCGGCAATTCGAGAGACAACAAATCCTTAATTCTGTCCAGGTAATGTAATAACTGCCCTTTAACCCGCGCTCATTGGCCATGCGAGGGCTCAGAAGCACAAAAGGACACAAGAATGGCGTTAAATTCAGCGAACCTATCTTTAACCACAGCCAAAGACCCATGCAACTCGTCCGTAGTTTGAGAGACTGTTTCAACAGGCTAGTGTCGTCTCTGACATTGCCTGTTGAATTAATTTTTCGGATACGAAGTTTCATACACGAGCTCTGCTTTTCTCAAATGGAAAGGATTGGGAACAGTGCGAGCCATTCTGACTGGTAGAAACAAGATTTCAAGCGATATACGAATACGATATACGAATCACAACTTTTACGGTGTTTCTACCTGTCAGGATGGCTCATGCTGTTCCTAATCCTTTCCATTTAAGAAAGGCAGAACTGATTTACGAGTTAAAAATTCGCAAAATTAATTCGACAGGGAATGTCAGAGATGGCACTAGCCTGTTGAAGCAGTCCCTTGACCTACCTATAACCATACCTGAGTTAACTACAGACGAGTTGCGTGAGTCTTTGGCCGTGATTGAAGATAGGTTACCTGAATTTAACGCCATTCTTGTGTCCTTTAGTGCTTCTAAGCCCTTGCATGGCCAATTAGCGCGGGTTAAGGGGCAGTTATTACATTATTTGGACAGGATTAAGGAT
Organism: Anabrus simplex; assembly: GCF_040414725.1. Classification (NCBI taxonomy): domain Eukaryota; kingdom Metazoa; phylum Arthropoda; class Insecta; order Orthoptera; family Tettigoniidae; genus Anabrus; species Anabrus simplex. The sequence goes on along the minus strand of NC_090265.1, from coordinate 1,555,656,698 downwards.
GTGTTGTCTATGGAATTGCCGGAAGTTGAGCGGCAGAAATGTCAAATCTTATTAGAACATTTTTCCAAAGTTTTCGACAGAATCAGTGGTTTCCTTGAAGGTAATAAGTAAAATAACACCGTTTCTCAAATTTAAGTGTCGACCCCATCTGGAATGAGTGACAGTGTTAATTGTGGCGAGGCATCTGTTGCTGCTCAAGTGTGCGATCTGACACCTAGTGCTGGTGTTGGGCCTATTCAGGAGTCTGAGGTGACTAATGCTGCCCTGGGATCTTCTGTTTCGTTGTCTGGACCTAGGACACCTGTAAGTCATTCTGATGATACATCTCTTTTGCATGTTGGTAACCGTAGAAGTTTTCCTATGATTCCTGCTACTTCTGTTGAAGCTCAGTGTTTACCTTCTATTCCTAATCAACCCGGTTCTGATTCAATGGTGCAAAACCACCCACCTGTCCTAGCGCCACCCGTATCGAGTTGCATAACCTCTACACAACCGGTTAATGCCCAAATGGTCTCTCAGATTAGTGATAACCTTTCTCAAATTAGGTTGTCTGCGCCCGTAACATTGCAGGATAACGTTAATCCTAACCTATCCTGTACTCCGTCCTTTTCACAAGGGCAGCCGAATCAAAGGCACAAGGCTTTGCTAAACCCTCTGGACTATTCTAAGCCTTCCCAAGCACCCTCTACACCTGTCTTCCCCCAGAGTTTCTCCAATCTGCCTCACCCGTTGACCACTGTGTTTAGGGGTATCTCTAAATTTTCAGCTAACTCCGTTGATGAAGTTATTTCCTTCCTTCGCTTTCTAACCGAGTTCAAGGATCAGGCAATAGTGTATAATCTCAGTAACGATAACGTATTTCAAATTCTATACCCACATGTCTCTGGAGCTCTTTCTGAGCACATTGTCCGGGCCATTACTGAAAGATGGTCAGTAGATCAATTTCATGCCCATGTTCTTGAATATTTCATTCCTGCTCGTGCCTTGTCTGCATTAGTGCAGAAGCACTATTTTAGAGTACAACATTTTAATGAGTCGCTATCTGAGTATGTTCAAGACATTAAGCTCCAAGCTAAGATTTTCCGGCTCCACTATTCAGAGGCTCAGATGGTTGCCAACATAGTTGAAGGTCTCGCCCCGAACTATAGATCATATCTGGCTCTTTCACCCCGACCTGCAACTTTCGCCCAGTTGGAAGCAATTACAGTATCCGCTGAAGGCATTCGATATGCTGACCAGCTACGCCTGGCATTAGCCCCACCTCCTATAACCGTACCCCCTACTCAGGATTCTAAAACCACCCCGTCACCTGCTTCCAACTCGCGTAATCCCCGTTCATGTTTCAATTGTGGCTCCACGGCTCATCTCAGGCGGGATTGTCCCAAGGCCGGGACATTAGGCAATAGGAAACCTGCGATGGGTGGAGGCTCTTCTACCAATACTTCTTGCCGTAACTATGGATCAATTAGGCATTTCTCTAGGCAGTGCCCACGGAACACTTCTGGCTCTGGACCGCCAGGCCGTAGTAGTGCTAGATGACTAACCGCCTGTTCTGATGACAAATCCCAAAGCATGGCTTCTTGTCTTGTCGATCATGACTGTACCTTGGTTGATTTACTTTATTCTGAGGCTAATGATTGCTCCCAGTCTGACTCTGGTCTTCATTTCTTACAATCTTGTAGGATTTCTGCCATACCTTCTTGTAAACTACCATATTTATGCATAGAGGTAAATAATGAACCTGTCTGTGCATTACTAGACTCTGGGAGTAGTGTCACCTTGATGAGTGAGACCTGGTATGATTCTATGAAAACTGTTTGCAAGCTACATACATTACAACCCGTGTCCTTAACCTGCCATACTGCTAATTCCAATTCATTGAATATTGTAGGATCACTAGAGGTCAAGATTAGAGTCCGTGATTTCACCTGGAAAATGCCAGTACTAGTGGTAAAAGATTTATCCTGCCAATTCATATTGGGTGCAAACGTTATTGCTAAAACAGGCATGATTTTGGACCTCCAGTTCAACAGATTCCATTTTAAATTTTGTGCAAGAACATTTGAGCTGTGTGATCGTACCCCTATTCTGCCTTGCCATGTTAACGCTGTTCCCGAAGATTCTGATGAACCCAAGGCTTTTGATTTTAATCACTTACCCGAAGAGCAGGCCAATCAACTTAGGAAACTGCGATAAGTTCCCTGATGTCTTCACCGACAGGTTAGGCGTCACCAATGTATTGGAATACAAAATTGAGGTTACAGATAACATACCTGTTCGCTCTCCTCCATACCGGTTGTCACCTCCCAAAATGAAAACCCTGAAGGCTATCATTGATCAAATGCTCGCTGATGGAGTGATACGGCCTTCCAAGTCAGCCTATTCTTCTCCAATGTTTCTGGTTCCCAAACCACAAGGTGGTTATCGGCCTGTAGTGGACTATCGGATGTTGAACCATAAGGTAGTCCTCCAATCTGTCCCACTTCCTGATTTGAACTCTTGTTTTTCTTGGTTCGCTAATGCAAAAATTTTCACCACTTTCGATTTAAATCAGGCTTGTTACCAGATACCCCTTGCCGAAGAATCCAAGCATCTCGCTGCATTTGCAACCGATTGGAACCTATATGAATTCGAACGCGTCCCTTTTGGCCTAGCAACTGGAGCGGCCGTCCTTACACGGTTACTAGATTATGTCTTATCGGACATTAAGTTCAAGTTTGTTTATAATTACCTTGACGATCTCGTAATTTTTAGCGAAACCTTCGAGGAACACCTACTCCATCTCAACGAAGTGCTGGAAAGACTGCGTAAAGCAGGTCTAACCCTCAAGGCATCCAAGGTTTCCTTCGCACAACCCCAGATGTCCTTCTTAGGAAATATCGTGTCGGGGAGGGGTGTCTCAATCAATCAGTCTCGTACTGCCACCATCCAGAATTTTCCCCCTCCAAAGGACGTCAAGGCTGTAGCCAGATTCATTGGCATGGTGAATTTCTTTCGCAAGTTTATTCCTAATTTTGCTGAACGTGCAGCTCCATTAAATGATTTGAGAAGAAAGGATGCCAAATTTGTGTGGGGTGATGCCCAACGCGAAGCCTTCATGGACTTGAAATCTGCTTTATGTAACGCCCCTGTACTGGCTATGCCAGACTTTTCTAAATGCTTCATTCTTCAGACTGACGCCTCTTCCTCAGGCATATCCGGAGTTCTTCTACAGGAATTTCAAGAAGGGCGTCGTCCTATTTCTTATGCTTCCCGTGCCCTGAATCCTGCTGAGCGCAATTATTCCATTTATGAGTTGGAAGCCCTGGCTGTTGTCTTCTCTTTAGAACGCTTGAGAATGTACCTGGAACATCTCCCTTTCGATCTGGAAACTGACAATCAGGCGTTGAGTTGGGTACTGGCCAAGCCGCAAAAGACCGGTCGTCTAGCACGATGGGCAGTGCGCATCTCAGCCTTCCAATTTGAAGCCTGCCACATTCGTGGCACGGAAAACGTTGTGGCTGATGGCCTCAGTAGAATGTCCCATCCAGACAGCTCTGACCCTCAATCCGAGCCAGTAGACTCATCTCCCGAACAAGTATCAGCTTTTGTCAATGTAGTTCTCACTGACTCTTCCTTCATTTTCAAGGATTTTGCCAAACATCAAGAGGATGATCCACAGTTAAAAGCCATTGTCGACAGGATTAAGTCCGGTGAGTATGTTAAGCCCTATATTCTTAAGCATGGTGTCTTGTGTTGTCCTGCTCGTGGTCGCAGAGACCCCAAAATTGTAGTCCCAACTAACCTGGTCCCGGCTCTCTTCAAATACTTTCATGAATCCCCAGTGGGCGGTCATCTGTCAGCCCAAGGGCATGTATATAATAGACAAAGTTTTGTAATTTTAATTTTTAATTTTAACACAACGCTTAGAAATTTGTAAGTTTTTAAGATAAGTTTTCACTGAAAATTATGAAACAATATATCATGAAGGTCTTTCAGAGGTATAAGATAGAAATGCAAAGGGATTCGATTCAACAAAATAAGCAACAATACCTAAGATAAATGCTTAATCAACCCAAGGATGCATTCTGTCAGCCCAAGGGCATGTATATAATAGACAAAGTTTTGTAATTTTAATTTTTAATTTTAACACAACGCTTAGAAATTTGTAAGTTTTTAAGATAAGTTTTCACTGAAAATTATGAAACAATATATCATGAAGGTCTTTCAGAGGTATAAGATAGAAATGCAAATGTGATTCTGATATAGCTGAAGATGACCTATGAAGGGTCGAAACCGGTCCTAGATTGTAATACTTTGCAAGAAAATAAATGTATTGATTAGGTGGAATTTTTCTTTCCTTTTATGAAGATTGGTAAATGTCAATACGGAAAATGAAATTCATAAATCAACATCTGGGCGTTTTCAAAACAAGAGAAAAAATCCGTAACCACTTTATTTGGAAATCCATGGATAGTGAGATCCGTACCCTGTCAAGTCCTGTAAGATTTGCAACATCAGTAAACCTGCCCCGAATACTCGTCTAGGTCTCTTGTCTTCTGAGCAAGCTTCTCGCCCCTTGGAAAGACTGTTCATATACTATATTGGTCCTTTCCCGAGATCTCGGATTGGTCATCGTTTCATACTCGTGTGTGTTGACGCCTTTTCACGTTTTACGTGGCTGTTCCCCACTCGGATGGCTAACGCCAACACCACCATCTCGTGCTTGAAACAGATATTCGCCTCGTTTGGACCCTGTCAATTCTTGGTAAGTGATAACGCAAGAGCCTTTACTTCTGCCCAGTTCCGGAATTTCTGTTTTGATCTATCCATTGCTCATGTAACCACTACTCCGTATTACCCGAAGCCCAATTATGCTGAGAGAGTGAATCGTAACCTGCGATCTGCCCTCATCGCTTATCACTCCTCAGACCACTCCAAGTGGGATTCCTCACTGAATTGGTTGTCATTTGCATTTAACACTGCTGTCCATGAAAGCCACAAGCAAACCCCTGCTTCGTTAATGTTGGCTTTTACTCCAAATTCTCCTCTATATAACCTATGGTCAATTAATGATCTTCTGCCCGACGATCCAGCCCAGAAAAGATCCGAGCTAATTGGCACCGTGCACGAAAGAACTTGAAGGTTTATTACGCTAAGGTCCAGCGTAATTACAACCACGGGCGAAGACCGCACGATCTCTCTGTGGGTGACCAGGTGTTTATTAGAACACATCCCGTCAGTAGTGCTGCGGACCATGTTATCAGTAAGTTGGTCCCCAGATTTCGAGGTCCCTGCACCATCTTAAAAGTTCCTCACCCCGGTGACATTATTGGTGAGCGATCCCGAAAGGAAAAGGATCAGCAGAGTACATCTCTCCCAGATCAAGGTACCTTAAGTCTGGTAGGGAAGGGTAAATACCATTGTTGGTGACCTTGTAGATTTAGTTGTAAGTTATTTGTAAGAATTTAGTTATAAAATAAGTTTATTGTAAGGTTATTTATAAGGTTTCAGTTATAAGATAATAGTTTTATTGTAAGTTAGTTGTAAGTAATTGTATAAGTGAATACTTTAGGCATCCTCTAGTGTAATCGATTTAGTATTATAAGTTAGGTAAGTTTTAGTTTAGGGTCACTACTTGGAATTTTCTTCCCCTTACTGTCAGGTTTAGGGCACCCTCCTGTAGTTCCTTTTCACCCCCACCATAATCTTGTCACGTGAATTGTAGATAGCAGTGCTTACCCCGGGGCTAGTGCCCTAATATCCCTGGTGTGCGAGGGAGAATCCCTTCTGCATAGTTATTAAGCCACCCATCGGGTGACTCTACGCGAGATCTTGAGCCCAGCAGCATACTTTTACCTCAAAGTATTCCCCTGTCTGCTGCGGTTTGTGTGTGTTACAGTGGCTGCAGTGACCAGCTTTTTCGGGCAGCAACCTGAAATGCCAAATTGGGAGGCACACTGTGTGCCTTGGGCGTCAACATCCGGCACCACTATCCTGCGGGAAACATCCGATTGGTGTCAGGTGGACTGGACGGTGTCTCACCCCGGCTTACTTGGTGCAAGAGTTCAGTGAACTGCATCTCACTTAGGTGTCGGGTTTGGACTGACATTGAATGGAGGCTGGCGGCAAACGGCCGTGTCGGCAGCCGCATCATCAGCAAGAACCTGTGGCCTAGCTGTGCTGTGACTGTTGTGGGAAAGTAGTGCAAAAGTGTTAGCAACAAGTGAGAAGTTTTGGTATTTCTAACATTCGAAGAAAGTATGGTGTACATGATTTGGTAGACAGACTACAAATTGTCTAATCATCTGTGAAAGAAGGCATTTTGAAGTGCAATGTGACAATCCATGTGGATTTTGTGATATTTATTCAAGAGGTGGATCTATATTATTTTTGAAAATTATGTGACAGTTTGTGTTGTTGGTTATGACAAAATTAACTTCAAGAAATTAGGTGTGTTAAAGTAATGTACCTTTACTATCGGTACTGTGTGAAAACGTTCTATTGCTTGCTCCCCAGTGAGGTTATATTATTGGTCGAGCTGGGCTCGACTTTCGGGGGGAGGAAGATGTTACAAGTGAACTATGTAGCATGAGTGGAATGTAAATTTTTTAAGACTTTATTGGCGAAGTACTATATAATGGTTTATTTATCATGACCTAACCTGTACTGTTATTTTTAGAGCAAGCTATGTCCATGCCTTTGGTAGGTTCCCAGCCCTTCCATCTTCCCGTTTTGTCGTTCACTAGTTGGCCCTACTGATAGTTACGTACTTGTTTTGTTGGAGATCCGCGTATGCTAGCTACTGTTTTTCCGAGTGTGTAGTGTTTTCTTATATTGTGTATTGTACTCTTACCTTCCCCTTTTAACTGTGTTTGTGGTACCTGTTAAAATTGTGTATATCAAACCTGATATTCAATTCTCTGTCTCCACATTTACTGTAGTCAGTACACATCGTACACATATTTTAATCAGGGTAAGGATATTTGAATTGCACTTAAGCTCTTTAGTTTTGAGTTTATGTCAACTCCACGTTCGAATCCTTAGGAGTGGCATTTACTCTGCTCCTCTAGGGCTGAAGTGCTCCCTACAAGAGTTGGCCAAGCAGGTTGGATAGACGATAGCTTAGCACACAACATGCCTAGACCCAGCTAAAAAACCCGAGTTCGCTAATGCAGGCACAACATCACAGGTTGCTCGGCTCCTACCTAAGGCAAGGGTGCCCCTGGAGGAGCTTTACTCTGCTGGAACCTTACCACATCAGAATGAAATGTCCTACAAGAGCTGGCCAAGGAGGTTAAATAGACGACAGCTTAGCACACATCATAGCTAGACTCAGGTAAAAAAACCTAAGTTCGCCATTGCAGACACAACAACAGCACAGGTTGCTCGGTGCCCCTGGAGGAGCTTTACTCTGATCACCCCCCCCCCCCCCCCTCGGAATATAGTAACCTACAGGAGTTGGCCAAGGGAGGTTATACACAACAGCTTAGCATACATCATACCTAGGCTCAGCTAATGACCCCTAGTTCGCTAACACTTGCTCTTTCAAGTCAGGTATCCCTTTTAGTAGCCTCTTTCGACAGTATTCCATAAGATAACGACATACTATTTTCTGAAGGTGTCCGAGGACGTAGCGCGTAGCTAGAGGTAGCTTGCGCGTGGCGGCCATCTTGCGCGGTAGCCCTAGAGGTAGATTGCGCGCGGCGGCCATCTTGCACGTTAGCCCCTGGCCACTGTAGTAGAGGTAACAAAGCAAATACCACATACAACACGTCTGTAAATGTAATTGTCCATCCTGCGGACATTTTTACTTTCACCTTACCTATACCTTTGATATCCAGCTTACTGTTATCTCCTATTTCTACATTCCCAGTTACATTTGTTAACATGTCTATAAACATCTCCTTTGTTGGACACATATGATGGGATGCACCTGAATCGAACAGCCAATCTCTAATTTCAGTTTCTACAGAAACTGCCATGCTCATTGTTTTATCTACTACATGTATAATTTCTGAGCTTACCACTTTTCCACTCCCATTCACTGATTTACTCTCCTGCGATGATTCGTCATTCTTCATTGCTGGACATACTTTTGAATAATGCCCTGACTTACCACAATTGTAGCACTTTTGGGTACTGCAACAATATTTAGATACATGTCATTGTAGCAACTATATTTTCCTCGTCTCACGTTTTCCAGTGTCGTAAGGCTTTCCTCCATTTTGCTGAAGTTTCCTTCTGCTTTCCTCAGTGAGTAATCTCGCCTTCACTTTCGAGATGGTCAGTTTCGCCAAATCAACTTCCAAGGAAGGTATACAAACTGCATATTCCTCTGTAAGGTTTCCGATGATCATTCCTGCAACTTGTTGATTTGTGAACTTGTATTCAGGTTTGCTCGTTCTCCTCCACAGTTGATTTATTTTTGTGAAGTATTCTTGAACGCTTATGTCCTTGGGCTTCACAAAATGAGGTAACTGTTTCAGGGTCATAGCACCATTCACTAGCCCTCCGTCATTGCACAACTCGTCCAGTTTTTTCCATGTCTTTTTCGCTGATTCAGTATCTTCAATGTCACTTTCAAAATCTTCACCGACATATTTGAAAATAACCGCTAACGCGATCACATTGTTTCGCGCTCATCGTCTCATTTCTCTCCGAGGCAGTTGACAACCTGGCGTGTCCTCATAGCCTATTACTGATTTCCATACATCTTTCAATAACAGCTCTTGTTTCACCTTTAATGCCCACGAAAAATAGTTCTCCACTGTAAGCTTGGCTACATTCCTATTCAGTGTTTCTTCACTGGTCCACGAGGTTGCCATTTTTCCTGTCAGTAATGTCACAACTTGCTTCGTCCGTTACTTCTCGTTACTCCATTTCAACTTATATTGTCCAAAATTTACTGCGGTGTTTTGGCGCTCTGGAGCTCTGGGCCCATTACCTCACAACATTCAAACATTTACTATAAACATCATTGAGAAGCTGGAAAGGCAATGAGAAATGCAACTTGAAATGGGTATGTAATGGACACAGATTGTGGAATAAATCATAGAAAATGAATATAGTAACTTGGAAATTTTTTTCAGAGCGATCATAAGAAGATATTATGAATTGGGTTAATGTTTGGCTGGTAATTTTGAGCATGGTGGTTGGGAAATATGGTTAAAGGAAGAGAAAGGTGACCAAGGTAAAAGCTATCAAATTTTAAAATGTTATTTTGCTGTGGATTTAAGATGCAAACATCACATAGTTTCTGAAGGCAAAAATATGATCAACCAAGGCCAAAATCTGCACTCGTAGAACAAATCCCTTCATTGACTAATAATCCTGTGCACTAATTTTTCTCTCTTTCTGCAGTAATAATGATTCGAGTTTAAGGATTTCATCATATATATATTCGTATTGAACCGAGAATAAAATGGGAACAACTTATGGGTCCATCTTTTCAATACAAAACAGTGTTATAATGGTTGAATTACAACATTTTAATTAGTAATTAGGACTAGTTTCAAGGCCAATTTCTGCATCATCTTCAGCCAAAAATTGAGAACAGACATAGACACACATGGGTATAAATAACCATACAAGGTAATGCACTATAACAATGTAACTCTTATGTTTAAAATCTAGTGGCATCATATGCAAGTACATACCGTACGTTTCCAAATGCATATCTTAGATTTTTCCATGTTGTCTCCTGTTCTTGAGAAAAAAAATAGTTGCCATGACTTATGACTCGACCTCCATATTTGTAAAAAGAACAGTCTATCCATTCACATACAAAAACATTTCAAACAGCGGTACAATGAGATTTCCGTAAGCTTATGGATGTTATGGGACAAATGCCCAGTAAAGACATCTTATCAAAACTTTGAACAACAAAGTAACAAATATTCTTGCACAGTATGATTAGGGTAATCCAATGGAATAGCCAGAGTATTTTAGGCAAGTGACACGAACTAAGTCTATTAATTAAGGAATATCTTCATTTAGTTATACTACAAGAAACGTGGGTAAAATCAGGTTCTAATTTAACATGTCTGGTTATAGGATTGAAAGATTGGGTGGTGTTATCATGATAGCAAATAATCTTACATACCAAACGATCGACATAAAATATCATATTCCCAAGGTATGTGTCCAATATGAGTATAGTCAATTTATATTGCCCACCTGCTGTACATGGCAGTAAACACAATGGACTTTATTCTTTAATCAGTTTACTAAACAGTCTTCTATCCTTATAGCTGGAGACTACAACACACATCACACAGATCGGGACTGCATATATAACTCATCTAATGGAAGGAATATTCTTCATGTCTCAAACAGCAATGAGTTAATAATTCTCAATGATGGATCTCCCACCAGACTTACTCCTCCTGGGAACCCACCAAATGCAGTTGACCTAACAATTTGTATCATACCACTTTCACATCTCACAACCTAGCAAACAATTAGACACACATCTCAGTGATCACTTTCTTATTTTTCTCACCGTAGGTGGAGGTAGACCTTCCTATTCACCTCCATCTACCAATGCATTCCATTTGACCAGACCTTTTACAAATTTTGATCATAACTTCTTTGTTATCTTTCTTATATCACTACTTAAACAATGTAAATCGTCTTCCCCATCATATTCTTCGCTTATTAAAATCATTACTATCTTGATATACATCACCGAATTACAGTAAGGAAACCAGTACTTCTCAATAAAATACCTGTCATAAGATGGTGGGGTAAGCAGTGTGATGAGATGGTTACAAATAGAACAAATCTTTTCCGTATATTCAGGCATAACTTTATCTTCCATAATTATATAAAAATTTAAAAAATTGCTGTACATATGAAACAAATTTTTAATAACAAGCGTAGACAAGCGGGGGAGAATTTTATTTCCAACATCAATAGATCATCCACATCACGCGATGTTTAGGGAGCTATACGATCCATAAGTAACATACATAATAACTTTGTAATTCCTAATTATATAATAACCTCATATGAAAACAATACAAAATTTCAGTTTTAACTCAACCTATAAGCTTTCCAGAACTTGATGCAAGGACTTGTAGGATAATATCTACCTCTCCATTTCTTGACTTCATCAGTTACCATATGATCAGTTCCTTTCCGTACAAAGCCATAAAGATATTATTGGACGTCTACAATAACATTCTAATTATAGCTAGACCACTGGCAGAATGGAATAATTTTTCTATTATCCCAATATTAAAAGAAAACTGACCCAAATAATTTCCTCAACTATCGTCGCAATGTATTAGGATCGTGCATCCGCAAGGTTTTTCTGCGCCTTCTCCTTTCTTCATCTACTCCAGTATTAGAGTATTATATTCTCCTTCCTAAATTCCAATATGCTTATATTAAAGGACGAAGCCCCTATGAAGCACATAGTATTTTTCTGACTGACATTCTCCTAGCAAGATTACGTAAACACAACACAATGGCGGTATTTCTTGATATCAAAAGGAGCATATGATAATGTTAGTATCCATATACTCTTACAATACTCCAAAGAATGCAGTTATCTAATAGTTTCATCAATATTATGGGGCAACTCCTGCTCAACAGAAGACTTCTAATCAAGGGAAGGAGGAGAGAAAGAAGAAGGTGGTAGTGTTCTACGTTGGTACCAACATAAGGCAACCAGGTATAAGTACCAACATAGTTGGGGATGTGTGGGATCTGGCAAATGCAGCACGGGTGAAGTTTAACACTAGAACGTCCAAACTTTCCTCATACCTATAAAGGCCGCAGGCGGTCATTTTGACCGCTGGTACTGATATATATCTAGCATCCAGGATCTGGAAAACATGTGAATGTTCAATAATTTATTTTAAAACAACATAGTTAAACATTGGGATGTACAGTACTGTATACACTTCTAATAAGTAAGAATGACATATTTTGGCAGACTTGCTATTGAATGCCTCTGTGAAAACTTATGATAAAAATAACAGTCTCTATTTGTTTACAGACCTATTCAAGCACGTGATAAGCAATTTATGCAAATGATTACCTTATGCAAACATTTTCCGCAGACTACTTTGTTGCACGAAGAACATGTGTCAGACGTTTTGTTCTGTATACAACTGTAGTTCACTTGACATTGTCAGTCGCTTACAACGGGCACATTGGACCTGAGGCTGAAGTGTAGGGAGTTCAATCAATTGGGATCTTGTCTTCACAAAATCAGATTTTAGTTCTTTTATTACTCGAAGAATATAATAATTTAGAGTTAATATAATCATGTCGAGAGATTCTCTGTCCTGTAACTTCCTTCTAGACTATCCTTGAAATTGTTGCCGTTGGATCAAGTATGTTGTAAAATAGATGTACAGGCCACCTTTGGCATGCAGCCTTAGTGGTATATTTACGTACCATTTATCAACTACATCCACACCATACTTAGTTCCGTTATAAAATTCAGTATTATAGCGAGACGGGCAACGCGTACGCAGCGGCATTCAAACAGTTCGGCAAATGTTTGATCTCCCTGGCCACTCACTTGCCTAGCAGGGGGTGATTTATGATGGCAGTGGGCTTTAAAACAGAAGTTTGCATTCCCCTTCAGAAATCCTCACAGCTCTGTTGCCAATGCACCTCTTGTTAAATAGACGTCAGTCTCTTTTTTCAGCTCAGACAATTCACACTTGCTTTGTTTGCTGTTTGAAAGTTTTGGATTATTTCTTTGCTTCGTTAATTAATGTTCGTGAAGTGTGTTGCTTTTCACTTCGCTTCATGCAGTCATGCAGAGGCCGTGGGAATCACACCTGGAAATTATCGTATCAGAAAGTCCTGAATTAAATCTGCCAGTGCACGCAAACGATCCTCAACCGAGCACCAGTAGCAGTGATATTCGACCGAGTAGTACTGGTTCCGTGTCCGTGAGTGATACTGAGCCGAGCAACAGTGGTTCCGCGCCCGCGAGTGATACTCAGCCGGGTAGTGGTCGTTCCGCGGAGAAAAGAAAGGTGACTTAAACTTTAAGTAAGCAAAGTCAACGGCTGGTATGTAACGCATACGAATACGTTATGAAGAACAACGTTCACAAGGGTTATATTTCTGGGACAGCTAAAATGTTAAAACTTAACAGGAAAACTATAAGTAAAATAGTAAAGAGGGGACCTACAACTCCAAAAAAGTGTGGTAATAATATGGTTATCTTTAATAAAATCGATGATTTTTGCTGTAATAATAATAATAATAATAATAATAATAATAATAATAATAATAATAATAATAATAATAATAATAATCGTATGGCCTCAGCTACCGTGTGCAGACATTTCGATTTGATGCCATCTGGCTGTCTGCTCGTCAATTTCGACGTTCCGTTTTACTCTAGGTCCGCTAGATGGCAGACAGAGTAAACCGGATCTCTCTTGGGCGTCTATGGCTGAGATTTAATTAATTTTGTTGGGTAAATACCAAATGTATCACCAGAGGTCTTTTACATGCCGACATCGTACGACATGGAGTGTCGAATGGACTTTTTTCCGCCCTTCAAAAATCTGACTACCTCTGCCAGGTTTGAACCCGCTATCTTGGGATTCGGAGGCGGACACTCTACCACGGATTCACAGAGGCCTATTTTTGCTGTGACTTGGTGAGACGCGAGGTATATACATTCTTTACTAAAGATAAGTCACCAACCGTACAGGAACTGTTAAAACATTTGAAAAATGTGTGTGGCTTTCCTTATGAAAAAACTACTCTACGACAGCTGTTGATGAAACTTGGGTTTTGTTTCTGTATTCTGAGGAAAAAACAGATTGTAATGGAATCTGCTAGAATAGTAGCTTGGCGATATAAATTCATAGACAGTCTCTGGAAGTTGCGTTCAGAGGGGTGCAGAGTTGTCTATCTAGATGAAACTTGGTATGATACTCATGACATTGTGAAGAAAGGGTGGGATGAGAGGAACTTGTAATTGCATACTGAAAGCACCAACATGGCAAGGCAAGAGTATTATGATATTGCATGCTGGAGGCAGTGAGGGTTAGATTGAGAATTGCCTTTATTTATCGGATAAAAACATTGGAGACTGCAAAGCTGATAGCCATGACGAAATGACAGCTCAAGTTTTCGAAAATTGGTTTAGGTCTCATCTTCCAGAGAACCTACCACGTGACCAAAAATGTGTAATCGTGATGGACAATGCAAGCTATTATTTGTGGCAGCTGATTAGGTTTCCTTCTATGAACACTAATATTAAGGACATGATTAAGTTTATGAACTACAATAACATTCCCGTGCCAAAACCTGTACCCATCAAGGCAGTTATGTTGCAGGAAATCAAATCAGCCAATATCGGTAAAAGGTACGCTGTAGAGGAGATCGCAGCCTCATGTGGACACGAAGTTTTGCGACTCCCTCCATATCGCTGTATTTTAAACCCCATAGAAATGATCTTGTCTCAGCTGAAGGCATATGTTAGGAAAAGTAATGTTACGCTTTCAGTATGCAATTACAAGTTCCATCATCCCACCCTTTCTTCACAATGTCATGAGTATCGTACCAAGTTTCATCTAGATGGCGTGTGTCAACTTCTGCGTGAAGGAGCTGGAACGATCGGTCATGAGAGGTGGTTTGCTTGTGTTCGAAGCACCATTAAGACAGAAGAGAAGTACATGAAATATGACATGGATAGCAACCAATATAGATTTGTAATTCACCTAGCAGACAATGACGAGAACGACGAATAGAGGTAAGGCAAATACTGCATTTCTTCACAATGTCATGAGTATCGTACCAAGTTTCATCTAGATGGCGTGTGTCAACTTCTGCGTGAAGGAGCTGGAACGATCGGTCATGAGAGGTGGTTTGCTTGTGTTCGAAGCACCATTAAGACAGAAGAGAAGTACATGAAATATGACATGGATAGCAACCAATATAGATTTGTAATTCACCTAGCAGACAATGACGAGAACGACGAATAGAGGTAAGGCAAATACTGCATTTGTTTAAAGAAGTAGCTAAGTTTGCTGGATATTTTTTTTTTGTCTGATCTACGTACTCCGATATTTATAATAATAATAATAATAATAATAATAATAATTTTAAACCCCATAGAAATGATCTGGTCTAAGCTGAAGGCGTATGTTAGGAAAAGTAATGTTACGCCAACTTTGAGTGCTAGTGTGTGTGTCAACTTCTGCGTGAATAATAATAATAATAATAATACCCGTGTGGGGATTTACCAGTTACCTCCATCGGGCGCGTCCCATTGGAATTGGGGAAGTTCGCTGGCTCTGCCGCCAGCAGAGTCGGAGGGTAGTAGGGAAATAAAATACCACCGTGAAAAAAAAAAAACTGGTCCCTTGCCAGAAGCCAGAAAACATATTGAGGCAACCTCTAGGGCTAACAACCAAAGCAAAGTCAAGTCAAAAAGCATGATGGCACAACATTTCAAGAAACATACCCCAGGGGGTAAATCTTGGGATAAATCTCGTTCAGATTCTGGGAGAGACTCGACATCATGCAAGAGACGAGTTGGAGCGTCTTGGTGTACCCCGAAGAGTCAAAAACTCAGGCCAAAATCTAAAACCTTTCTAACAACTTTCAACATAAATTCACTTACACAAACTGGCAAGCTGAAAACCCTCACCAAAGCTCTCCACGAAAATCAGATATCCATAATGGCCCTACAGGAAACAAGGTACCCAGATGAAGAGATTTTTGAATCCGAAGGCTACCGATTTTTCAAGAGCAAAGCGCAAAGAGGAATCCTCAATGGAACAGCGTTTGCTGTTAAAACCAAGATCCTTAAATCGGTTGCAAATTTCAAACCTGTAAATGACAGATTGTCTATACTCACAATTAAATGCGCAAACAAAACCTACGCACTAGTTAACGCACATGCTCCTACAAACGATAAGAACAAGTCTGATCCAAACAAAGTTGATAATTTCTGGGACCTACTGGATGAAAAATTTAACAAAATCCCCAAACACCATGTCAAGCTTCTTTTGGGTGACTTCAATGTCCAACTAGGTCGTGAACAGAAGTACAAGAAAGTTATAGGAAATTACCCTGCTCACAAAAGAACCAATCCCAACGACAAAAGACTGGTGTCCATTTGCGAAAATCACATCCTGCAGGTCATGTCGACCCACTTTCACCATCTACCCAGAAAGCAAATGACTTGGCGTTCTCCCGTCCAAGCTCTCAGAGAGTTCCAAATTGATCATGTTGCAATCTCCAGGAGAAAGAGCCCTGAGATTATGAATGTCAAGGTAAAGAAAGGCATCAAATTGGCCTCAGATCATTATATGTCTCTTATCAAATTCAAACCAATTCCCGCAAACACAAGGAAGACAACCAAACAGATCACACGCTTCGACAATGATAAACTTCAGCAAAGGGTCGAGGAGTTCTAGGAGTAAGCTAGACCAAATGACTGTGACTTTAACAACGCCAAAAGTCTTCTTGTTGAGGCCGCCAAAGATGTTGCAGAAATCAAGAGAAGCAGAAAGCATGCCTGGTGGAATAGTACCTGCGAATCAGTCCTCCAAGAAAGACTCAATGCGAAGAAACAGTACTACTCTACGAAATCAGAAAATGATTGGGAAACCTACAAAACCCAACGTGCCCAAGCAGCTAGGGTGTTCAGAACTGAGAAACGTAAATACGAAAAATCTCTCATTGAAAAGATAGAACAAAACTTTAGGAAGAATGAAAGCAGAGAGTACTACAGAGCCTTCAAACGCAAATTCACTGGCTATAAACCACCATCTCTATGCTTTGAGTGAAAGGACAGCACACTGCCGACATCAAATGAAGAAAATTGCAGCATTCTGGCAGATTACTTCAAGAATTTACTTAATTGCTCTAAACCGCAAAGCGCCATTGAGACCAAGGAACCCAGATTCCAGACCACCCGAGAGAGATGAAATCAAGCGCCACATTGCCCGTCTCAAAAATAACAAAGCGCCGGGGGAAGACTCGGTAGTAGCAGAACTATGGAAATATGCCCCAGAGGAATCACTTGATATCTTGCAAAAGCAAATAGAAGAAATCTGGAACAAGGAGACCCTACCCGAAGATTGGAAAATAGCTTTGATCCATCCATTACATGTGCGTTAACTAATGCGTAGGTTTTGTTCGCGCATTTAATTGCGAGTATAGACAATCTGTCATTTACAGGTTCGAAATTTGCAAGCGATTTAAGGATCTTGGTTCTAACAGCAAACGCTGTTCCAAGCATCACAGCTCCATTGAGGATTCCTCTTTGAAGAACATCAACAACTACAGAGGAATATCTTTGCTACCCGTGACTTACAAAATTCTATCACTTGCCATCCTGGAACGTTTGGAAGCACAAGTCGAACATCAAATAGGTGAATACCAAGGAGGGTTCAGAAAAGGTCGCTCAACAGCTGAACAGATCCAAAATCTCAAAACGATCATCAGATATTGTACACTAAGGTCCAAGCAGTATGTGTCTGTCTTTGTGGACTTTAAGAAAGCGTATGACTCCATTGACCAGGAAGTCCTGCTAAACATCTTAAATGAATTTGGAGTTGATTTGAAACTGCTGGCATTAATTAGAGCCACCCTGACCAATACAAAATCCAAGGTGAAGTTCCACGGATGTCTCTCGCATTCCTTTGACATCAAAACAGGAGTCCAACAAGGTGATGGGCTATCCCCGATACTCTTCAACTGTGTTCTTGAAAATATCATCAGAACCTGGCGGTTGAGATTACAGGAAACCAACTACAGTCCATTGAGAATAGGAACCAAATGCAAGGGGATCGCAACAGACTGGTTAGCATTTGCCGATGATATTGCTGTTCTCTCAAACGACATAGAAACCGCTAGAGCTCAAGTTGAAATTTTAAAGGAAATTGCCGAACAAACTGGTTTGCAGATATCGTTTGAGAAAACAAAAGTAATGACTAACATCAAAGAGGCTCCACCAAAACTCCATACGAAATACGGGGACATCACCCGAGTAGACAAATTCAAATACCTGGGTGAGATCATCATGAAAAATGACTGGAAATAGCCTACCAAACTTCCCGCACAATCTACAACAAAAAATGCCTTTCCCAAAACACCAAGATACGTCACTATGAAACAGTTCTGAAGCCAGTAGTTCTATATGCAGCCGAAATCCTGTCTCTAAATGCCAACAAAGGACTCCTTGAAGAACTGGAGAAAAGAGAACGCAAAATTGTGAGAGGAATCTTGGGATCAAAGTACAGAAATGGAATCCATCAAAAGAGATCCAACAAGGAAGTCTACAGCAAAATAGAGAAAATTACCATCACAATCAGAAAAATGTCATAGAAAGAAAGAGATCCACCTTATCAATACTAAATTTAATAATGTTTTTTTAAAACAGGACCGGTTTCGACTTATCACAAGTCATCCTCAGCTGTCATTTACATACACATTAGAATACATGTTTTAACAGTTGTATCTTACAAATAAACATGTCATGTTTGATAGACATTAGGTAGTATGTCTAGAAGTGAAATTCTGCTTCTTACATCTAAGTTTAGAGGATCAAAAATATTAAAAAGATATCTATCTTTAACACATTAAAAGAATTATAACACATGATAAAATTTGTTGTTTACACCTGACCTTGAATATAGCATTAATGTTCAAGTTTTACTAGTAATAGTTCTTTAAAAGGACTTTCATATTGCATTGTTTTTAGTCGACTAAATATGCTTAAATGTAGCCGCATTTCATTTTTCAACGCAGTCTGAAATTCAGATTCACATTATTTAATTTGACAAAGTTTATATAAAGTATACTACCCCATTTGAAATTGACACACACGCATGAAGAAAGAACAATACTTCATATGAATTTCACAAAACGTATATGATTGTCTTATACCTTTCAACTTTTATATATTGAAGTGTGCTAATGTCTTCTTTGCATGAAATGTATTTTAAATAGCATATAATTGCAGGAGTCATTCAACAGAGGTTACAATTACCTAGCTTACTATTATTTCAAACACATTTCACTTTGTTATTGTAATTTCAACTTCGAATTCACATTACTCATTTTGACAAAGTCTAAGCCTAATAAAAAGTATACTGTATAAGCACATGCGGCTACACTTAAGCATATTTAATCGACTAAAAACAACGCAATATGAAAGTCCTTTTAAAGAACTATTACTAGTAAAACTTGAACGTTAATGCTATATTCAAGGTCAGGCGTAAACAACAAATTTTATCATGTGTTATAATTCTTTTAATGTGTTAAACATAGATATCTTTTTAATATTCTTGATCCTCTAAACTTAGACGTAAGAAGCAGAATTTCACTTCTAGACATACTACCTAATGTCTATCAAACATGACATGTTTATTTGTAAGATACAACTGTTAAAACGTATTCTAATGTGTATGTAAATGACAGCTGAGGATGACTTGTGATAAGTCGAAACCGGTCCTGTTTTAAAAAAACATTATTAAATTTAGTATTGATAAGGTGGATCTCTTTCTTTCTATGATATACTATAGATATCAATACGGAACATCATGAAATTTATTAATCAAGAACAATCAGAAAAAGACGGGCACGATTTTACAGTCATCTGAAAAGAATGGACGGAAGAAAGTTAACTAAAGAAATCTTTCACTTTTTTGATTCAAACCCCAAAACCACAATTCCCTGGTTTAGAAATACTAAAGAAGACCTGCAAATGCTACATATCTCAGCTGAAGACGCCCTTAACAGAGATCTCTTCCGCAAGAAAATATTGACAAACGGGCTAAACCGAGACAAACAACCGAAGAGAAGACACGGTGCCCCTTGGACAGAGGAGCGTAAGCAGGCCCACTCACAAAGAATGAGGGAAATTGGGGCTCTAAAGAAGGCCAAGTTCAGTGTCAAATGCAACAAGACTTAACGTGGTCCTTGATGGCCCCAGCGAATTATATATATATATTATAATAATAATATTTATTTATATATAAATTTCCTTACTGTTTACAAAATTAATAAGGTATGTACATTTACATTATCATTGTTATTATTATTATTATTATTATTATTATTATTATTATTATTATTATTATTATTATTATTTCTTAATCTGCTTACCCTCAAAGGAAGGTTTTCCCCTCGGACTTAGAGAGGGATCCTACCTCTACCGCCTCAAGGGCAGTGTCCTAGAACATGAGGCATTGGGTCGGGGGATACAACTCGCCCAGGTGGCCTGCTATGCTGAACAGGGGCCATGGTGGGGGATGGGAAGATTGGAAAGGATTGGAAAGGAAGCGGCCGTGGCCTTAAGTTAGGTACCATCCTGGCATTTGCCTGGAGGAGAAGAGGGAAAACACAGAAAACCACTTCCAGGATGGCTGAAGTGGGAATCGAACCCACCTCTACTCAGTTGACCTCCCGAGGCTGAGTGGACCCCGTTCCAGCCCTCGTACCACTTTTCAAATATCGTAGCAGAGCCAGGAATCAAACCCGGGCCTCCGGGGGTGGCAGCTAATCACGCTAACCACTATACCACAGAGGCGGACAATTATTATTATTATTATTATTATTATTATTATCCAGTCCCTAGTTCGTGATTTTACTTTTCCTTTGCCGGGCGAGTTGGCTGTGTGGTTAGGGGCGCTCAGCTGTGAGCTTGCATCGGGGAGATAATGGGTTCAAGCCCCATTGTCGGCAGGTCTGTAGATGGTTCTCTGTGGTTTCCCTTTTCACACCATGCAAATGCTGGGGAGGTACCTTAATTAAGGCCACAGGCACTTCCTTCCCACTCCTAGGCCTTTCCTAGCCCATCGTCGCCATAATGCCTATCTGTGTCGGTATGACATAAAACAAATTGTAAAAAAATTGTACTTTTCCTTTCTTTACTGAAAGTGAGACACTGATATTAGCAGCATATAATTAATATTTTAATAGGCCTACTGTGGTATCATGGTTCATGTTTGTGGGTTACTGTAGTCACGTCCTAGTTCGTGAACCATGGGCAACGGCTGAGTGGCCTAGTAAGTGGTCCTAAGAGTCAGGATACCAGTTGCTATGGAATGGGAGTGGGCATCTTGGACATATTCTGAGTCGTGGCCCTCCTTGTGCTCAGGCGGCTAGGACTATGCAATTCACCGGTGGTCCATAACCCGTTAGAGGAGAGATCCTCACTTGGACTATATGCAAGTAGGGCTGCATCCTGCTTCATGAATTTACCGAGCTCAGAACACTTTAAGCAAGCCTCGGACCTATGGGAGTAATGGAGTCCCACTCCCATTTGACAGGCGAGGGACTCCTTGGAAACAAATTGGCGAACGAAATGGAATTCGATGGGGAGCTATCAATATTAATGGGGCTTATGGAAGAAAGAAGGTAGAACTGGCTGAGTCAGCAAAGAGGATGCATCTGGATGTGCTAGGAGTAAGTGATATTTGGGTAAGGGGAGATAATGAGGAAGAGATAAGAGATTATAAAGTGTACTGATGGGTGTTAGAAAGGGAAGGGCAGAGTCTGGGGTAGGGCTATTTATCAGGAATACCATTGCACGCAACATAGTTTCTGTTAGGCACGTAAATGAGCGAATGATGTGGGTAGATTTGTCAGTTGGAGGAATTAGGACAAGAATTGTGTCCGTGTATTCACCATGAGAGGGTGCAGATGAGGATGAAGCTGACAAGTTTTATGAAGCATTGAGTGACATCGTGGTCAGGGTCAACAGCAAGGATAAAATAGTGATAGTGGGCGATTTCAATGCGAGAGTTGGGAATAGACCTGAAGGATACGAAAGGGTGATTGGTAAATGTGGGGAAGATATGGAAGCTAATGGGAATGGGAAGCGTTTGCTGGACTTCTGTGCTAGTATGGGTTTAGCTGTTACGAATACATTCTTCAAGCATAAGGCTATTCATCGCTACACATGGGAGGCTAGGGGTACCAGATCCATAATAGACTATATCATAACAGACTTTGAATTCAGGAAATCTGTTAGGAATGTACGAGTTTTTCGCGGATTTTTCGATGATCTGTAGTGAACTAAGTATCTCTAGGCCCAGGGTAGAGAAAGTGAAATCTGTCTGCAAACGAATAAGGGTAGAAAATCTCCAAGAGGAGGAAATTAGACAGAAGTACATGGATATGATTAGTGAGAAATTTCGAACAGTAGACAGTAAGCAGGTTCGGGATATAGAAAGTGAATGGGCGGCATACAGGGATGCTGTATTAGAAACAGCAAGGGAATGCCTAGGAACAACTGTGTGTAAAGATGGGAAAAAGCGAACATCCTGGTGGAATGATGAAGTGAAAGCAGCCTGTAAACGTAAAAAGAAGGCTTATCAGAAATGGCTCCAAACAAGGGCCGAGGCAGACAGGGATTGGTACGTAGAAGAAAGAAACAGAGCGAAACGAATAGTTGTTGAATCCAAAAAGAAGTCATGGGAAGATTTTGGTAATAACCTGGAAAGGCTAGGTCAAGCAGCAGGGAAACCTTTCTGGACAGTAATAAAGAATCTTAGGAAGGGAGGGAAAAAGGAAATGAACAGTGTTTTGAGTAATTCAGGTGAACTCATAATAGATCCCAGGGAATCACTGGAGAGGTGGAGGGAATATTTTGAAAATCTTCTCAACATAAAAGGAAATCTTCATGGTGGTGTCGCGAAGAACCGAGCTCATGGGGAGGAGGAAAATGATGTTGGTGAAATTATGCTTGAAGAAGTGGAAAGGATAGTAAATAAACTCCATTGTCATAAGGCAGCAGGAATAGATGAAATTAGAGTGAAATGGTGAAGTATAGTGGGAAGGCAGGGATGAAATGGCTTCATAGAGTAGTAAAATTAGCATGGAATGTTGGTGAGGTACCTTCAGATTGGACAAAAGCAGTAATTGCACCTATCTATAAGCAAGGGAACAGGAAGGATTGTAACAACTATCGAGGTATCTCATTGATTAGTATACCAAGCAAAGTATTCACTGGCATCTTGGAAGGGAGGGTGCGATCAGTCGTTGAGAGGAAGTTAGATGAAAACCAGTGTGGTTTCAGACCACAGAGAGGCTGTCAGGATCAGATTTTCAGTATGCGCCAGGTAATTGAAAAATGCTACGAGAGGAATAGGCAGTTGTGTTTAGGTTTCGTAGATCTAGAGAAAGCATATGACAGGGTACCGAGGGAAAAGATGTTCGCCATACTGGGGGACTATGTATTTAAAGGTAGATTATTAAAATCAATCAAAGGCATTTATGTTGACAATTGGGCTTCAGTGGGAATTGATGGTAGAATGAATTCTTGGTTCAGGGTACTTACAGGAGTTAGACAAGGCTGTAATCTTTCACCTTTGCTGTTCATAGTTTACATGGATCATCTGCTGAAAGGTATAAAATGGCAGGGAGGGATTCAGTTAGGTGGAAATATAGTAAGCAGTTTGGCCTATGCTGACGACTTGGTCTTAATGGCAGACTGTACCGAAAGCCTGCAGTCTAATATCTTGGAACTTGAAAATAGGTGCAATGAGTATGGTATGAAAATTAGCCTCTCAAAGACTAAATTGATGTCAGTAGGTAAGAAATTCAACAGAACTGAATGTCAGATTGGTGATACAAAGCTAGAACAGGTCGATAATTTCAAGTATGTAGGTTGTGTGTTCTCCCAGGATGGTAATATAGTAAGTGAGATTGAATCAAGATGTAGTAAAGCTAATGCAGTGAGCTCGCAGTTGCGATCAGCAGTATTCTGTAAGAAGGAAGTCAGCTTCCAGACGAAACTATCTTTACATCGGTCTGTTTTCAGACCAACTTTGCTTTACGGGAACGAAAGCTGGGTGGTCTCAGGATATCTTATTCATAAGTTAGAAGTAACAGGCATGAAAGTAGCAAGAATGATTGTTGGTACAAACAGGTGGGAACAATGGCAGGAGGGTACTTGGAATGAGGATATAAAGGCTAATTTAGGAATGAACTCAATGGATGAAGCTGTACGCATAAACTGGCTTTGGTGGTGGGGTCATCTGAGGCGAATGGAGGAGGATAGGTTACCCAGGAGAATAATGGACTCTGTTATGGAGGGTAAGAGAAGTAGAGGGAGACCAAGACGACGATGGTTAGACTCGGTTTCTAACGATTTAAAGATAAGAGGTATAGAACTAAATGAGGCCACAACACTAGTTGCAAATCGAGGATTGTGGCGACATTTAGTAAATTCTCAGAGGCTTGCAGACTGAACGCTGAAAGGCATAACAGTCTATAATGATAATGTATGTATGTATGTATGTACTTTGGTATCAATTTAAGTTTTGTCTTTGTTGAGTTTATTTGCCAATTCCTTCTTCCTGCTTTTTCTTTCTTTCTTTCTTTCTTTCAACATCTGCGACCACCGCACGGGTTAAGGATGAAACAAATTATTCTGCGGTATCGGTTTGTGCTGTGGTTCTTGATCAAGTTTTTATATTTTGACTTTAGAATGAATTAAATGTTAACATGTTTAAATGATCAACGCAAAATATGACAACCTTGCTTTTGACAGCGCTCACTTGCCTTTTAAACGACATGCGCCCCTTGTGTCCAGAGGAAGGAAACTGACTGGCAACCCTCATTATTACCAGGGTGGGCCAAGTTTTGAGATCAGAAGATACCGCATGGGTATGCGTTGAGCGTCAGGACTATACTAGGGAGTTTCTTGTTATCTTCACTGACTTGAATGCTCGGGTATAGATTGCTTAGCAGAAGCATATTCTTGTTCAATTTTCCTTGATGGTGTGGTCTTTCTTTTGAAGTATGACAGTCTTGTACAGATTCATGTGTAATGCTGTTATTCACTCCAGGATTTCCTTCCTCACTCGATTGATTGTTCCAACAATGCTAGTTTTCTTCTCTTTCAGTCTCTAAGCCAACTTTATCGAAGTAAAGAATTTATCAGTGGTCAGCTTATGTCTTTTCATGAGGTATGGGTCCATAAGTTTCATGAAAACTTTTTCAGGCTGTGATTCATTGGCAGGTCGCATTTTGTCTTCCCCAAGATAACGAAACTCATTGTGCACATACTTAGAAAAGACATCTACCAGTAAACAGATTTTTAAGCTAAATTTATTTGGCTTGTTTGCCATATACTGCGTGAATCTGCACCAAGCTTTGCTGGGGAAGAATTGTTCATTAGCAGTAACATTCCCTCCTGGTTTATAGCACACGTAACAATTCTCAATAAATCTATTCCAAATAGACACCAAAGCAAATTTGTCTGTCTTCAAATAAGTGGATCTAATTTTATGGATATCAAATCGCAAATACCTTTGTATTTCTTTGAACCTGTTTCTTGCCATAGTGTTCATGAAAACACGGGGACCCCACAAAAACAACCAGATATGATCTACGACAAGACTAGTAAGTTTATAAGCTCCACAGATGTATAACAAAGCAATGAAATCATCTAATTATTTTAAGAAATAGACCAATTATTATCCATTGTTTGTCTACAATCTTTAGTCTCTGTGCACATCTTTATATGCTTCAACATGGATGTGTCAGTGAACAAACACACCGGGCACTAACCTTGCTATTAGTTTCTCATTACGCTTTGTGTGAGAAGTAGGGCCTGCTGCCTCTTTCAGTACATTCTGCACAGCCATCCTTCCAGGAGGGTTCCCAATACTGTCGAGAACAGTCCAAATACTTGTTCCCTCCTTACCACATAACTGATCCCCTAGTACAAATGAAGGAGATCTTACCAGTTCATGACCTCTCGCACCTGGTCCCATTCCTCTTCGAACAGGTTGTCCACTGCCAAGAGATCGTCCTCTGCTGCAAGATTGATCACGGCTGGTTGAAGGAGTAACTGCGTCTATTGTAGAACAATGCCCACTGTGTGCATATTTTCATTAGCCGAATCACTATCATTATCTGACATATTACCACACTGTTGAGGTATAAAATCCTCGTCGTCATTCATTACGTCTAATCTGATAATGTATCTTCGTCACCTGATTCGTCTTCTCCTCGCTTTTCAAGTTCTGCTAATAATTGAACAGAAGAAAGTTTTTGCCGCGAGCTATTATTACACACAATACTACACAAGGGACAGGCACTAACTCATCCACTCGCAACCACTGCTAGAGGCATACTATTTAGTTACATCATGCACTCCTATAGCGCCACTTGTAAATATATCACAGGAAGCAAGCAGTGAGTAGAATAGAGCTCTCCGTATCAGGGAAGTGAAGTGATCAAAATGACCGTTAATGGCCTTCCTAGGTATAACGGACAGTATCAGTGTTCTCTTATTATTTATGGATGTAATTTTTGGCGTGAATGTGCATAACCATAAAAGATTAAAAATTCACAAAAGCACAACCTCATGCATTAAAAATCTAAGAGCGTGGAAATACCTTGAAATTTGCTAACAGTCAAAATGACCGCTCTGGCTGTTCTAGTGTTAAGGAAGCAGAGATTGTTATCAGCGGAATACTGTGTAGGAGAGATACTGACTGGAAGGTGACTGGAGATTTAAATGAGACTATAGAGTGGGTATGTGGGAACTGGGAGTGAGATTTCTAGATCCTAATGGGTGGGTAGGAGATAGGGATGTGTGCTCAGAGGGCCTCACTTAAACTGCAATGATATGTATAAGTTAGGAAATTTGTTTAGAAGGGTTATAGGGGAGATACATTCAGGGAAACGGGATGGTCTGAGGAACAGTTATAAGGGTACAGGGATCTGGAAGTCAAGTAGGGATAACATAAAAATGTTAGTGTTGAACAGTAGAAGTATTGTAAAGAAAGGATTAGAATTAAGTAATTAACACGTTCACTGCCACTGACGCTTTAAAGCGTCAGGTGACAAATGCCGCTGCCACTTAAAAGCGACCAGAGCCCTATGTTTCTAAAGCTGCATAGAAATGCGCTGGCTAGGTGATTGATAATTGTGGTTATGCTGGCACTGGTGGAAGGTTACCTTTAGAACAATTTGCATGCACGATTCCATTGTTGAGCAATTATGTATTGGTTCGAAATGGGGAGCAAGTCAGAGCCCGATCCATCTCATCCTAAGAAGAAGAACGAGAGACAATTTTATATTAATGAAGATTTAATTAAAATGTTAGAGGATTCTGACAGCGAATCTGGTATATTTTCAGGCAGTGAGGACAATGAGCAGAGGAATTCTGAGAGTGAAAGTGAAAGCGACAACAGTGCGCTGAATGAATGAAGATGACAGTGTTTGTGAAAATGTGCAATCAACGTCCGCAAATGAAGAGGAATTTAATTGGGTAGGTGATCCAATAAGAATGACTTGTTTCCCGTTTACTAAAAAGGAAAGCCTTCTTATTTGCCCAGATGATAACCAGCCTATTGACTACTTCCATCTATCATTGGAAAAATTTATTTCTCCAAGAAGTTGTAGATGAAACTAATTACAATGCCATACAGATATTTCTGGGTACAGCAACTAAAGACAAATCGCGAATCAGTCAGTAGAAAGACATAACTTTAGAAGAGCTACGGGTATTTTTGGGTGTGCTTCACATGGGTAACATGAAAATGAATAGGTTATAGGATTATTGGAAGAACGATGTTTCATTCCATATTAAATGCATTTCAGTGAGTATGAGTCACAATAGGTTTCTCCTGATATTGCGTGCTCTTCATTTTTCAAGAAATCCTGGTGAAGGTGAACCGAAACCAAGTGGCCGCTTGTACAAAATAAGACCAGTGATCACATATTTCAACAACAGGATGTCAGAAGTGCACTATCCAGGTCGTGAACTATCACTAGATGAAAGCATGGTTCTTTGGCGAGGTCGTTTGTCATTTCGTCAATACATCCAGAACAAGCGGCATAAATATAGAGTGAAGTTTCACATGCCAACAACACCGAAAGGATTCACCCAGAAAGTTGCGATATATATTGGTTCGTTAGATGATTGTGGTGTGAAGGTTATGCACAGAAGGTAGTTCTCCATTTATTAGCAGATAAATTAAATGTTGATCACCACATTTTTATGGACAACTACACAGTTTAAAAAAAAATAGGGGAACATGTTTTTGAACGTATGCCATGCTCCACAAAACAATACCTCACACCCAGGTGTATTACCAACTAAACCTTTATTCTTTACCACTGAAGTATACAAAGGAACATCAATGGATTCATGTTCATTTTGAGAACAAAAATGAAAATGTCCAAATAAGAGCGAAAACAAAACGATAACAATCCCCCAGGGTGGATTTTTATCACAGCTGGAGAGCTTCAGTATGGTAAATGTCCTCCACGAGCATTTATCACAGCTTAGCACCTACGTGGCATGTTCCGTGTAAGTCGATGGAGGTCACGATGCGGTATCATGTTCCATTCTTCAATGAGAGCCTGTTATAGGTCTTGGAGAGTCTGTGGTGGAACAGGACGCCCACAAACACTTCTGCTCGATGGGATTAAGGTCGGCACTCGCTGCTGGCCATTCTATCCCTTGAATAACCAGTTCTCGCAAGACAGCTCTGGTGATGCATGCTACATGAGCCCTGGCATTGTCGTGCATGAGTACGAATTCAGGGCCAACACTGTATGCAGCAACCAACACATGCTGTAGCAGTATCTGCTTGATGTACCCCGCAGCGGTATGATTACCACGGATGATGACAAGATCCATACGGCCATCAATACTGATGCCACCCCACACCATCACACAACCTTTTCCGAATCAGTCGCCATCCTGGACAATATTTGGCATGTAGTGCTCACCATGGCGTCTCCATACACATTGACGTCCATCACGCTGTGTCAGGGGAAATCTAGACTTGCCTGTGAACAATACAGCTCTCCATTGGCAAAGTTGCCAGTTGATATGGGTACGGGCAAACAGAAGATGAGCTGCGCGATGTTGCTGCGTTAAATGGGGCACTTGAACGGGATGTCTGGGTCGTAAGGACACTTCTCTTATCCCGTTCCTTACTGTCTGGTCAGACACTGTGACTCCAGTGACCCTCCTGAGGTCTTGTTGCAGTTCTCTAGCAGTTGCTGAACGATGCTGTAACGCACAGATGGTCAGATGTCGGTCATCCTGTGGGATTGTCATGCGTCCATGACCTTGTCCAACCCTCCTTGTGAACTGGTCTGTCTCATTCTAGTGATTCCACAAGCGTTGAATAACTGACGTGGAGACAATGATATCCACAGCAACACGACGAGAAATCCATCCTTCCTGGATCAAAGTGACGGCCCTTGTGACTTGAACCTCATTAAGATGTCTCATGGGATGTGCTGGTTTACATAGAGCATGCTGAAATGACCGCAGTAGTCTGTGTACCTCAGAACAAGACACTAATGCAACGCTATTCACTTTATTTTGAGGGGTCACTTGAGAGTTTAATGCATGGCTATACCTACAGATAGAGATAACTTCAATTTGACATACCCTGAGTAGCTAAGGTCTCAAGGTATGCTGTACGACCATTGGAACCCCATCTACCAAATTAACGTTCACATAACAGACCTTACAAAACATGTTCCCCTAATTTATTTGAACTGTGTATTACAACAGTTTTGATTTGGCTAAGAAACTCTTGGATGAAGGAGCACACTGTACTGGAACGCTAAGGTTGGATAGAAGAAATTTACCTAAGGAAGTGAAAGTTGCAAAACTGAAAAAAGTGGAGACAATTGCCAAATATGCTAATGGAGTTATGATAGGCAAATGGAATAGACTTGTGGAAGTGGAAAACAGATGGAATGAAACAATAAAAAAAAAAATAATAAATAAAGCCTTTGTCAGTTGTTAGTGACAACAAATTCATGCCAGGATGGATAAACAAGATCAGACGCTATCCTATTATCCCTCCCAAAGGAAAACAGTCTGTTGGCCTCAGGAACTTTTCATACACTTTGTTGAAATGACTCTACTGAATTCACATTACCGTACTTATTCAGTAAGTACTCTGGTGGCATTATGCCATTATGATTTCAGACTGAACATCATCAAGCAGCTGTTACCTTCAATGAGTGAAAAGAACCGCCCATCACGTGATGTGCCATAGCAGCACATTCTCGTAAAGCGCAAAACCAACTCCAGGGAAGAAACAGATTATGAGGAAGAGATGTATACTCTGTGCTCAAGAAGGAAGATAAACAGACACAATGCCTGACATGTCCAGGTCATGTGATGGCCAGGCAGGCGTTAATTTTTGGTAATGAGACATGGTCCCTCAGGGTGCATTGGCACTGCCAGTGGCTCCAAGTAGCCTGTGCAGTGGCCTCCACGGTATGCACTAGCCATGCGTCTTGGTGGGTGTGCTATTTATTTAAAGTTAAAAACATAATTGTTCCGTATTGAACTGAGAATCACAAGGTTAAAAAGAGAGAGAGGTTCCACCTATTCAATACACTGATATATCATTGTACAAAATTATGTTATCAAGAAGAGGGCCTTTGTTTAGGATACTGATAATTTCAATATCTTGGTCTAACATGTTGCTCTATTGCTGAAAATTTATTGTATTTTAACTTGATTTTTAGGCCCATGTAATGATAGGCCTTAGATTTCGTCCGGTAAGCATCATCATTATTTAAAGTTAAAAACATAATTGTTCCGTATTGAGCTGAGAATCACAAGGTTAAAAAGAGAGAGGTTCCACCTATTCAACACACTTACTTCTACTAAATATTAGCACAATGAGTAAAGTTGTTATTTTGACAAATCTGGATTGTAAGAAGAGGGAATCAAATCAATCAATCAATAATGATCTGCATTTAGGGCAGTCGCCCAGGTGGCAGATTCCCTGTCTGTTGCTTTCCTAGCCTTTTCCTAAATGATTTCAAAGAAATTGGAAATTTATTGAACATCTCCCTTGGTAAGTTATTCCAATCCCTAACTCCCCTTCCTATAAATGAATACAGTATTTGCCCCAGTTTGTCCTCTTGAATTCCAACTTTATCTTCATATTGTGATCTTTCCTACTTTTATAAACGCCATTCAAACTTATTCGTCTACTAATGTCATTCCACGCCATCTCTCCGCTGACAGCTCGGAACATACCACTTACATGTGATAAATATCATTCTTGATCCGTATTGATGATACTTGAATGGAATAATATCAGTAAGTTAATTTATTGAATTTACCACCTAATCAATACAAAATTACATACTTTAGTTGGTTTACTTTGGCATGTTAACTAAAATGGTACATGTTTCGCCTTGAATTCAGGCATCATCAGCCATTATCTGTATATATAAAATAAGAGTTTTGTCTGTACATTCCACAGAATTTGAAAATGATGGTATTTCTGTATCGGTCATGTCCACAGTAACAAGGAAATGCATTTTTTTCTTTTTCGTAATTTCTGTCTGTATGTATGTATGTATGTATGTACACGCATCACGAGAAAACGGCTGAAGTGAATTTAATGATAATCGGAATGTAAAGTCGGGTGATGAACCGCTACAATCTAGGCTATAAATTATTTTATTCACGCCAAGTGAAATGGTAGTTTAGGGGAAGGCCTGAAATTTAATTCTCAAATATTTATGTTATTAGTGGCCGTGTCTTAATGAAAATCGGTATGCAAGGTCGGGGTAATAAGTCAATATAATCTAGGCCATAAATAATTGTATTCACGCTGAGAAAACTGGTAGTTTAGGGGAAAGCCTAAAATTTAATTCTCAAATATTTATTATATTAGTGGTCATATCTTCACGACAATTGGTATGCAAAGTCGGGGAATAAGTCGCTATAATCTAGGCCATCAATAATTTTATTCACTCTGATTGAAATGGTAGTTTAGGGGAATGCCTGAAATGTAATCTATATATATAAAATAAGAGTTTTGTCTGTACATTGCTCAAAATTTGAAAATGATGGTATTTCTGTATCGGTCATGTCCACAGTAACAAGGAAATGCATTTTTTCTTTTCCGTAATTTCTGTCTGTGTCTGTCTGTGTCTGTCTGTCTGTCTGTCTGTCTGTCTGTCTGTCTGTCTGTCTGTCTGTCTGTCTGTCTGTCTGTCTGTCTGTCTGTCTGTCTGTCTGTCTGTCTGTCTGTCTGTCTGTCTGTGGAAGTAAGGAGAAATTGAAGGAACTTACTAGAAAATTGAATCTAGCAAGGAAGGCAGCTAAGGATAACATGATGGCAAGCATAATTGGCAGTCATACAAATTTTAGTGAAAAATGGAAGGGTATGTATAGGTATTTTAAGGCAGAAACAGGTTCCAAGAAGGACATTCCAGGAATAATTAATGAACAAGGGGAGTGTGTATGTGAGGATCTTCAAAAGGCAGAAGTATTCAGTCAGCAGTATGTAAAGATTGTTGGTTACAAGGATAATGTCGAGATAGAGGAAGAGACTAAGGCCAAAGAAGTAATAAAATTTACATATGATAACAATGACATTTACAATAAGATACAAAAGTTGGAAACTAGAAAAGCGGCTGGAATTGATCAGATTTCTGGGGATATACTAAAGACAATGTGTTGGGATATAGTACCATATCTGAAGTACTTATTTGATTATTGTTTGGCCGAAGGAGCTATACCAGATGAATGGAGAGTTGCTATAGTAGCCCCTGTGTATAAAGGAAAGGGTGATAGACATAAAGCTGAAAATTACAGGCCAGTAAGTTTGACATGCATTGTATGTAAGCTTTGGGAAGGCATTCTTTCTGATTATATTAGACATGTTTGTGAAATTAATAACTGGTTCGATAGAAGGCAATTCGGTTTTAGGAAAGGTTATTCCACTGAAGCTCAACTTGTTGGATTCCAGCAAGATATAGCAGATATCTTGGATTCTGGAGGTCAAATGGACTGTATCACGATTGACATGTCTAAAGCATTTGATAGGGTGGATCATGGGAGATTACTGGCAAAAATGAGTGCAATTGGACTAGACAAAAGAGTGACTGAATGGGTTGCTATATTTCTAGAAAATAGATCTCAGAGAGTTAGAGTAGGTGAAGCTTTTTCTTTGTTATTTGCTTTACGTCGCACCAACACAGATAGGTCTTATGGCGACGATGGGACAGGGAAGGGCTAGGAGTGGGAAGGAAGCGGCCGTGGCCTTAATTAAGGTACAGCCCCAGCATTTGCCTGGTGTGAAAATGGGAAACCACGGAAAACCATCTTCAGGGCTGCCGACAGTGGGGTTCGAACCCACGATCTCCCGAATACTGGATACTGGCCGCAAGAAGCTTTTTCTGACCCTGTAATAGTTGAGAGGGGAGTTCCTCAGGGCAGTGTTATCGGACCTTTATGTTTTCTTATATATATAAATGATATGAGTAAAGGAGTGGAATCGGAGGTAAGGCTTTTTGCGGATGATGTTATTCTCTATAGAGTGATAAATAAGTTACAAGATTGTGAGCAACTGCAACGTGACCTCGAAAATATTGTGAGATGGACAGCAGGCAATGGTATGTTGATAAACGGGGCTAAAAGTCAGGTTGTGAGTTTCACAAATAGGAAAAGTCCTCTGAGTTTTAATTACTGCGTGGATGGGGTGAAAGTTCCTTTTAGGGATCATTGTAAGTATCTAGGTGGTAATATAAGGAAAGATCATCACTGGGGTAATCACATAAATGGGATTGTAAATAAAGGGTACCGATCTCTGCACATGGTTATGAGGGTGTTTAGGGATTGTAGTAAGGATGTAAAGGAGAGTGCATATAAGTCTCTGGTAAGACCCCAACTAGAGTATGGTTCCAGTGTATGGGACCCTCACCAGGATTACCTGATTCAAGAACTGGAAAAAATCCAAAGAAAAGCAGCTCGATTTGTTCTGGGTGATTTCCGACAAAAGAGTAGTGTTACTAAAATGTTGCAATGTTTGGGTTGGGAAGAATTGAGAGAAAGAAAAAGAGCTGCTCGATTAAGTGGTATGTAGGATGCTAAAAGGTTTGTTTTTTCCACCTATTCAATACATATAAATTTTATAAATTAGGAATTTATTATTGATTCCGCTTGAGACATGTTTCACCCTTCATTGAGGGCATCATCAGTCAAAATATCACCTCAAGGTAAAAAATCAGGTAACTGGTTAGTAGTTGACATGTACAGATTAATACATATTATTAATACAATTACAAAAATTAAGTATGGGAAATAGTTGTACAAAAGTGATGGTTGAACATATAGGTTTATAGATGAAAAGTCAGCACCAATGCCTAAAATTAACATAGTAGAGTTCGGCAGAGGTGCTCTGGAGAAACAGTTGACGCAATCATAGGAAAATAAAAAGTTTAAAAATATTTACATTATAACAATTAAGGGAGAAAAGGTGTAGTGTTCGGCGTCAATGTTTGTAACCAAAAATTAATGTCAAAGGTTGGTAACTATACAGTATTTACATTGTTCAATTGAACAGTTGAGATAATGTTTTAAAAATATTTACATTATAACATTCAGCGTAAATGTTTGTAATAAAAACTAATGTCAATAGTTGGTAACTATATAGTAATTACATTATCTAATTGAATAGTTGAGAATTTCCAATTATATACATAATTACACAAGAGCAGCTGGTGTGCAAGGATAAAAAATTTTCAGTACCAAGTGCGTCCTGATGTTTTAGAGGTTGGAAGAAGGAATTAGCATTGACATTTCAGAAATATGTAGAGCAGTTTATTTTAGTTAAAATCACCGGGGGTAGGGAAATATTTCATAGCCAAATGAGGTTTTATAGGCATCAAGCTGAAAGTTTTCCAGTTGCAGCGCCGAGATCGGTACGGAGACTGGTCAGTGTGGATGGAGATTCATGGGTATTCGGTGCGTTTGAACGGCAACAATGGTGACAGTTATTAGTGGGTAATTGCTAATTAGGAAAATGTTGCGGGTTGAAACTTTCGCTTATTCTTTTAGTTGACTTCTGTAGCATCGAATGTGATGTGAAGACATCGGTGAGACAAATTGATATTGTTCTGTGGAATAAAGTATGGCGGACTTCGGGATGAAGTTATTGTTCTTTACTGGTCTGGTGAGATAGAATAGAGTTGCTTGTGTTGTGAACTGCTGTGGAGAGATTAGAATGTATACGGCAACTGCAGAGTCAGAGCGTTAAAGCTGGGGTGAGGCATCTTCTCATTATGACTGCGAAGAGGAGCCGTAGTGGCACGCCATATTTGTGCCGATGTGCGCTGGGTTCCGGCGTGTTGTTGAAAGTTGTATTGTATGAAGTGGAAGTTATCTGATGTGTCGCTGAGAGGTAATTGTTGATGAGTATTGGTGGACTATGAAGGAGGATCAGTCGGTAATACGCACATTACATTTACCTTGAGGTGATATTTTGACTGATGATGCCCTCAATGAAGGGCGAAACATGTCTCAAGTGGAATCAATAATAAATTCCTAATTTATAAAATTTATATGTATTGAATAGGTGGAAAAAACAAACCTTTTAGCATCCTATATTCAGTATCTTCAATACGGATAACAATGATTTTTATCACTTGTAAGTGGTATGTTCCGAGCTGTCAGCGGAGAGATGGCGTGGATTGACATTGGTAGACGAATAGGTTTGAATGGCATCTATAAAAGTAGGAAAGATCACAATATGAAGATAAAGTTGGAATTCAAGAGGACAAACTGGGGCAAATATTCATTTATAGGAAGGGGAGTTAGGGATTGGAATAACTTACCAAGGGAGATGTTCAATAAATTTCCAATTTCTTTGAAATCATTTAGGAAAAGGCTAGGAAAGCAACAGATAGGGAATCTGCCACCTGGGCGACTGCCCTAAATGCAGATCAGTATTGTCTGTCTGTCTGTCTGTCTGTCTGTCTGTCTGTCTGTCTGTCTGTCTGTCTGTCTGTACACGCATCACGAGAAAACGGCTGAAGAGAATTTAATGAAAATCGGAATGTAAAGTTGGGTGATGAACCGCTACAATCTAGGCTATAAATTATTTTATTCACGCCAAGTGAAATGGTAGTTTAGGGGAAGGCCTGAAATTTAATTCTCAAATATTTATGTTATTAGTGGCCGTGTCTTAATGAAAATCGGTATGCAAGGTCGGGGTAATAAGTCGATATAATCTAGGCCATAAATAATTGTATTCACACTGAGAAAACTGGTAGTTTAGGGGAAGGCCTAAAATTTAATTCTCAAATATTTATTATATTAGTGGTCCTATCTTCACGAAAATTGGTATGCAAAGTCGGGGAATAAGTCGCTATAATCTAGGATATGAATAATTTTATTCACTCTGATTGAAATGGTAGTTTAGGGGAAGGCCTGAAATGTAATGTATATATATATATAAAAGAAGAGTTTTGTCTGTACATTGCTCAGAATTTGAAAATGATGGTATTTCTGTATCAGTCATGTCCACAGTAACAAGGAAATGTTTTTTTACTTTTCTGTAATTTCTGTCTGTCTGTCTGTCTGTCTGTCTGTCTGTCTGTCTGTCTGTCTGTCTGTCTGTCTGTCTGTCTGTCTGTCTGTATGTATGTATGTATGTATGTATGTACACGCATCACGAGAAAACGGCTGAAGAGAATTTAATGAAAATCGGAATGTAAAGTCGGGTGATGAACCGCTACAATCTAGGCTATAAATTATTTTATTCGCGCCGAGTGAAATGGTAGTTTAGGGGAAGGCCTGAAATTTAATTCTCAAATATTTGTTATTAGTGGCCGTGTCTTAATGAAAATCGGTATGCAAGGTCGGGGTAATAAGTTGATATAATCTAGGCCATAAATAATTGTATTCACGCTGAGAAAACTGGTAGTTTAGGGGAAGGCCTAAAATTTAATTCTCAAATATTTATTATATTAGTGGTCGTATCTTCACGAAAATTGGTATGCAAAGTCTGGGAA
The DNA here is from genome assembly GCF_040414725.1 of Anabrus simplex. Taxonomy (NCBI): domain Eukaryota; kingdom Metazoa; phylum Arthropoda; class Insecta; order Orthoptera; family Tettigoniidae; genus Anabrus; species Anabrus simplex. The sequence continues at coordinate 1,555,619,954 of NC_090265.1, read as the reverse complement.
TAAGTTGCTATAATCTAGGCCATCAATAATTTTATTCATTCTGATTGAAATGGTAGTTTAGGGGAAGGCCTGAAATGCACGAGAAAACTGCTGAAGAGAATTTAATGAAAATTGGAATGTAAAGTCGGGTGATGAACCGCTACAATCTAGGCTGTAAATTATTTTATTCACGCTGAGTGAAATGGTAGTTTAGGGGAAGGCCTGAAATGTAATTCTCAAATAAGTTATTTATTTATTTCTCAAATAAGGTTCTCAAGGGATACCTGGTAGGAAGGTATCGATAAATACTACATAACTAACATAATTTTAGTTATGTCGTAATTTAGTAGTAGTTATGTAAGAAGTTATTAAATTTCCGATCACTTATGTCTTATACATTGTTACCGTACCGCATATAATCACAGAGATATTTAATGAATTTATATTTTTGTTACTAAGTTATATCAGCGCCGAGTCACGAGGAAATGGGTAAACAGAATTTAGTGAAAATAGGTATGTAAAGTCTGAGAATAAGTAACTACAGTCTATGATATAAATAATTTTGTTAGACGCCCTAATATCACAGAGTCGAAAGAAAAGTAATGTGAAGGCCTGCAATATAGAAAGCTCATAAACTTTATCAACAATAACATTACATTGACCATTGTTTGTTGTGATGTGCTTTTTGTCTTCTGTTTCCACTCATCCCTGATAGATAGGATTACTGCAGCGTACCGAGGTTTTTAAAATTTAATTTACGTCGCACCTACACAGGTAGGTCTTATGGCGTCGATAGGATAGGAAAGGAATAGGGGTGTGAAGGAAGCGGCCTAGGCTTTAATTAAGGTACAGTCTGGTGTGACTGGTGTAAAATGGGAAACCACAGAATACCATCTTCAGGGATGCCGGCAGTGCGGTTCGAATCCACTAACTCCCGGATGCAAGCTCACAGCTGCGTGCCTCTAACCACTCGGCCAACTCGCCTGGTCATACCGAGTGTAACAGCCTGCCTGTATATTGGCGGGAAGTAGCTGGGGAGTTAGATAACTTTCTTCTTTAGCATGCCATTCCTCTGGTTCATACATTTTCTGATATTACTGGTACGTAATACACTGGTTCATCATAGCATTCGAGCTATTCAATCCCTACTCTGAGGCACTAGTTGGAATGAGTAGTGTGCATATTTAACGGAATAATGACAGAGGAGTGTTCACGGCAGTCTGCGACCTGGTTATTCCAGCTCTGGAGCTTTGCACTCTTAGATCAGCACCATAGTACTCTTCGTTGAAAGTGAGAAAGTGTGCAGTTTTTCATTTGATCGAGTATTTTATATGATAACATTGCTTTCAATCGCTACATTCCTACTGACCTTTTTGTAATGACCCATGTTGAATTCAGTTAGGAAAACCACCAAGCCAGTCTTCCTGAGAATCCCGTAGCGAAGCACGCGTACATCAGCTAGTCTTAACTTAAAAATAGAAACAGGCATCTGGTTTATATATACATGAAATAAAAATTAAAAAACCTTGGAGAGACTAAAATTACAATTAACATATAGTAAAAGAATTAAAGTTAAGTTGGTTATAAAGATATTACAATGAGTCAGTAAAATTACAATTGGTGAAAGTAATGGTGATATGACATTAGAAGGTTTCTATTATAATTAAAAAGAAAGAACAAAGCAACAGTTTGTCATAAACGAGTGAAAGGATTGCTAAAACTTATGTTGGCCGACCAGCGGTTACAACAAAAATGACAATGATGGTCGTATTTAATAAAAATGTAGCATAAAATAGTAGTGAAATACGGTCATGTGACCGTCAATACTTGTTGACTAGAGATAAATCGAAAGTCAATGGCATATGGTGATATGGTTCAGTTTAATAAAAATAAAAATACGAAGTTGAATAACGATGTTTAAATAGGGCCTTTATGGACCATCTCAATTTGTTGCAAATACTGCAATGTTCTTAAGAATGTGTGGATGATTGACATTCGAGTCGATACAGAAGTGTTACAGTTGAATCTGTGAAAGGAAACAAAAAAATGTGGTGTTAATTGAGTGAAAAATCATAATTGAATGTTAAAGTGAAGATTGTGTACACTTACCATTAGACTAAGAGAGGGTAGTTTGTTACGTTATTACGTTATTAACTGAACGTTATTGTCAACTGTCTGCTTCTTACTGCGAGTGTTGTAACAGTATGTTTGAGTTGGAGGTGGAACTGTTTGTGAAGGGTGTGGCTATGGGCTTGTTTGTAGTGCTTGGTGGGGAGTTGCTATTGGCGGAAGAGAGAGGGGTGTGTGTGTGTGTGTGTGTGTGTGTGTGTGTGTGTGTGTGTGTGTGTGTGTGTGTGTGTGTGTGTGTGTGTGCTGTTGCGCGTGTTGTAATGGTGAGATGCCGTAGGAGGGAGCGAAAATACAGTGGGTGTGGCTAAGGGTCTATTGGTAGCATTTGAAATAGAGGTAATGGCGGTGAGGGGTAGGGGGGGGATTGTGTTAGTTATAGAGGAGGTAGAGGGGCTTATTGATTTGAGGTTGAAAACTTTTAGGAATATATTGGTGAGGGGAATTGAATCTTGTTAGACATAAAGTCTGTTCGTACAAGGGGCTTTTTTTTATCAATGATATCATTTAAGTTCTTATCTTTGTTGAAATGTTGGTCTAGGAAAATGAATAAATTTTCATACTCAGTCATAAGTTTACTTTTGTTGACTCTTTTAAGGATATGAAGGTCTTGTTCTATAGTGGTAAATTTGTGTCCTGTGTCCCTCATGTGGTTGGCCATTGCTGAAAATTTGTTATGTCTTTGTGCATTATAATGTTCGGCGTATCTAGTGGAGAAGCTGCGGCCAGTTTGGCCAACATAGGAAAAATAACATGTGGAGCATTTTAGTCTGTATATTCCTGATCCAGAGTAACTATTGTCTGTGATGTTAATAGAGTTATGATTAAAGAATAGATTACGATTAGTGTTTGTTGTTGTATAGGCTATTTTTACATCGTGCTTCATTAATGAATTGGATATCGGATAAATACCATAGTTATTGAATGTGAATTTAGCGTATTTTCATTTAACGGGTTTCAATGGGGTTAAATTTGTAGCTAATTTTAATTTGGTTTTATTGATGATTTTATCAATTATATCTGTATGAAATCCATTGAATTTAGCTATTTCTTTAATTTCTTGTAATTCTTTCTTTAAATTACTGGGGGACGTAGGGATTTTTAATGCCCTATATATTAGACTGTGATAAGTGGCTTTTTTATGTGAGTTGGGATGTAAAGAATCATTTTTTATGGTTGTTGGAGAAAAGGTGGGTTTTCTGTATATTTGGAAGTCGAACTTGTTTGATAATCGAGTGATTTTGATGTCTAAGAAATTTAAAGAGCTATTGATTTCATCTTCTTTAGTGAATTTAATGTTACTGTCCAAATTGTTGAGGAAGGATAATATGTTGTCACTGTTATTGATTTGTTTATCTATGATAAACAAATTCCGATTGAGAAGCAAAATGACGTACGTTATGAAATAAAAAAGAGACTCCCAACATTGTTTAATGAGATGACATCTAACAACAACTACAGCATCTCAAAACAAATCCTAAATCTGAAATCTAAAATCCATAATAGTAATGTAGTAATAACCAAAGCAATAAAGGCAACACCATAGTAATAATGAATAAACAAGATTACATACATAAAACAGAAACCTTTCTATCAGACAAAACCTATACTATAATTAATAAAGATCCAACAAACAAAATACAGCGCGACTTAAAGAACCTTCTCAAAAATTCTACTTTTATTTTAAATGATCACGATTATCAGAAATTAACCATAATGAACCCAAAGTTACCTACAGTAAGATCATTACCCAAAATTCATAAAAAGGAAGTCCCCATTCGACCTATAATTAATAGTATGAATAGTCTTACCTATAAAACTTCTCAATTCCTACACAAATTTCTGAAAACACATTTCAAATTCAATAACTCCAACCCCATAAAAAAACTCAATCGAACTTTGCAATTCCCTAAATAAATTCAATCTACAACAAAACCACGTTTTATGCTCTTTCGATATCACCAACATGTATACAAATATCCCTATCAATAATACTATTAATATCATAAGGAACAATCTATCGAAACATAGCAAATTGAGTAAAATCAAAATTGATGAGTGGTTAAAATTACTTAGTTTCGTTTTAAACAATAATTACTTCACCTTCAATAAGAAAATTAACAAACAGGAAGGTTTGGCGATGGGAGACCCGTTATCTGGAATATTAGCTGATATATACTTGGATAACCTCGAACACAGCAAGATTATCAATAACATCAACGGACTCTGTCTTTGGCATCGTTATGTCGATGATACCATAGCAATCACAGATAAACAAACCAATAACAGTGACAACATATTATCCTTCCTCAACAATTTGGACAGTAACATTAAATTCACTAAAGAAGATGAAATCAATAGCTCTTTAAATTTCTTAGACATCAAAATCACACGATTATCAAACAAGTTCGACTTCCAAATATACAGAAAACCCACCTTTTCTCCAACAACCATAAAAAATGGTTCTTTACATCCCAACTCACATAAAAAAGCCACTTATCACAGTCTAATATATAGGGCATTAAAAATCCCTATGTCCCCCAGTAATTTAAAGAAAGAATTACAAGAAATTAAAGAAATAGCTAAATTCAATGGATTTCATACAGATATAATTGATAAAATCAACAATAAAACCAAATTAAAATTAGCTACAAATTTAACCCCATTGAAACCTGTTAAACCAAAATACGCTAAATTTACATTCAGTAACTATGGTATTTATCCGATATCCAATTCACTAATGAAGCACGATGTAAAAATAGCCTATACAACAACAAACACTAATCGTAATCTATTCTTTAATCATAACTCTATTAACATCACAGACAATAGTTACTCTGGATCAGGAATATACAGACTAAAATGCTCCACATGTTATTTTTCCTATGTTGGCCAAACTGGCCGCAGCTTCTCCACTAGATACGCCGAACATTATAATGCACAAAGACATAACAAATTTTCAGCAATGGCCAACCACATGAGGGACACAGGACACAAATTTACCACTATAGAACAAGACCTTCATATCCTTAAAAGAGTCAACAAAAGTAAACTTATGACTGAGTATGAAAATTTATTCATTTTCCTAGACCAACATTTCAACAAAGATAAGAACTTAAACGATATCATTGATAAAAAAAGCCCCTTGTACGAACAGACTTTATGTCTAACAAGATTCAATTCCCCTCACCAATATATTCCTAAAAGTTTTCAACCTCAAATCAATAAGCCCCTCTACCTCCTCTATAACTAACACAATCCCCCCCTTCCCCTTACCGCCATTACCTCTAATTCAAATGCTACCAATAGACCCTTAGCCACACCCACTGTATTTTCGCTCCCTCCTACGGCATCTCACCATTACAACACGCGCAGCAGCACACACACACACACACACACACACCCCTCTCTCTTCCGCCAATAGCAACTCCCCTCCAAGCACTACAAACAAGCCCATAGCCACACCCTTCACAAACAGTTCCACCTCCAACTCAAACATACTGTTACAACACTCGCAGTAAGAAGCAGACAGTTGACAATAACGTTCAGTTAATAACGTAATAACGTAACAAACTACCCTCTCTTAGTCTAATGGTAAGTGTACACAATCTTCACTTTAACATTCAATTATGATTTTTCACTCAATTAACACCACATTTTTTTGTTTCCTTTCACAGATTCAACTGTAACACTTCTGTATCGACTCGAATGTCAATCATCCACACATTCTTAAGAACATTGCAGTATTTGCAACAAATTGAGATGGTCCATAAAGGCCCTATTTAAACATCGTTATTCAACTTCGTATTTTTATTTTTATTAAACTGAACCATATCACCATATGCCATTGACTTTCGATTTATCTTTAGTCAACAAGTATTGACGGTCACATGACCGTATTTCACTACTATTTTATGCTACATTTTTATTAAATACGACCATCATTGTCATTTTTGTTGTAACTGCTGGTCGGCCAACATAATTTTTATCAATCCTATCACTCGTTTATCACAAACTGTTGCTTTGTTCTTTCTTTTTAATTATAATAGAAACCTTCTAATGTCATATCACCATTACTTTCACCAATTGTAATTTTACTGACTCATTGTAATATCTTTATAACCAACTTAACTTCAATTCTTTTACTATATGTTAATTGTAATTTTAGTCTCTCCAAGGTTTTTTAATTTTATTTCATGTATATATAAATCAGATGCCTGTTTCTATTTTTAAGTTAAGATAATGGCTGATGATGCATGAATTCAAGGCAAAACCTGTACCATTTTAGTTAATATGCCAAAGTAAACCAACTAAAGTATGACATTTTGTATTGATTAGGTGGTAAATTCAATAAATTAACTTATTGATATTATTCCATTACATACCACTTAGTCGAGCAGCTCTTCTTCTTTCTCTCAATTCTTCCCAACCCAAACATTGCAACATTTTTGTAACGCTACTCTTTTGTCGGAAATCACCCAGAACAAATCGAGCTGCTTTACTTTGGATTTTTTCCAGTTCTTGAATCAGGTAATCCTGGTGAGGGTCCCATACACTGGAACCATACTCTAGTTGGGGTCTTACCAGAGACTTATATGCACTCTCCATTACATCCTTACTACAACCCCTAAACACCCTCATAACCATGTGCAGAGATCTGTACCCTTTATTTACAATCCCATTTATGTGATTACCCCAATGAAGATCTTTCCTTATATTACCACCTAGATACTTACAATGATCCCCAAAAGGAACTTTCACCCCATCAACGCAGAAATTAAAACTGGGAGGAATTTTCCTATTTGTGAAACTCACAACCTGACTTTTAACCCTGTTTATCAACATACCATTGCCTGCTGTCCATCTCACAACATTTTCGAGGTCACGTTGCAGTTGCTCACAATCTTGTAACATATTTATCACTCTATAGAGAATAACATCATCCGCAAAAAGCCTTACCTCCGATTCCACTCCTTTACTCATATCATTTATATATATAAGAAAACATAAAGGTCCGATAATACTGCCTTGAGGAAATCCCCTCTTAATTATTACAGGGTCAGATAAAGCTTCACCTACACTAATTCTCTGAGATCTATTTTCTAGAAATATAGCAACCCATTCAGTCACTCTTTTGTCTAGTCCAATTGCACTCATTTTTGCCAGTAGTCTCCCATGATCCACCCTATCAAATGCTTTAGACAGGTCAATCGCGATACAGTCCATTTGACCTCCAGAATCCAAGATATCTGCTATATCTTGCTGGAATCCTACCAGTTGAGCTTCAGTGGAATAACCTTTCCTAAAACCGAATTGCCTTCTATCGAACCAGTTATTAATTTCACAAACATGTCTAATATAATCAGAAAGAATGCCTTCCCAAAGCTTACATACAATGCATGTCAAACTTACTGGCCTGTAATTTTCAGCTTTATGTCTATCACCCTTTCCTTTATACACAGGGGCTACTATAGCAACTCTCCATTCATCTGGTATAGCTCCTCCGACCAAACAATAATCAAATAAGTATTTCAGATATGGTACTATATCCCAGCCCATTGTCTTTAGTATATCCCCAGAAATCTGATCAATTCCAGCCGCTTTTCTAGTTTTCAACTTTTGTATCTTATTGTAAATGTCATTGTTATCATATGTAAATTTTATTACTTATTTGGCCTTAGTCTCTTCCTGTATCTCGACATCATCCTTGTAACCAACAATCTTTACATACTGCTGACTGAATACTTCTGCCTTTTGAAGATCCTCACATACACACTCCCCTTGTTCATTAATTATTTGTGGAATGTCCTTCTTGGAACCTGTTTCTGCCTTAAAATACCTATACATACCCTTCCATTTTTCACTAAAATTTGTATGACTGCCAATTATGCTTGCCATCATGTTATCCTAAGCTGCCTTCTTTGCTAGATTCAATTTTCTAGTAAGTTCCTTCAATTTCTCCTTACTTCCACAGCCATTTCTAACTCTATTTCTTTCCAGTCTGCACCTCCTTCTTAGTCTCTTTATTTCTCTATTATAATAAGGTGGGTCTTTACCATTTCTTACCACCCTTAAAGGTACAAACCTGTTTTCGCATTCCTCAACAATTTCTTTAAACCCATCCCAGAGTCTGTTTACATTTTTATTTACCGTTTTCCACCGATCATAGTTACTTTTTAGAAACTGCCTCATGCCTGCTTTATCAGCCATATGGTACTGCCTAACAGTCCTACTTTTAAGACCTTCCTTTCTATCACATTGATTTTTAACTACCACAAAAACAGCTTCATGATCACTAATACCATCTATTACTTCAGTTTCCCTATAGAGCTCATCTGGTTTTATCAGCACCACATCCAGGATATTTTTCCCTCTGCTTGGTTCCATCACTTTCTGGATCAGCTGTCCTTCCCATATTAACTTATTTGCTATTTGTTGGTCATGCTTCCTGTCGTTCGCATTTCCTTCCCAATTGACATCTGGCAAATTCAGATCTCCCGCTACAATCACATTTCTTTCCATGTCGTTTCCCACATAGCTGACTATCCTATCAAATAATTCCGAATCCGCGTCAGTGCTACCCTTTCCCGATCTTTACACTCCAAATATATCAAGTTGCCTATTATCTTTAGAAATGAGCCTTACACCTAGAATTTCATGTGTCCCATCTTTAATTTTTTTGTAGCTTACAAATTCTTCTTTCACCAGAATGAACACTCCTCCTCCCACCATTCCTATCCTATCTCTACGATACACACTCCAGTGCCGTGAGAAAATTTCTGCATCCATTATATCATTTCTCAGCCATGATTCAACTCGTATTACAATATCTGGTAAATATATATCTATTAAATTACTTAATTCTATTCCTTTCTTTACAATACTTCTACAGTTCAACACTAACAATTTGATGTCATCCCTACTTGATTTCCAGTTCCCTGTTCCCTTATTACCGCTCCCTAGGCCATCCTGTTTCCTTGAATGTACCTCCCTATTACCCTTCCAAACAAATTTCCTAACTTATACGTACCACTGCGGTTTAAATGAAGGCCATCCGAGCGCAAATCCCTATCTCCTACCCACCCATTAGGATCTAGAAATTTCACTCCCAGTTTCCCACATACCCACTCCATAGTCTCATTTAAATCCCCAATCACCCTCCAGTCAGTATCCCTCCTACACAGTATTCCACTAATAACAATCTCCGCTTTCTTAAACTTCACCAGCGCTGCATTTACCAGATCCCACACATCTCCAATTATGTTGGAACTTATATCAGCTTGCCTTACGTTGTTGGTACCAACGTGAAACACTACCACCTTCTCCTTCCCCTCCTCCCTCTCTTCTACTTTGATGCTCTCGAAACATGTACGGGATGTAATGTGCTAATAAACATTGAACATATAATTTTAAGTATTGACTGGGCCAAGGCCTCTCAAACGCCCAAACTCTCATGCGTACAAACTGTGGTGCAGAGATCCTGTGCACAGTGCATCGGTCCCACTCGGCTCGGACCAGCGCGTCGTCTTGGGGCAACTCTGCTTAGCCCGGCTCAACTCAGCTCGGATTTGGAGCACTACGGAGCAAGCAAGGAAGGGGGAGACAGGCGGAGCGAGCGAGACGGGCGTGGGGAAAGAGAGAGATAGCGCTATTGCTTCAAATCGAGGAGTGGGGGTCTGCACTCTGGTCAACCAAGCAAAGTCATCCTGAAAATATCCATAGTAATAGTATTTTACAATGTTGTCCTCTATCTAACTACGTATTTCCACATCATATTTCCTTTTATAAACCCCATATTATTAATTCATTCATTAAGCTTCTGTTAGCAAAAACACTCACACCCTTTTACATTGCAAAAAAAAAAAATGTCTTTCTGTATCAGGACAGGAATTAGCCATTTATACTGATGGATCTAAAAACCATGAAGGTGTCGTGCTGCCTGTTATATACCAAAACAGCAACTTTCTCGTAAATTTTCTTTCTGCACATCACGTCTATTTTTACTGCGGAAACTTTTGCAATCCAACAGGCTCTAATATATCTAAAACGCCTTCAACCAAATAAAGCTGCAATCTTCACAGATTCTCTTAGCATGGGCACCCGCAAGAGGGGGCACTTGCCCCCTCCCTGGAATTCTAAAAATGTTGATGTTCAATTGTTTAATATCATACCAGATTATTTCATAAACTGAACTTACTGACAGTCATCTAGCATCTGTTATAACTGGAAATTTCTGTAAACAATTTAATGTTGCTGACTTTATATTGGTTTTGCATTCAAGAAAATTGTTAATGTGCCCCCCCCCGAAAAAGATCCTGCGGGCGCCCATGTCTCTTAGTGTCCTAAATTCTCGTTCCATCCAGTAATATTTAATGTCAAAAAGCTACTGTGTGACTTAGAGCAATCTCACCTATACATCACTTTAGTATGGATACCAGGGCATTCTAATACTGCTGGCAATGTGTATGCTGATAGTTTGGCAAGGGAGGATACGGTCGGAGATGGTATAACCTATAACATATCGTTTCAATTTACACATTATCAACCACTAATAAAAAATTATACATGTCAGTTAAGGACTCAAAACTGGGAAAAATCAGCAAAAAACAATTGTTTTTTATTTTAACATTCAACCCACTATTTGTACACAACTTTGGTATTTTAAAGGTAAATATACACATTGACATAATCATCAATATCATATGCTTACGTTTTGACATGCACTTACTCCAGATTATAAATTTTGCTTTTATTTAGCAGATTCAACTACATGTTGGGAGGTAGCGTTGCTCACGTCCGTAGGTTTAACCTCTAATTGCCCTACACATTCCTCCTGGGTGGTGCTAACTGAGCAACAGCGAAAACAGGCAGCCAGACTATCCACAGGATCTCCTGGCAATGACATATTTTCAACGAAATAATAAATACAGTTCTTCTCACTACTCATTAACGAGAAACATTGGTCCATCTAACAGACTTCTACAACTGAATGTCGAGAGCATTAGCAAGGCAAAGTGTGACTATCTGTCGAAATTCCTGTTGGACAATGATATCGACATTGTCGCCATTCAGGAAACTCATGTTTCCAACGAAGAAGCATTCCGAAGCAGAGGTCGAATTCCTGGATATACTACTCTTGGTGCAACTTATCACGAGATATGATATTTTTGCGTATGTTGGGAGCAACCTAAACGAGGCTTCACTAATTTCTGTTAGTGTGAAGGAAGATATACATACGGTTGTCATACAGGTGCATGATATCACTATAACAAATGCTTATAAGCTACTTAAGACACCCTGGCCCGATTTTGTCTTACAAACTGCAGAACATCCTGCAATTTATATAGGGGACTTCAATAGTCACCATGAATTTTGGAAATACTCTGACAGTGATGAAAATGGAAGTTTGCTTGCAGAATGGGCTGAAGTGAACAATCTTCATCTAGTGTTCGATGCCAAAGATCAAGGTACTTTCAGGTCAACTGCTTGGGGCAAGGATTCTAATCCTGACTTATGATGTTTTGTTACCTGCAATGAAAGAGGTTTCCTGATCAATGCCACAAGAAAAGTGATAGATGCCTTACCCATAGCCAGCACAGACCTGTATTAATACAAATTAGTTGCACGGTCCCTGTTATACGATCAACTCCACATGCTGGATGGAACTTCCAGAAAGCTGACTGGGCAAAGTTTTCAAGGGAAGTGGATAAGTGCATTCGCTGGATCCCTCCATCTCATAAGAACTACCATCGGTTCATCGGTGCAATAACAACAACAGCTAAAAAGTGTATGCCAAGAGGATATCGAAAAGGTTATATCCCAGGATGGAGTGATGAATGTGAAACACTGTACCAACAATTCCAGCAAAGTAGTGACCAAGAGAATAGCTACAGAACTTTCGACCAGCTTAGACTTATCTCGAAGGCAGAAATAGACAGACACAGTTGAAAGTATGGACTTTACCCACTCAAGCAGGGAAGCATAGAGCCTTCTGAGGAGATTGGGACGAAGTGGATCAGTATGCAGAAAACCTTCAGGAGTAACACCTGACCAAATTGCTTCCCACATTATTACCACATCAAGAGTGCCTCCCAACAAGAAACATACCAAACATATTAGACAACAGCTTCGTGATTTGAAAAAGACATCTCCCTCATCTGAATATGCACGTCCCTTCACAGTTTTAGACATTGACATGGGACTGAAGGACCTCAAACCTTTAAAGTCACCCCATTTCGATGGCATCCATCCAGAATTTCTGATTCATTTGGGAGGATATGCTAAGAAATGGTTGGCAGAGTTCTTTACTGACATCCTGCTGACTGGTCAACTTCCATTGTAGTTCAAGCAGGCAAAGATAATTTCTGTTCTGAAACCTGGCAAACCCAGCAACAAGGTAGAAAGCTATCGACCCATCGCCCTTCTTAGCTGTTGCTACAAACTTTTCGAAAGGTTGATATATAACAGAATAAGTAGCGCAATCCCAGAGCATATTCTGGTTGAACAGGCAGGCTTCAGACTAGGACGTAGCTGCTGCGACCAAGTATTGTCTCTTACATCCTTCATTGGTCGCAGTAAGATCAAATGAAGCTGAAAACATCTGTAGCATTTGTTGATCTTACTGCTGCCTTTGACACTGTATGGAGGGAAGGCCTTATCTACAAATTTCTTCGTATCATACCATGCAGAAGCATGGAAGCAAGATAAACAAGGAGAGGAAGCTAAACAACGGATTGCCCCAAGGATCAGTTCTCTCACCATTATTGTTCAACTTATATCTCTCTGACCTTCCTGACACTTCATCCAGAAAATTCTGCTATGCCAACGACTTAGCTCTAGCTGTACAAGATCAGGTAATGGAGACGACTGAAGAGATTCTGACCAAAGACCTGTCTTTACTGGAAAATTACTTCAAAATCTGGAGACTTCAACCCAGTGAGTAAAACAGAAGCATCTTGCTTCCATTTAAATAATCGTTTGGCGAACGTGAAACTGAATGTTAGTTTCAGACGGAGAACTCTTTGTCATAACTGGAACCCAAAAAATCTTGGTGTCATCTTGGACCATACACTATCCTTCAAACAACACCTCCTGAACTTAGCATAAAAGTTGAAGTCTCGAAATAACATCCTTCACAAACTGTGTGCAACTACCTGGGGATATTCAGCAACCACTTTGCGATCTTCAACCTTGGGTTTGGTGTATTCAAGTGCTGAGTATTGTGCACCTGTTTGGATGAACAGTCACCCTACAGGGCTTTTTGACACTCAGCTTAATACCACAATGCACATCATATCTGGCGCAATCACATCTACTCCAGTTCATTGGCTTCCACTGCTAACTGGTATAATGCCACCTGATCTATGCCGATCTAATGCCTTTATGAAGGAATTCCACAAGATCTCTAGAAATCCTAGTCTACCCATGAATAGTGACCTGCCACTTCTGAATCTTAATAGACTAAAATCACATCATCCAACTCTGCGTGATGCTGCTAACATGGATGCTAAGGATTTTAAATCTCTTGATGAGTGGAAAAATAGATGGGAAGCAGCAACGGATGCGCGCCTTCATACCTTCTTCTCAGATTCCAGACTTCTAAGTGGATCCCACCTACCACGCAAGACCTCGACTGCCCTGAATAGAATCAGAACAGGACATGGCCGGTGCAGAGCCGCTCTCCGTAAGTGGAAAAAGCTATCTGATCCAGACTGTGACTGTGGAGCTCCACACCAGACTATTCATCATATCGTCAGGGAATGTAAGATTTGAGCATATCACGGTGATGAAGATGACTTCCTGCTGGTATCTCCACATGTTGCACGTTGAATTGAAAAACTTGATATTCAATTGTGAAGCAAAAATTTCTTTGTTTCTCAGCTGTAAATTACTGTATATTACTGATATTGTCTGTATAAGCCATATGCTAAATAAACCTACATGTTTTTGTCATAAAATGGTAGGAAATGCCAATCATTTGTTTTTCCAGTGTCCTAAATCTGAAATTCCACATCAAACCTTTATGCAGCAATTAATTAAGGAGAAAATTTAATTCCCAACTTGTGTCTCTTGCCTATTATACAGGCTCTTTATTTATACTTGGAAGGGACATTCTCGCTCGACCTTGGTGGCCGATGACAGCCTGCTGCCGGCTGCTGGCGCGCGCGGTTTCCGGCACTTCCTGCAGTTTGCTGACAGCTGAGCTCCGAGATAGTAGGGTGTTCATTGAAGCTACTGCGTACTGTATGTCGTATTGTATAGTGTTTTATTGTTGATTGTGTATACAGTAGTGCTGTAATGTATGTGAAATATTCATTACGTGAATGTGTATATCTGCACAATATTTACATTAAGTGCAGAAAATTGTGCGCTAGGACAAGACGAAAGTTTCAAGCTAAATTTCCAGGGAGACCCATTCCTGTCAGTCGGACAATAAAACAACTGGCCAAGAGATTCAAACATACTGGTTCAGTAAACAATAAAAATAGATGTAAAGGTTGTTATCTCCTTACTGGAGTTAAATTAGATGACATTGGCAAAAGACTGGAACACACACCACAAAAATCACTTAAGCGTTTGGCACAGGAAACTGGGGTATCTCATACTTCTGCCTGGAAGGCAACAAAATTATTAAAACTGAAACCATACAAGATTAGCACAGTGCAACAATTACAACCGCTAGATCCCGTTAAGAGAGTGAATTTTTGCAATTGGGTTATAGGGAAGGTAGAATCAGGTGAAGTTGACCCCAAGTAAATTTTTTTTCAGATGGGGCTAATTTCCGTTTGCATGGCCATGTAAGCTCACAAAATAACAGATAATACAGTGCAACAAAACCAGAAATAGTGTTTGAGCAACCACTTTATGACGAGAAAATCGGGGTCTGGGTTGCTTTGAACGGGCATAGAATCATAGGCCCGATATTTTATGAGGGCACAATAAACAATGTGAGTTATAGAGATGAAATCCTTGTCCAATTCTTTGATGAACTGACATACACAGAATGTTTTTTGGCATATTTTCAGCAGGATTCTGCCACAGCTCATACAGCTGAGGCATCAATTGCTGAATTACGCCACATGTTTGGTACGAGGATCATAAGTAAAAATCTGTGGGCCCCCTCGTAGCCCAGATTTAACGGCATGTGATTTTTATTTGTGAAGAATGTTAAAAAATATTGTTTATGGGAACAACCCCCACACACTAGATGAACTTAAAGAAAATACAAGAGTTGCAATTGCATCCATCAGTGCTGAAGAACTTGGTAGAGTAACCGAAAACTTCATTAGGAGATGCCGATTATGTTTGGTATCGCATGGGGAACATTTTCAGCATAAACTGTAAGCATGGTGAGTAAAATGCATGATAATGACTTTGAGCACCGTATTCTGCTGTACATATGCTGGAAGTGCCGGATACCGCGCGTGCCAGCGGCCGGCAGCAGGCTGTCATCGGCCGCCAAGGTCGAGCGAGAATGTCCCTTCCAAGCATAAATAAAGACCCTATATAATCAGTCACAGGAAATAGTCTCAACAATATCTGAATTCTTGAACCAATGTAATCTACGGTTTTAATCAATATGTATTTATTTGTAAACAAATACCTCTGTCTTAGTATTGTTTTCGAACAACAAGGGATACCAATTTTATAAACAAAACTTGTTTTCAAAACAAATGAAGTACTCTCTCAATGTGTGGCTAATGGGTAGTGTCTACAATGCCCAATCCATAAGAAGAAGAAGAAGAAGAAGAAGAAGAAGAAGGAGAAGGGGCGTGAACAGTGTCAGATGTTGAGTGCATCACTGTGAAGGACACAAATGCCGCGTACTCGTGTAAGACAGCATTATCAGCACCCGAATTTGAAAGGCGCCTCATTGTGGATCTCCATTTGACCAGCTGGCCGAATCATGCAATATCCAGATCTGTGGGGCATTTGGATTTGACAGTGGCCCGATGTTGGACTGTATGGGATCGTGAGGGCAGGCATATTCATTGTCCAGGATCTGGTCGACCATGTCTGACCACCAAAGGGGGAAGATCACCATATTGTGCACCAAGCACATCGTAACGCCTTCACATCTGCGCCTGCCAAGTAGTGGACTCCCTGCAACATTCTGTGTCATCCTGTACCATTGGTCAGAGACTTGCTGCAGCCGGACTAAGGAATTACTAAGGCTGCCGTTAAGACCACAACACAAACTGCTATGTTTGGAGTGGTGCCATGACCGGGAAGCATGGACTGCCGATCAATGGTGTTGCATTTTGTTCAGTGATGAATTGTAGTTTTGCACAACCCCTGATGACCAGTCTCATTCTTCCAATGTTTTGGAGAGGCACAGTGGTGTTACTCCTGGAGAACCATCAGGTATAACTTCATGTCATGGCTGGTTGTAATTGAGCGCGCTCTGACAGCACAATGGTACATCATGGACATCCCATGTCCTGGCATGTTACCTCTCATATGACAGTATCGTGGTGCCATTTTTCAACAGGACATTGCTTGTCCACACACACAGCACATGTCTGTATGAACTGTCTGCGTGATGTTGAGGTACTCCCTTGGCCAGCAAGATCCCCAGATCTGTCCCCGATAAAACGTGTGGGACCGGCTCAGATGTCAATTCCGTCCCAGTGCCAGCATCCAGGATACCACGGACCAGTTACAACAGATGTGGGCCAGCTTGTCTCAGGAGAGGATACAATGGCTTTATGACACCCTTCCCAACTGAACGAGTTCATGAATCCAGGCCCAAGGCGGTGTGTCATACAATTAAGTGGGCTCGTACTGAAAAGTTTTTCGTAAATTTGACTGTTTTGTAATCACTGAAATAACATCACATACCCTCTCAACACGTGGAGTTTCATTTCATTTCCTCTTCCCCTTCTGGGCGCTTGTCAGGCAGTGTACATTATGATCTTCCCTACTTAAGCTTATTCGTCATTCCACGCCATTTCTCTACTGACACACTACACTGACCTTATATTTGCACTGTTTACTGGTGGCTTCCCTAAATAACACTGAAATATGCTAATTTGTTTTTACGCGTGTTGCTTTCTGCACAACTGGCATTACGTCCATAGACAATTTTCACTTTGACATCACAAATGCAGCCAAGTTCTATTACTGCCGCATGATGTTCCCAAACGATATGTCACAGAAGGCAAAAGTATCAAAATAGTACAAATAGAGAATGAGAATTAGAGTGGTATCATAATCAGAATAGATATTAGCATGTCTATGTCACAGTGTCCAAGAGCAGCATGTCCATGTCTGGAAGATCATAGTGATCAAAAAGTCTTTTCTCCTCGGGATTTTTCTATACATACAGTGGAATTCCGCACGTACTCTGTTAGCTAGTTTTCCCATTTAACACTGATTTTCTCAAATCCCAATCCTGTTAAATACATGTTAATATATCCCCTACCAAGCAAGTTGGCCATGCAGTTAGTGGCATGCAGTTGTGAGCTTGCATTTGGGAGATAGAGGGTTCGAACCCCACTGTTGGCAGCCCTGAGTTTTCCATGGTTTCCCATTTTCATATCAGGCAAATGCTGGGGCTGTACCTAAATTAGGACTTCCCACTCCTAGCCCTTTCCTATTCCTTCATCGACATAAGACCTTCCTGTGTCGACGCGATGTAAAGCCACTTGTAAAAAATATATATACACATGTATCCCCTTAACTGTTCTATTCCTGCTTATTATGATCAAATTTCCATTGTACTGTTTGTTAGGGAACCTGTTTTTTTTTCCTTTTCATATTTCATTATATAAGTATAAAATTTGGCATCTGAAATACACTATGTAATATTGCTTTCTATCTCTGATAATTGTTGACAGTGTAGATGATTTTAGTGTGTTTTGATGGTAAAGTAAACTCATGTCCTCATCCCGAGGTGGTGCTGCTCTTTTCAGGCACACCCCCATTGGAGGTGAGCTGCGTGCACCAATTCAACCCCATACCAGCCCTCCTGCCATTCTTAAATTTCCGGCAGTACCGGGAATCGAACCCGGGCCCCCAAGGACTGCAGCTAATAACACTAACCGTTATACTACGGAGGCGGACTGTTTTGATGGTGTAGAACTGCTTTGAGCTATGACACAACATGGAAGTAATAGCTGAAGCCAGCCCCCCCCCCCCCCCCTCACTCTCTCTCTCTTTTTTCTTTCTTTGTATTTTCTTGGATTTCGCACAGCACTAGTCCAGTTGCTACATTATTCTTTGATTACTAGTAGACTGAAGTTGACTTTTGTTTGCGTTTTAAATTAGGTTAGTGGTATAGCAGAACCATCACATGGGCAACGATAGGACTTGTGGATTACATATATTTTCTTTGTAGACCTTCACTTAATCCAGTCACTACATTGTTCTTTGAATTATTAGTACATACAGTAGACAGAAGTTTTCTGTTCAGTTCAATGTTTTAAGAAATGCATTGTCTTCTAAGCTAGCGAACAAATGATTTTTTGTTCTTGTCAATGTCAGAATTTCTTTCGTTAGATCTGGTGACTTTTTATAGTGTATTGTTTTCAGGAGCATGGTACAAGTTTGCTCACCTGATTGATCGTGCTTGTGTATTTCAGTGGTGTGCTACAAGTTTACTCGCTGTGTTGTTACAATCTATTTTATTGTGTTTTTGAGAATGGATAAGAATAAGTACGATAGAAACGATGAAAAGTTGAAACATATACAAGACGTAGACTGTAATCCTTGCATGAAGCGTGTAGATATAGTGCAAAAGTGGAACATTCCTCTGTCTACACTGAACACTATTCTCAGCGTGTTATTGAGTGGTTGAAGTAAGCCTGTGCTTCGAACATACTCTCGAGAGAACAGTGGTTTGAGCACAGGTCTGTAATTTAGCAGCGCAGATGGGTATAACTGATTTTAAAGCTTTGAAAGTTGGATTGCGCAGTCCAAGAATCTGCACCACCTGGTGTACAGATGCATGCGAAGCGAGGCTAGCGTGAATTGGGAAGCAGTCTAGCAGCACGCATTAACAGATGGAGGCCAAACCAAATACAGGAGAGACAATATGCGAAACTCTGTGAGATATCGAGGGACATCGATTAGAGCTCCATCTAGCGGAGTGTCCTGGAGTTACTGATTCTGTCATAAGAGCACGTGTATTTGTTTGTGAAGTTTTTGGCATTATTTATGCATTTGCATTAAGTTGACATAAGTAATAGTAGAGTGAGTCATTCCTTTATATCCCCTGTCAATATGAGTGGAAAGATATGTGCTGTGTTTTGGCTGCAATAACTATGAAGTGCAGAAGGATTCGCAGTCTTTCTCCCAGTTATAAAGAGATTTTTATAGTACTTCCTAAACTTCTGACCAGTGCGACCCATATTTTAACTGGTTTAAAATATAATAAGCTTATTTTATTGTAATGGTTCATGTTTGTGGGTTACTGTAGTCATGTCCTAGTTCGTGAACCATGGGCAACGGCTGAGTGGCCTAGTAAGTGGTCCTGAGAGTCGGGATACCAGTTGCTATGGAATGGGAGTGGGCATCTCGGACATATTCTGAGTTGTGGCCCTCCTTGTGCTCAGGCGGCTAGGACTATACAATTCACCGGTGGTCCATAACCCGTTAGAGGAGAGATCTTCACTTGGACTATGTGCAAGTAGGGCAGCATCCTGCTTCATGAATTTACCGAGCTCAGAACACTTTAAGCAAGCCTCGGACCTATGGGAGGGAGGGACTCCTTGGAAACAACTTGGCGAACGAAATGGAATTCGATGGGGAGCTATCAATATTAATGTGGCTTATGGAAGAAAGAAGGTAGAACTGGCTGAGTCAGCAAAGAGGATGCATCTGGATGTGCTAGGAGTAAGTGATATTCGGGTAAGGGGAGATAATGAGGAAGAGATAGGAGATTATAAAGTGTACTTGACGGGCATTAGAAAGGGAAGGGCAGAGTCTGGGGTAGGGGTCTTTATCAGGAATACCATTGCACGCAACATAGTTTCTGTTAGGCACGTAAATGAGCGAATGATCAATCAATCAATCAATCAATCAATCAATCAATCAATCAATCAATCAATCAATCAATCAATCAGTCAATACTGATCTGCATTTAGGGCAGTCGCCCAGGTGGCAGATTCCCTATCTTTTGCTTTCCTAGCCTTTTCCTAAATGATTTCAAAGAAATTGGAAATTTATTGAATGTCTCCCTTGGTAAGTTATTCCAATCCCTAACTCCCCTTCCTATAAATGAATATTTGCCCCAGTTTGTCCTCTTGAATTCCAACTTTATCTTCATATTGTGATCTTTCCTACTTTTATAAACGCCATTCAAACTTATTCGTCTACTAATGTCATTCCACGCCAACTCTCCGCTGACAGCTCGGAACATACCACTTAGTCGAGCAGCTCTTCTTCTTTCTCTCAATTCTTCCCAACCCAAACATTGCAACATTTTTGTAACGCTACTCTTTTGTCGGAAATCACCCAGAACAAATTGAGCTGCTTTTCTTTGGATTTTTTCCAGTTCTTGAATCAGGTAATCCTGGTGAGGGTCCCATGATGTGGGTAGATTTGTCAGTTGGAGGAATTAGGACAAGAATTGTGTCTGTGTATTCACCATGTGAGGGTGCAGATGAGGACGTTGACAAGTTTTATGAAGCATTGAGTGACATCGTGGTCAGGGTCAACAGCAAGGATAGAATAGTGCTAATGGGAATAGAACTGAAGGATACGAAAGGGTGATTGATAAATGTGGGGAAGATATGGAAGTTAATGGAAATGGGAAGCGTTTGCTGGACTTCTGTGCTAGTATGGGTTTAGCTGTTACGAATACATTCTTCAAGCATAAGGCAATTCACCGCTACACATGGGAGGCTAGGGGTACCAGATCCATAATAGACTATATCTTAACAGACTTTGAATTCAGGAAATCTGCAAGGAATGTACGAGTTTTTTTCAGATTTTTCGATGATACAGACCACTATCTGATCTGTAGTGAACTAAGTATCTCTAGGCCTAGGGTAGAGAAAGTGATATCTGTCTGCAAACGAATAAGGGTAGAAAATCTCCAGGACGAGGAAATTAGACAGAAGTACATGGATATGATTAGCGAGAAGTTTCGAACAGTAGACAGTAAGCAGGTTCAGGATATAGAAAGTGAATGGGTGGCATACAGGGAAGCTGTATTAGAAACAGCAAAGGAATGCCTAGGAACAACTGTGTGTAAAGATGGGAAAAGGCAAACATCTTGGTGGAATGATGAAGTTAGAGCAGCCTGTAAACGTAAAAAGAAGGCATATCAGAAATGGCTCCAAACAAGGGCCGAGGCAGACAGGGATTGGTACGCAGATGAAAGAAACAGAGCGAAACAAATAGTTGTTGAATCCAAAAAGAAGTCATGGGAAGATTTTGGTAACAACCTGGAAAGGCTAGGTCAAGCAGCAGGGAAACCTTTCTGGACAGTAATAAAGAATTTTAGAAAGGGAGGGAAAAAGGAAATGAACATTGTTTTGAGTAATTCAGGTGAACTCATAATAGATCCGAGGGAATCACTGAACATCTCAATGTAAAAGGAAATCATCATGGTGGTGTTGCAAACAGCCAAGCTCATGGGGAGGAGGAAAATGATTTTGGTGAAATTATGCTTCAGGAAGTGGAAAGGATAGTAAATATACTCCATTGTCATAAGGCAGCCTTAATAGATGAAATTAGACCTGAAATGATGAAGTATAGTGGGAAGGCAGGGATGAAATGGCTTCATAGAGTAGTAAAATTAGCGTGGAGTGTTGGTAAGGTACCTTCAGATTGGTCAAAAGCAGTAATTGCACCTATCTATAAGCAGGGGAACAGGAAGGATTGCAACAACTATCGAGGTATCTCATTGATTAGTATACCAGGCAAAGTATTCACTGGCATCTTGGAAGGGAGGGTACGATCAGTCGTTGAGAGGAAGTTGGATGAAAACCAGTGTGGTTTTAGACCACAGAGAGGCTGTCAGGATCAGATTTTCAGTATGCGCCAGGTAATTGAAAAATGCTATGAGAGGAATAGGCAGTTGTGTTTATGTTTCGTAGATCTAGAGAAAGCATATGACAGGGTACCGAGGGAAAAGATGTTCGCCATACTGGGGGACTATGGAATTAAAGGTAGATTATTAAAATCAATCAAAGGCATTTATGTTGACAATTGGGCTTCAGTGAGAATTGATGGTAGAATGAGTTCTTGGTTCAGCGTACTGACAGGAGTTAGACAAGGCTGTAATCTTTCACCTTTGCTGTTCGTAGTTTACATGGATCATCTGCTGAAAGGTATAAAATGGCAGGGAGGGATTCAGTTAGGCCTATGCTGACGACTTGGTCTTAATGGCAGACTGTGCCGAAAGCCTGCAGTCTAATATCTTGGAACTTGAAAATAGGTGTAATGAGTATGGTATGAAAATTAGCCTCTCAAAGACTAAATTGATGTCAGTAGGTAAGAAATTCAACAGAATTGAATGTCGGATTGGTGATACAAAGCTAGAACAGGTCGATAATTTCAAGTATTTAGGTTGTGTGGTCTCCCAGGATGCTAATATAGTAAGTGAGATTGGATCAAGGTGTAGTAAAGCTAATGCAGTGAGCTCGCAGTTGCGATCAGCAGTATTCTGTAAGAAGGAAGTCAGCTCCCAGATGAAACTATCTTTACATCGGTCTGTTTTCAGACCAACTTTGCTTTATGGGAGCGAAAGCTGGGTGGACTCAGGATATCTTATTCATAAGTTAGAAGTAACAGACATGAAAGTAGCAAGAATGATTGTTGGTACAAGCAGGTGGGAACAATGGCAGGAGGGTACTCGGAATGAGGAGATAAAGGCTAATTTAGGAATGACCTCAATGGATGAAGCTGTACGCATAAACCGGCTTCGGTGGTGGGGTCATGTGAGGTGAATGGAGGAGGATAGGTTACCTAGGATAATAATGGACTCTGTTATGGAGGGTAAGAGGAGTAGAGGGAGACCAAGACAACGGTGGTTAGACTCGGTTTCTAACGATTTAAAGATAAGAGGTATAGAACTAAATGAGGCCACAACACTAGTTGCAAATCGAGGGTTGTGGCGACGTTTAGTAAATTCTCAGAGGCTTGCAGACTGAACGCTGAAAGGCATAACAGTCTAAAATGATAATATATGTATGTATGTATTTTATTGTATTAGTGCAGCAGTTAACCTTCAATACCGATGTGTTGTAGGTGTGATCTGTGGGTTTTGATTTAATTCAGGAAAATGCATATACATATGTGTGTGGCTGGTTGTGTTCCAAGTTATCCCATTCAGAATGCTGTAATGCATTGTCAAGCACTGAAGAAAATATGGATGATTTAGGAAATGTACATATTTTGTTGAAACAATATGATGATGCAAATTTTCTTTACCCTAATATAATGGCAAGTATTGCTTATATGGAAATTTTGAATGTTTTTGTGGCTAAATTTATACATTTTCTTTCTGTTAGTAGGCTTCAAGTTAAAAGTAAAATTGTCCAACTCTTAAATGTAAATTCATTGAATCATGTCTGTAAGGAATGTGCCAATATTTTTATTGACAAGTGTCCTAATGTGATGATACAATGCTTTTAAATGAGAAAAAAGACAAATCTAGCCATGAAAGTTCAAGCAGGTATGCTAAAGCTAATAAAGTAATGCATAAATGAAAGATTAAGCCCTTTCACAGCAGTCCATTTCACATCTTGATTCTTCTTCTTCTTTTCCTACCGCTTTTTCCCACACCTGTGGGGTCGCGGGTGCGAACTGGGTCGCACATGTGGATTTGGCCCTGTTTTACGGCCGGATGCCCTTCCTGACGCCAACCCTATATGGAGGGATGTAATCACTATTGCGTGTTTCTGTGGTGGTTTGTAGTGTGGTATGTTGTCTGAATTTGAAGAGGAGAGTGTTGGGACGGACACAAACACCCAGTCCCCGAGTCAGAAGAATTAATCAGAAGCGATTAAAATCCCCGACCCGGCCGGGAATCGAACCCGGGACCCTCCGAACCGAAGGCCAGTACGCTGACCATTCAGCCAACGAGTCGGACCATTTCACATCTTGATTATATGTCTAAATTCAGTCTAAATAATAACCTGTTAAATAAATCTTCATATCCAGAATTGCTTTAGCAACTTTGAAGTTAATATTTTAGTAACACTTTCTTTCTAGACGTAATTTATTTATCCACTTCCATATATACATTTCCATTGATATTTGAATTTAGCGTGAATTTCCAGGTCACACCACTAGGAGCGCTACTTGCGAATTACCTCCCATTAGATAAGGCTAAATTTGGAAGCATCGCATATTGTCTCTACTGTATTTGACCGAACCCAGGGATCAGCACAGCCATTATGGAACTGTACATTATCTCATGAACCTCCTGAAGGCTTGAATGATGTACAACATACCAACACAATTACAGCAACTTAAATTATTATGTAGTTAGGGAATGTGGGGTTATTTTATTTTGTATAATGTAAATAATCTAATGAAGATTTAACATTAGCCAGGTTCAGGCTCATTTAGGGTAGGAAGCAGTTTTGAGTGCTTTATACAATAGTTTGTTTTATTTAGTAGAAACAGTTTCCTTGGGAGCTTTATTAATAGTATGTTTTTATTTATTCCCAAATGAACTGAAGGGGACAGTTTAGCTAAAAACATCCTAAAGTTTGAGAGTACTTCAGAAGGGAGAAAATGAGCTACGCCTTTTAAATTTTTTCTCGCTATAGTGGTTTATGGGAGATTTATTTATCTATCTAATGCATGAAGAATTTCAATAATGCTCGCAATCAGATGTGTAGAACTGAGGTTTAGGAGGGTGCTCTATCTTAAGTAATTTATGCATGCATGCAGTCTAGTGTAGTTGGCTGTACAAGTATTGTGAAGTGTGTGGCAGAGTACTGCAGACAGGCCCACCGCGCAGCACTTCTAACCCACGGGCTCCGGCAGCCCAGCCCAGGCAGTGCCGTTCTCTTCTAATGCGGCAGCATACTGGCCCACAGCACTGGTCTCATACAGGCCACCGCAGTCCACCGCACTGGGCAGGCTCAGTAGATTAACCTTGAGTGCTTCTCCACAATAACATGTGCTCCGTCCACAACGAAATGTTAACGTCACACTACTATTCGGATCATTCACCCTACGAATTCCCGTATGCTAATAACATATTTTAAAGTAGGCTAATCGCATTTTGAAATTAAATGGTAGAGATTTCTCCTGCACTGTAATAATAATAATAATAATAATAATAATAATTGAAAACAAACAGAAACTTTATTATAAACTAATGTTCGTTTGCAATTGACATCAAATTAACTGAAAATGAATCTAAATAACACGAAGCATATTCATAGGGCTTCATTCGCGTTTACCTCAAAATAAAATACAAACAGAAATGACGTGCAATATGCCAACAACAAAAACAAACCTGAACATAGCTTTTACTTAGTGTGCGTAGTTTATTGGTCATTGTTAATGTGGTAGAATGGAATCACTGTGAATGAAAAGAAGAGCATCAGCATTTTCTGGTTGTACAAGAGACCGTTGTGCATTGAGAATGAAGCCTGCTGAACTGAAATTTCTCTCTGAAGCTGAACTTGATGCTTGCATACATATTACTTTCTTAGCGATCTGGAGAAATTTTGGATAGTTTTGTCCATTTGTTCTCCAAATAGGACGCTATATCTATCTTCTTCCATTCCACAATTTTGCTTTAAATATCTTTCCAGCTCATCTGTTGGAATAGGAGCATCTTGAACGTCGGTCCACAAAGAAAACTTCATTACTTTGGCAGGTTTTGGCATAATAATATAAGAGAATTTATTGGACTCCAACCTATTCAATACATTACAGGATGTTAACATTTTAGTTAAACATCGTTAAAATGGAGACATGTTTCGCCCTCATGTGGGGCATCATCAGTCATATCAAAGCACCTCAAAATTAAACCAGATGTCTGGTTGGAAATTATGAACATAATATGTAAGAAAGAATACATTAAAAACACGTACAAAGTCCTATCCAAAACGAAATAACAATAGACTAGTTACACATAGTAAAATACGTTAGTGGTTTCTTAATATTAAAATGAGGCCATCATATACACAGTATAAAAATGGAAGTAATCAAAGTCCATATGATATTGAGTTCGATGGTAGTTCTACGTAGTATATACAAAAGTTGGCCAAATAAAACATAATTTATAATTACTGTACACTTATTTATAATTGTTAAAATTGATGAGGTAAAACATTCCAATTTGTCTATTTGTAATTTGATTCCAACCAAAATAATTCGCCCTGGGATTCATGAGGTAGTCAACTCCGTTGGTCACATTCTATTTGAATGGAGTGCACAGTGCAAGTGAACAGCTTTTGTTGATTATAAAATGAGGATGTGCTAAGACAGAGTTAAAACAACACCGGCTTCAAATGAAGATAGTTAAAAACATCATTAGGTTCTTCCTAGTTGACTAAAGGTTTGCGTATATTTTGTTGTTGAAATGTGGGAAAGTCAGTTGTTGGTTGAATGGGCAACGGTCGAAAATGTTGTGCAGTGCAATCGGTGTTTGAGCTGTCCTACATGTGAGGGAAATCTTGAAAGCTGTTGAGCTGTTACCTAATTGTTAGGAGGTTTGTGGAGCACTGGCTGTCGCTAACAATTAGGTAACAGCTCAACAGCTTTCAAGATTTCCCTCACATGTAGGACAGCTCAAACACCGATTGCACTGCACAACATTTTCGACCGTTGCCCATTCAACCAACAACTGACTTTCCCACATTTCAACAACAAAATATACGCAAACCTTTAGTCAACTAGGAAGAACCTAATGATGTTTTTAACTATCTTCATTTGAAGCCGGTGTTGTTTTAACTCTGTCTTAGCACAGCCTCAGTTTATAATCAACAAAAGCTGTTCACTTGCACTGTGCACTCCATTCAAATAGAATGTGACCAACGGAGTTGACTACCTCATGAATCCCAGGGCGAATTATTTTGGTTGGAGCCAAATTACAAATAGACAAATTGGAATGTTTTACCTCATCAATTTTAACAATTATAAATAAGTGTACAGTAATTATAAATTATGTTTTATTTGGCCAACTTTTGTATATACTACGTAGAACTACCATCGAACTCAATATCATATGGACTTTGATTACTTCCATTTTTATACTGTGTATATGATGGCCTCATTTTAATATTAAGAAACCACTAACGTATTTTACTATGTGTAACTAGTCTATTGTTATTTCGTTTTGGATAGGACTTTGTACGTGTTTTTAATGTATTCTTTCTTACATATTATGTTCATAATTTCCAACCAGACGTCTGGTTTAATTTTGAGGTGCTTTGATATGACTGATGATGCCCTACATGAGGGCGAAACATGTCTCCATTTTAACGATGTTTAACTAAAATGTTAACATCCTGTAATGTATTGAATAGGTTGGAGTCCAATAAATTCTCTTATATTATTATTGAGATTCTTTCAATACGGAAAATAAAATGATTTTCATTACTTGTAATAAGGTTTTGGCATAGTCGTGGAGTCTGATGACACGGAAACATTAGAATGCTAGTCATTCAAGTACACCTTTTTCATCATAAGTTTTTTACCTAATCATAAAAAGATAAAATCAGTCCTACTCCTTTAATCTATACTAACATAATAAAGAGAGGGCGTGAATTTTGTTAGTTTGTGTATATCTGGAGGGTAATCTCAGAAACTACTGGACCGATTCTAAAAATCCTTTTACTAATGTAAATATACATTATCCCTGAGGACATGGGCTGTATTTTATTTTCAGAACAATTCGAGGTGGGGGGCGACGTGGGAGATATAAAAATTATATGCTAATATAGGCAAAATATCGAATTTGTCATGCAAGGACGAGACTAAGCTCATTTTAAGCCCCTTGACCCAAAGAACAAATCTTGGTAAGCCCTATGGGCCCGAACAACATGTTTTAAGGCCCTAAAACCAACCAATATGGAGATATAGGCACCACACTACCCCTGCTCTTGGAACCAGATAAGGAAATGAACTGCCGTAACCATGGCAACGCTAGCTCCAGGATTCTACAGCAGCGAGATTATGCATGTACGTTTGGGCATAGCTGCCAACCAAAATTTGTACACATAATCCCTGAGCATATCTACAATATATCTCAAAAACTTAACATGTTATAGATGTTAAGTGGTATTTATAATCTCTTTTAAAAATAAAGTGACATGTATTATTTTGTTTTTGGAAAAGAAACTGAAAGGGGGGCCGGGGGTAAAAAGGACTGAAATGTGGGTTGGCGTGAATTTTTAAGATGAGCATATCTACACCATATCTCAAACACTTAATATGTTACAGATGTGAAAATTGATATTTTTTATATTTAAAAAGTTAAAAACAGGGATTAGTTTGTTTTTTGAAAAACCACTAAATGTGGGAGGTAAAAGGGACTGAAAAGGAGGTTGAATTAATTTTATTAGGATACTGATATCTCAAAAACTGAAGTTGTTACAGACATAAAAATTGGTGTTTAGAGTCTCCTTTAAAAAGAAAGAAATACGCATTCTTTTGGTATTGGAAAATCTACTTAAGGGGGGATGAAAGGACTGAAATATTAGTTGAATTATTTGTGTGAGGATACTTATGTCTGAAAAACCTAAAGATGTTGCAGACGTGAAAATGGGTACTTGAAATCACCTTTAAAATTGAAAGAAAAAAAAAAAAATTGCACTCAATTTTGGAGGGTAAAATTAACTTCGGAGGGGTGGAGGGTTGAAATAGGTGTTGAATTCTTTTCATGAGGATACAAATATTTCAAGAACTGAAGATGTTACAGTCATGATTATTGGTATTTGGCAGCTCCTCTATCAATAAACACTTGTTTTTGGTTTTCGAAAAACCACTTAAGGGACTGAAAAGAACTGAAAAAGCAGGTGAAGTTTAAAAATGAGTACCGGTATATCTACAGTGTATGTCAAAACTTTACATGTTACAGACATGGAACTTGGGGTACTTGGAATGTCCTTTAAAAATAAAGAAACATGTCTCTTTTTTGTTTTCGGAAAATCCACGTAGGTGTGGGGTTATATTCTTGAATTCTTTTTTATGCGGATTCTTATATCTCAAAACCTAAAGATGTTACAGATGTGGAAATATGCATTTGTAATCTCCTTTAAAAATAAGGAAACTTTTTTTTTTTTTTTTTTTTTTTACTTGAGAGAAGACGTTCTCACGTGTACAGTTCTATGTCGCATGGTCATCTCAGCCCCAAAAGGCAATACCACAAACTTGGTTTAAAAAGAGTTTCTGGGGTAAATGAAACTCATTTTTTCAGTGAGGTGTGAGGTTTTATACTTCAGGGATTTTCAGATAATGTCTTAGTACAGTACTGAGGAACGATTACTTTTATCAAATTACAAAATCCACGTGAGAAGCCGCGGGTAACTGCTAGTGTGTAAATAAAGTTCACCACAGATCATACAGCACACCAAATTAACGTCTTTCCCATCACCGTCAACTGCAGGCTTGAATACCAACCAAATACAACTTTTAGGTTCAGGATCTGGCTTAGAAGTCTTGTATTGTGCGGTTTTTAGTTCGTTTGTTGCTTCTTATTTTTACTTCATGATTTTTTTGCCACGGTTTCTTTTCTTTTGGAACTACAGTCCACATTCGTTTCCGATAACAGGATAGACGGAGAAGTCAAACTGAAAACCACAGCAAATTTGATCGGCTCCACTCAACCGTAATGCAACGCACTCCGCTGACATGCAATACACTGTACACATTGAAGCAGTCGGCCCATAGAACTACCACAGCGCTGTCCTTGGCTCACTGCGTACGAATGGCAGAGCGCTGGCCCAGACCGGCCCATGCGATGACATCACAGGCTTCATATGATCGAGTCTTTCAAAGCCCATTGCATTCTACTGCCGAAGCAGCTCATGGGCTGGGCCTCTCTGCAGGACTCTGGTGTGTGGCCACTAGGATTCTCCAAGACCTAATTATCCTCTTAGCTCGAGTTCTCATTGAGAGAACAATATTTTTGCTACCCCTGCCAAGATAGTATCTTCAGTAAGAAAACCAACACTAATCAGGATAAGATGTTTTAGATGTTTGAGGAGGAATTTTTCTGTGTTTTTCCATGTGCGTTCCATTAGATTTGAATCCAGGACTTGCTAGGGGCTTTACGTCGCACCGACACAGATAGATCTTATGGCGACGATGGGATAGGAAAGGCCTAGGAGTTGGAAGGAAGAGGCCGTGGCCTTAATTAAGGTACAGCCCCAGCATTTGCCTGGTGTGAAAATGGGAAACCACGGAAAACCATCTTCAGGGCTGCCGATAGTGGGATTCGAACCTACTATGTCCCGGATGCAAGCTCACAGTCGCGCGCCTCTACGCGCACGGCCAACTCGCCCGGTGTCCAGGACTTGAGAGAGGAAGCTTAGTGACTGAGTGGTTATGAGAAATAATGCCTTGACATAGATATAATAATGTATAATCGTGCTAGAGGGTTCAGCATGAAAATTTAATGTGCCCTATGGAATACCCTTAACACACTGAGGTCTTGCTCACTTTCACACATTTTAATCCTCCGGACTGGCCAATTTTCATTAATTTCAGATTTTAAAATTAAATACTAGTTTTGAACTTAGGTAATTATTTAATTCACTGTACTGTATTTGAGCTCATACTTCCTACTCTATACCTATAAAAACTGTAATACAATTGATAGATCCCTTACAATACAAATAGTGCATTGAAATTAGTAGGTTTATGATTTTGTTAAAAATTTCATAGAACTACCACAGTGCTGTCCTTAGCTCACCGCGTACGAATGGCAGACCGTTGGCCCAGACCGGTCCGTGCGATGACGTCATGGGCTTCATATGATAACATATGGCTGATATTGAGTTTATTTTGTATGCAGCTCTTATGCTTTGCGATTCATCACACACCAACAACTCTGGCATTGATTTAAGGTATCGTCTTATTGGACGTCTCTTAAACTTGATGAGACTTTGTTCATATCGCTTTAACTCATGTGACCAAAATAACTAAACTGCAGTATGCTTATTATACTGCATAAACTGCTCTTATCCCTGAGGACCTACAGTAGTCAATAATTTCAAGAGCGCATATGATAATTATGCTCTCACCATCAAAGCACAAAAAAGCCCTACCTGCTCCAGAGACTAGTCTTGCACAGTTCAATGTCTCTGTCTCAGACATCATTCTAGAATAAGTAGATTACTTCTCATACCTTGGAACGTCTTTTCTAAACTATGCACCTCAGAAGAGGTATTGGAAAACAGACTCCATGCTGCTCATTTGGCATTGAGTCAGCTATCCAAGCGGGTCTTCAGAAATCAGGACTAACATTTCACACTGAACTCATGGAGAATAAAGTAGTTATCATCGCATCATTAACTCCATGGATATGAAACTCAGACCTTATACCATGACATCGTGAAACTTGAATGTATTCATCAGCAGAAACTTTGTTCAGTCTTAAATATCAAATGGGAGAATCATGTCTCCAATCTTGCAGTTCTTAAGAAAGTGTGCATGAACAGTGTAGAAGCTTCTATCATTGGCCATTGGCTTCGGTGGCCTGGCCGTGTGCCATATGAGCGACAACAGGCTTCCTCACCAATTCCGTAATGGTGAGCTTCCTTCAAGAAAGAAAGAAAGAAAGAAAGAAAGAAAGAAAGAAAGAAAGAAAGAAAGAAATAAATACTAATCTGCATTTAGTGCAGTCACCCAGGTGGCAGATTAGTTGTCTGTAGTTTCCTAGCCTTTTCTCAAATAATTGCAACGAAATTGGAAATTTATTGAACATCTCCCTTGGTAAGTTATTCCTATCCCTAACTCCCCTTCCTATAAACAAATATTTGCCCCAATTTGTCCACTTGAATTCCAGCTTTATCTTCTTATTGTAATCTTTCCTGCTTTTAAAGACACCACTCAAACTTATTCGTCCACTGATGTTATTCCACGCCATCTCTCCACTGACAGCTCGGAACAGACCACTTATGATGTAGATGTCGATTCCCATACGGAACCTGAAATATTTGTACTGAATGAGTAAATTTTTAATATCAATATAATTGGTCCATTATTGGACATTATAAATTTTCCAGCTAACTCATTCCCGGTTGCCAGCGTTTTGTCCCAGGTTCAAAATTAGGCCGCCCCTAACATGGAGACAAGACACCTTTTGTAGTACAGATGTTACGGCTTTGCCCCTTCCGCCATATCCACTATACTGAAGTCCAACTTCTCCACCGCAGATGCTGTTGAGGTCTTCACTTGTAACGCTGAGCTGGGACCCATACCAGATGTTACACACCGGGTCAGTGTGCTCTGGGACTCACATAGGCAAGTGCACCACTCCCTGGGTAGGGCTGCCTCCGAAGAAGGTCCCTACGTGCTACCTGCTTACATCCTTATTACAATCCCTAAGTACCAACATAATCATGTGCAGAGATCTGGAGCCTTTATTTACAATCATATTTATGCGATTACCCCAATGAAGATCTTTCCTTATATTAACACCTAGGTACGTACATTGATTCCCAAAAGAAACATTCACCCCATCAATGCAGTAATTAAAACAGAGGACTTTTCCTATTTGTGAAACACACGACGTAGCTTTTAACCCTGTTTTTGCCTACTGTCCATCTCACAACATTATCGAGATCATTTTGCAGTTTCTCACAATCTTGTAACTTATTTATTACTCTATAGAGAGAAACCTTATCTCTGATTCTATTTCTTTACACATATCATTTATATATACAGGGTGAAGCGTAATTCGCGCACTCGGGCGTTGCAGCGCGACTTATCACATGCCAGCAATAAAAAATGTCTCTTACAAATTTTCGTCTTGAGAGTATATCCGGTAGAAAACGGACGTTGAAGAATAGCAATCTGGCAACACTGTAACCATATGTAGGGTAAGTACCGCTGTCAGCACGTCCTCGTCGTGCTGTACAGTTAGTGCAGTGGGTAGAGTTTTTGGTTGGCATGCAAGAGGTCGATGGTTCGATCCTGGGTTGAGGCGCATTTTTTATTTGCTAATTTCCATCTGACATTACCTACTGTAATACAGTAAGACACCATTTCTGAGGTCACATGTATCCTACATTTACAACATTTTGTAACGCTGAAACAACAAATACCTGGTTAGACTAATAAGAAATAGACAGCTGAAACAAACAGGTTTCACATCTAGTAGATGAAGTGGTGCGACCAATGAAAACTATTGTTCGTCCATTTCTAGGATCGTAGTATGTAAGTGCAAATGGTTTCTAGAGGAACCGCTGCAATCGCTGTTGACGATTAAGATGCCAGATACCATACCACCTGGACTACATTTACGAAATAAAAAACATACGCCTCAACCCAGGATCGACCACTCGACCTCCTGCATGCTAACCCAAAACTCTATCCACTGCACCAACTGTACAGTACAACTAACTTCTGCTGACAGAGGTAATTACCCTACATGTAGTTACATTGTTGCCAGATTGCTACTCTTCAACGTCGTTTTTTTGCCGGATATACTCGCAAGATGAAATTTTGTAAGAGACATTTTTTTATTGCTGGCATGTGAGGAGTCGCACTGCGATGCCCGAGTGCGCGAATTACGCTTCACCCTGTATATAAGAAAACAAAGGTCCAATAATACTGCCTTGAGGAATTCCCCTCTTAATTATTACAGGGTCAGATAAAGCTTCACCTACTCTAATTATCTGAGTTCTGTGTTCTAGAAATTTAGCCACCCATTCAGTCACTATCTTTTCTAGTCCAAATGTACTCATTTTTGCCAGTAGTCTCCCATGATCTATACTATAAAATGCCTTAAGATAGGTTAATCATGATTCAGTCCATTTGACCTCCTGAATCCAGGATATCTGCTATATCTTGCTGGAATCCTACAAGCTGAGCTTCAGTGGAATAACCTTCCCTAAACCGAAACTGCCTTCTATCAAACCAGTTATTAATTTTGCAAACATGTCTAATATAATCAGAAAGAATGCTTTCCCAAAGCTTACATGCAATGTGTTGGAATATTGTGGTTTTCTAATTAAAAATAAAATGTTATGTATCATATCTTGTACATATTTTATTTTAATTGAGTGGAGTGGTTTGTCTTCAGTTGTTTATTCTTTGGACATTTGAATTGCCTGAAGTATGTGAAAGTCAGTTGTAGTGAACAGCTCGTAATAAATGGATATGTGTCATGAAGCTGGTGTTTTTATGGTATAATTTGATTACCTAAACCGGTGTAACGAGCAGAAATGAAGATATATCAACAGGTTATGGGCCCAGAGCTCCAGAGCGCCAAAACACCGCAGTAAATTTCGGACAATATAAGTGGAAATGGAGTAACGAGAATTAACGTCGGACGAAGCAAGGTGTGACATTATTGATGGTAAAAATGGCGACCTCGTGGAGCGGTGAAGAAACACTGAATAGGAATGTGGCCAAGCTTACAGTGGAGAACTATTTTTTGTGGGCATTGAAGGTGAAACAAGAGCTGTTGTTGAAAGATGTATGGGAATCAGTAATAGGGTACGAGGACACGCCATGTTGTCAACTGCCTCGGACAGAAACAAGACGACGAGCGCGAAATAGTGTGATCGCGTTAGCGGTTATTTTCAAATATGTGGGAGAAGATTTTGAAAGTGACATTACAGATATTGAATCAGTGATAAAGACATGGGAAAAACTGGACAAGTTGTGTAATGATGGAGGGCTAGTGAATGGTGCTATGACCCTGAAACAGTTAACTCATTTTGTGAAGCCCAAGGATATGAGTGTTCAAGAATACTTTGCAAAAATAAATCAGCTGTGGGGGAGAACGAGTAAAGCCGGATACGAGTTCACAGATCAACAAGTTGCAGGAATGATCATCGGAAATCTTACAGAGGAATATACAGTTTGTATACCTTCCTTGGAAGCTGATTTGGCGAAACTGACCATCTCGAAGGTGAAGGTGAGATTATTCACGGGAGGACAGCAGAAGGAAACTTCAGCAAAATGGAGGAAAGGCTTACGACACTGGAAAATGTGAGAAAGATGAAGTTCAAGCCATGGATGTTCAACAGAAGCGAGATATCAAGAAAGAAGACGTGGGACAAGGAAAACAGTATAGTTGCTACAATTGCGGTAAACAGGGACATGTATCTAAATATTGTCGCAGTACCCAAAAGTGCTTCAATTGTGGTAGGTCGGGACATTATTCAAAAGTATGTCTAACAATGAAAAGTGACGAATCATCGCAGGAGAGTAGATCAGTGAATGCGAGTGGAAAAGTGGTAAGCTCAGAAATTATACATGTAGTAGATAAGCCAATGAGCATGGTAGTTTCTGTAGGAACTGAGAAAATTAGAGATTGGCTGTTCGATTCAGGTGCATCCCATCATATGTGTCCAACAAAGGAGATGTTTATAGACATGTTAACAAATGTAACTGGGAATGTAGAAATAGGAGATAACAGTAAGCTGGATATCAAAGGTGTAGGTAAGGTGAAAGTAAAAATGTCCACAGGATGGACAATTACATTTACAGACGTGTTGTATGTACCAAATTTAGGTGCTAATTTAATATCAGTTGGTAAGTTAACCAGCAAAGGTTTCAAAGTAGGATTTGCAAGTGAGAAAGCAGTTGTAGATAAGAATGGAGATGAAACATTGTTTGTTGCAAACAGGAGGAATGATGTGTATGTAGTACAAATAGAGGGGAGAAATGATATTGTAGCTGTGAGTGCTGAGGTATTGCAGTACGTAAAGGTTGGACTGTAGAACATCTAGATGTAACTAGTGCTTACTTAAATAGTGAAATCAGTTGTACTGTATACATGGAACAACCAGAATTGTTCGTAGAAACAGATGTCCAAAACTATGTATGTAAATTGAAGAAAAGCACCTATGGACTACCTAATTCGAATAAGAACGTCAGTCGGTTGCACCCTATGGCCCTTGGACGACGTTTTTACGAATAGGACTTACACGTTAAATCAATTCAAAGAAAGGGTAGAAACAGAATCCAAGTGATTTTTTATACTGCCACACAAGCATATCATGAGAAACATACTTTGACATACTGTGCACTGAAGATCCAGAGATAAAATTAAGGACTACCGAGCTCGATAGCTGCAGTTGCTTAAGTGCGGCCAGTATCCAGTAATCGGGAGATAGTGGGTTCGAGCCCCACTGTTGGCAGCCCTGAAGATGGTTTTACGTGGTTTCCCATTTTCACACCAGGCAAATGCTGGGGCTGTACCTTAATTAAGGCCACGGCCGCTTCCTTCCAATTCCTGGGCCTTTCCTATCCCATCGTCGCCATAAGACCTGCCTGTGTCGGTGCGACGTAAAGCAAATAGAAAAAAAAAAAAAAAAAAAATTAGGGACTGAGTTAGACACAGAGGAGGACGGAGAGGAAACATTGGCTGTTGAGTTAACGACCGGAGAGGAACAACTAGAGGTTGAGTCTATAGCAATACAAGAGCCAGAGAATAATCTGAGAAGGTCGATAAGACAGAGGAAAGGTAAGACTTGTGCAGATTGTAAGGCAGTGATGGAAGTTAGACATGCGAATGTAGTGGAACCTAGAACAGTTGAGGAGGCTATGTCAAGCCAAGAGTCTGCTAACTGGATGGAAGCCATGAAAGTGGAGATCAATGAGATGAGAAAGGATGATGTTTGGGAAATTGTAAAAAGACCAGAAAATGCCAAGATAATTAGTTCTAAGTGGGTGTTTTCATTGAAATATGACAGTGAGGGTAACATTCAGAAATATAAGGCCAGGTTGGTTGCTCAAGGTTTTAAGAGACAGATGAACCTTAATTTTGATTAAACATTTAGTCCTGTTATAAAGAGGAAAACAATGAGACTGTTAATAGGTATTGCAGTACGTAAATGTTGGACTGTAGAACATCTAGATGTAACTAGTGCTTACTTAAATAGTGAAATCAGTTGTACTGTATACATGGAACAACCAGAATTGTTCGTAGAAAAAGATGTCCAAAACTATGTATGTAAATTGAAGAATAGCACCTATGGACTACCTAATTCGAATAAAGACTGGAATGCTTGTGTTGATGCTATGATAAGAAGGCTAGATTTTAAGAAATGTGTCAAAGAACCGTGTGCGTATGTAAAGGAGTGTTGTATTATTGGCTTGTATGTTGACGACATTATTGCAATAGGTGACAAAGAGGTTGTTAAGTTGGTTAAAATAAGGTTGGCAGATGAGTTAGAGATTAAAGATGTAGGGAAAGCAACAAACTTACTGTCAATAAAAATAGAACAGACAAAAGAAAGGGTTATGTTGAGTCAAAGTTTATACATTGACAAATTACTTGCTGATTTTTCCATGAATGACTGTAAACTGAGTAAGACCATTTTACCAAGTGGGTATACAGCAGCTGAAAATGATGAGCAGGAATTTGATTGTACCATTTATCGCAGTGCAGTAGGAAGTTTGCTATATTTGTCAAATAATACTAGACCTGACATTGCATTTGCGGTAAGTAAAGTTGGTCAAAATTGTCAAAAACCTAAGATTAAAGATTGGAAAGAAGTGAAGCATATCATGAGATATCTAAGTGGTACGAAAGATCTAAAGTTGTGTTTCAAAAATTGTGAGGAGTCAGTACAAGTGTTCTGTGATGCAGATTGGGGAGGAGATACTAAGTCTAGAAGATCAGTGAGTGGGTATGTAACCACAGTGGCAGGGGGAGCAGTATCATGGTATAGTAAGAAACAGAGTTGTATTGCTAGATCTACCATGGAATACATAGCAATGGCAGAGGTACCTCGAGAAGTAACTTGGATGAAAGATTTGCTATCAGAGCTAGGGCTAGAAAGCTTTATGGATATACCTTGTAAAGTTTTTGCTGACAATGCAGCAGCAATTATATTGAGTAAAAACAATATTGTGAATGAAAGGTCAAAACATATTGACATCATGTACCATGTATGTAGAGAGCTAGTAGAAAAAGGGTTCATTGAGTTTGTATATGTAGCATCAGAGAAAAACGCTGCTGACTTGTTCACAAAGAATTTATATGGCAACAAGTTTAAGAGTTTGTATAAGCTTATAGGTTTGCAATGAGAGGACTGTTGATTGAAATGTAGTTTTTTTCATTTTTCTGAGAAAAAGGGGGAGTGTTGGAATGTTGTGGTTTTCTCATAAAAAGTCATGTATCATATCTTGTACATATTTTAAGGAATGCAACATTGAGATTATGTGTCGGTAACAGATAATTGAGTGGAGTGGTTTGTCTTCAGTTGTTTATTCTTTGGACATTTGAATTGCCTGAAGTGTGTGATAAAGTTAGTTGTAGTGAACAGCTCGTAATAAATGGATGTGTGTCATGAAGCTGGTGTTTCTATGGTATAATTTGATTACCTAAACCGGTGTAACGAGCAGAAATGAAGATATATCAACACAATGCATGTCAAACGAACTGGCCGGTAGTTTTCAGCTTTATGTCTATCACCCTTTCCTTTATACACAGGGGCTACTAACTCTCCATTCATTTGGTATAGCTCCTTCACACAAACTATAATCAAATAAGTACGTCAGTCATCAGTCAGTGTTCGTTCGCCGTGCGGTACGATAGCTCGTGTGTGCGTCTCACTTGAGTACGGCGTTTGGTGACTAGTTGTTTTTATTTTATTTTATAGTGTGTGTAGAGAGTGGATGGTAGGCCATGGCTGCCTCCAGTGGGGAACCTCCGCCGGTATCAGTTGATAATATATTAGTGGAGAGTGAAATTGAAGTTCAAATGGAGGAAGAACCCATCACTGATGAATTTTCAGATTCTGAACAAGCACCGTTACCCAGTTTAACCAATAGTGATCAACGAAGTACATCTACAGGAACCCAAAATCGTTCTACTGATAACCAGCACAATCAGCGATCAACAGTACAGTAAGTGGATAATACACCTGAGTATTATACCAAATTTCATTATGGTCCATATGTAGTTTTCGTAGAATCCACTGTAGATAAGAACGTTGGTCGGTTGCACCCTATGGCCCTTGGACGATGTTTTTACGAACAGGACTTACACGTTAAATCAAATCAAAGAAAGGGTAGAAACAGAATCCAAGTGACTTTTCATACTGCCACACAAGCTAATGCATTTTTGCAAAACCCTATACTGGAATCATTGAAAATCAAGGCGTATATTCCCTCATGACAAGTATGCCGAGTGGGTATAATACGTGGTGTGGATAAGAACCTTTCCCATGAGGAAATCCTCAATCGTTTGGACACTCCAGTACCTGTTAAGTCGGTTCAACGGCTTAATCGTAAAGTCGTTCAGGATGGTGTAACAGAGTATCTCCCTACCGGATCCAGTAAGGTTATCTTTCGTTCACAATCTCTTCCTCAACAAGTAGCATTGTATAAAGTATACATGGATGTAGAACCTTTTATTTTTTCACCAATTCGTTGCAGAAAGTGTCAGCGATATGGTCACACCGAAAAGCAATGTCAAGCTAAAAACTACAGATGTGGCAAATGCTCACAGTTACATGCAACTAATCAGTGTACTGAACAATTTATTCAATGTGCCTATTGCAAAAAAAAAAAAAAAAACCATCTCACAGGATCATTTGAATGCCCCGAACAAAAATACCAAGTTCGAATTAAAAAACTCATGAGTACGGAATACATATCATTTCCTGAGGCAAAAGCTAAAGTAACTCTTCCGGTGTACTATCCGGATCAACAACCTAATCAGTTTCCTCCATTATCGCACGAAAGTCTGTCACCTCCAGCTGAAAATCCTCGGAAACGGAAATTCACCCAAGTAGTTATGCAATCTTAGCCCCCAGCGCCTGAACCAGGTTATGATAAACAGGGTTATTTAGCCATTCTCCGTAACGAAAATGTTCCTTCAGATCGACTAACTCCACATCCAAGTACATCATTAATAACTGAACCAGTGTTGCCTACTCAGCCTTCTCCTCAACACTGGGTACACAGAAATATTTCCACCTCTCAGTCCCAAAATTCTTATACAACGAAGGAATACCTTCACCAAGAAATACAACACATCATTGTAATGTTAATACAGCTTTTGGGTCATGAACCCCAAATCAGTACTGTCCTATATAAATTAAGAGATCATATCATTAACATAAGCTCATGATCAGAATTCTTCAGTGGAACAGTAGGAGTGTCATTTCCAAATGACATGAACTACAATTACTAATACAAGAGTCTCAGGCTAATCTCATATTTTTACAAGAAACTTGGTTTAAACCTCGCTCTCGTTTTCGAATATCTGGTTATCGTATAATAAGACAGGATGGTGATGGATATGATGGGGTAGCCACATGTATTCAAAATTCTTTAAGTTATACTATGTTATCTTTTCAATATCTTATCCCGAACACTTATGCAGTAGGACTCATTTATAATAATATTTGTTTTCTAAATGTATACTGTCCTCCACATATATATATTACGCAAGGTCAATGGTCGCAATTTTTTGCTCAATTTGACCAGTTTCAACACATCTTCGTTTGCGGAGACTTCATTTGTGGGGAAGTGCAACACATGCAACAAAAGGATCAAATTTATTATTCATGTCCAATAGACACGATTTTTCAATTCTAAATGACGGTTCTCCAACCCGTCTTTCACCTCCAGGTTCCCCACCTAGTGTGGTCGATTTAACACTTTGCTGTATGAGCATGGTTCCAGTTACCACATGGCATACTCTGGCAGATACTCATACTAGCGATCATTTTCCCAACCTCATCACGTATGGTCTTAGTAAATGCGTCACGACATCATTATCACGGAAAAAAATAAGTAACACACGCTCATATAAAAATTTTAATCCCCAAGCTTATTGCGAATACGTCAATCATGTTTACAACGTGAGTGTAGTAATAATATAACTTTTCCATCCTTACTTACCTTTTTGACTCGCTATTTAAACACCTATCACCCTTGCAGACCCATCAGAACATCTAGCCCTCCCCCAGTTCCCTCAATTAAATGGTGGGATAAAGACTGTCACAACCTAATTTCTCGGCGCAAACTGTTATTCAAATTATATCGTCAGTCTATGACTCAATACAATTATTTGCAATTACGGAAGCATATTGCAAAAACGAAACTTATTTTTAATTCCAAGGAACGTCAGGCATGGAAATAATTTCTCTCCTCTTTAACCTCGCACCTACCTTCTACACAATTATGGAACACAATTCGCATGATTACAAGAACCTTCCAGCACCAAACTCAATATTCTTTTTCACAAACGGTATTAGAAGAATTTCTACAATTGATCACCCCAGCTTCAGCAGTACCCACATTTATATCCCTATCAACTCATGATCATCGTCATTTCTCTACATTACTACAACCGATAACCTATCACGAACTTCAAACAGTGATATCCATTGCAAATAGTTCATCGCCTGGACCGGATGCCATTACATACAATATGATTAGACTACTCCCTTCTCAGGCTCAGTTTTTATTATTGCAGTATTATAATGATATCTTCCATTCAG
Source organism: Anabrus simplex (assembly GCF_040414725.1). Taxonomy (NCBI): domain Eukaryota; kingdom Metazoa; phylum Arthropoda; class Insecta; order Orthoptera; family Tettigoniidae; genus Anabrus; species Anabrus simplex. Next base: position 1,555,578,288 of record NC_090265.1, on the reverse strand, counting down.
TTCAAGTACCAGTGCAATGGAACAATTTTTTTGTTACTCCAATACTCAAACCTCATAAACGCCCAAACTTTCCAGAGCACTTCCGAGGAATAGTTTTAGGTTCGTGCATCCGCAAAACATTTTGCAAAATTTTACTTAGACGACTTACGTGGACGTTAGAGTACTATAACATTTTTCCTAAGTATCAATTTGCTTTTATGCGAGGACGCAGTACACAAGATCCAATCATAATATTTATCCTCGATCTTTTATTAGCGCGATGGAGGAAGCAAACTACTATCGCTATATTCCTGGACATAAAGGGTGCCTATGATTCGGTCTTATTACATATTTTATGGGAAAAATTATCTAGACATGGTTTTCCCTTTAATTTTATATCTAACTTGTACCAATTATTTACTAACCGTACAATAACACTAAAATCTTCTCAGTACCACATTCCCAGTCGTCAAACATCACATGGCTTACCACAGGGATCCATATTGAGTGGAGTATTATTCGCCTTATATATGAAAGAATTGGAATCTGTCGTAACTCCTTATGCCCGTATATTAGCCTTTGCCGATGACTATGTAATTTATTTTTCCCATACCAACATTGATGAATGCAGGAAGACGATATCACAAGTTATGCACCTTGTTTTTCAGTGGTTAACTTCACATGGCCTTCACCTTTCACTTCCTAAGTGTGCAGCCATGATTTTTACTTCCAAGCGAGTGTTTGATAAAAGTCCAATCAGTTTTGACGGCTATAGCATCCACTTTTCCCCTCAACATTCATATTTAGGTATCTGTTTGGATCAAAATCTCAATTGGAATTTCCAGCTTCAGATGTTATACCGAAAGTCTGAAGGGTATCTTAACATTCTAAAAACGGTAACTAGGCGTCATTGGGGAGCTGACCCTTCCTCCACTTTACAGCTGTACCAAGCCACAATTCGTTCTGCATTGGATTTCAGTGCGCATATAATCGACCTGGCACCTAAACAAACTCTCTTAAAATTAGACAGAATACAATATTCCGCACTACGCATAAGTATTGGTGCTCTTAAAACTACACCCACCAATGCTCTGTTAGTTGAGGCCAATGAACCACCTCTCCATATTCGTAGGTTAATGTTAGCAAAAAAATTTATTCTCAAACATATCGCTCGTTCGAATTCCAGTATTCTCCCTAAAATGAAATTATTGTATGAATACTACCAACAAAGTCCACCAAAAAGTGGAAGATATCCAGCGATATATATGGCGTTCGTTGAATTGCAGAATATTCAAGACTTGGTCCTACGAACACCTCGCTTAATCATGCATTCATACAATTATGATACTCTCACTTTCAAACCGCAAATAATAATACCTTCCTCCTCCTTATCAGCCCAACCTTCCCAAAGGACAGAATCTATTAGCCCAATTCATAAAAAACTTAAAGTATTATTAAACCCACACGACTTAAATATTTTTACTGATGGCCTAATATCCACAAATGGAGTAAGAGCAGCATTCTTTGACTCTCATTCACATACAAGTATCCTCTGCCGAATACTATAACTATCTTCACAGCAGAGCTCTATGCGATCTATCAAGCACTATTATATGTCCAACGTTCCGGTTTCCGGAAAGTAAATATCTTTACAGATTCTCAAAGTGTTCTGCACGCTCTACAGGCACTTCCACAATCCTATAGTATGTATTTATACGAGGTTAAACACTTGATCTATCAAATTGAGAAGTCAGGCGTATTATATTACGTTGATCTGGATAAAAGGGCATACTAATCACTTCGGTAATGATCAAGCGGATTCTGCAGCCAAGGAGGCAAGTCACACTACCTCAAACCCACTACAAATCAAAATTCTGATTTCTGACTTCTTTTCTCTCATTAAACAAGACGCTAAACAAGCTTGGCAAACACTATGGCAACTTTCTGCTGGTAACAAGGGAAAATACTATTATCAAGTACAACCCACTATCCCTAGACAACCATGGTATTTCAAAAGTACGTATATGCGCTGGCACATTATCAATATAATACGTTTATGTTTCAATCATGCCTTAACACCGGAGTATAAATATCGTTTTCAAATTTCTAATCTTCCATATTGTACATGTGGACACAGAAATGGAGATAGTGATCATCTATTTTTTCCAATGTTCTCAATACGCCTCACAACAACGATTTTTAATTCAGAAATTAATAAGTCTACATGTACCTCTGCCAACAAGTATTTCCGTTTTGTTATTTGAACGATGACCACACATAATAACTCTCGTCAACCAATTTCTTGATTCAACTCAAATACGGTTGTGAACATACCTCGTTAGTTTGTTTTTTTGCTACATACATGGAAATGGCACTCCTACATGGTTTTTCAAAGTGCTTAGCTTAGCATATTTTCTGGTGTTAATAACAGTGAAGTGATCCCTAGTATTTAAACATTACCCACGTGGTTATTCGTGTGCAAATAGTTTTTTAATATTGATGCGTGTGCATAGCAAATTATTATATAATATACTTAGGTGAAATACTACGTATGACTTAAGACTGGGAAAAAGGATGCCTCAATCCCAAACCAACTCCTCAAGAAAGAAAGAAAGAAAGAAAGAAAGAAAGAAAGAAAGAAGTACTTCAGATATGGTACTATATCCCAACCCAATGTCTTTAGCATATCCCCCGAAACCTTATCAATTCCAGCTGCTTTTCTAGTTTTCAACTTTTTATCTTACTGTAAATGTCATTGTTATCATAGGTAAATTTGAATACATCTTTAGTATTAGTCACCTCCTCTATCGGGACATTATCCTTGTAACAAACAATCTTTACATACTGCTGACTGAATACTTCTGCCTTTTGAAGATCCTCGCAAACACACTCCCCTTGATCATTAATAATTCCTGGAATGTCTTTTTTGGAACCTTCAAGCACAAGATCCTGTTGTGCCCCTTTGAAGAGTTTTAACATCAACCCTCAATCCTGGGACATAATTGCCAAGGATCACTCGCTTTGGCACCAAACCACCTCTACTGCTGTTGAACTGTTCGAACAGGAGCGTTGCAGGTATGAAGAGGTTAAACAACAGTTTTGCTTACGGAGACAAATGCAGCCTCATCATCCACAGAGTGTCTGTGTGGGCGCATGTTTCATGCTAGAATTGGTTTGTTCAGTCATCAGAAGTATAAGCACAGACAGCACTGGGTGCTAGTGGATTGTAAGCAGTATGTGTACAGTATACTCTAAAACAAGTTGATGATGGTGATGCTTGTTGTTTAAAAGGGCCTAACATCCAGGTCATCAGCCCCTAATGGTATGAAATGAGACTATATACAATGACAATTTAAAAGTCCAAAATCATCCCATGACTATAATTCAAAACAAGATGATGATGAATGAATGGATGGATATGAATTTAAAACAATCAGTGGATTCGTCCCGTAATGCCCTACATTCCCAGAAACTAGCATTAAACAATAGTATTACTTACCAAAAGACTGCTTCTAAAGCACAATCCTGAATCGATGATGCATGTAGTCTAAAGGTGTCATCATTGGCCCCTTATACTGTTACTTATCGCTAGGAAAGGAGAACCATGGTATTTGTAATGTTGCGGTACTAATCAAAATTAGTATAGACTCACGGTATTCCACACATTAGGTACTACTCACAGGGACTCATACTATCCCATGGTGTTCCTCACATAGGTGTACTAATCACAGGGACTCATACTATCCCGTGGTGTTCCTCCCATAGTGGGTACTAATCATAGGCAAGGCAGACCCATGGGGTCGCTCATATAGTGGTACTAATCACACGTACTGTAAAACCCACCCTGATTCACACACTGTTGCTACTAATCACAAACCTATTGTGTACCTAACATAGTGGTACTACGCGCAAGTAAAGGTGACCCATGGTGTTCCCCGTGTGGTGGTACTAATTACAAGTAGTCTCATGGTTCTAATTCGATCATTTGGTCGCCCTTTTTAGTTGCCTCTTACGACAGGCAGGGGATACCATGGGTGTATTCTTCGTCTGCGTCCCCCACCCACAGGGGGAAGTGTCTTTGGTCCGCGAAAGCTATTTTATTTCGCTCAAGTCCGCCGGCAAGCCGGTTAGGACTTCCCCCCCCCAATCCGCCACCTGGGACGCGCCATGTGAGAGCATCACCGCTCCCCCCCTGCTACGTCAGCATAGTAGGTTCGTGGTCTGAAACGAGTAGCAGCCAATGACAACACTGTAAAAATGAAGTCCGCAAAGTAATAAGGGAATTAATAGACAATTGTAAAAATCCTTATTATGCACCAGTAATAAGAGTGCAATGAAGTGAACAGACAGTTTTTCACCCCTCCTGAAAAGTTTTAGAATTTAGAGTTATTAATTTCTCTTGTGAGGTACAGATTTAGTAGCTATTCTTTTTATATTTTTATATAAATTTTATATTCATGATCTATATTGAGGTGGTGAATGAAACTTTCCATGTTCTATTTTAGCTATTTTAGTCTTTGATCTAAATAGACATTAGCATACCTCCCAACTTTTGTGGTTTATCAGTAAATTTTACGGAAATTGCAGCATTGTACAGTTTTGCGGATGGACGGTGTCATTTCACGACTGCGCGGACAGAAATTTGAAACGTAAACATCGATAATCGCTCCACTTCTATACAATCGATTGTTTGTGTGGGTCGAAGTAAGCTCGGTCTTGGTCGAAGGCAAGTCCACGATAGTCTATAACTCATTCTTTGATACGGTTGGTATTTTTAACCGTGTGGTATTTGTGTTATTGGAATTTAATTGAAACCTGGGATAACATTTCTTCCGTGTGAATCTTAGGTGTCGACAGGCTTTGCTCCGAAAATTCTTTGTTCTGCTCCGTTCGCTTGTTGTGATTTAACCTATATTCTTTGACGTAAGCTACTTTGTTCACGAAGATTGCATTCCTCGAAGGTTTTGGCCTTTTAAGGTTGTGACATATTTTAATGAAGTGTTTGAGTTTTTGTGTTATAACTTCGTGCTTCGCAGTTTCCTGCATTCGTTGGACTAATTACATTTGTTCCAGTGACTGGGTATACCATTATAGGTGAAGCCCAGTAAATTATAAAGAAGAAAATTAAGAATTATTACATTCGTTCCACGTGTGTGTATGCTTTTTACCATGTGCATATTCTTTGTTCACGAGGTTGGCATCGTGTTCAGGTTTAAGACTTTGTGTGCTTTGACATGTTTTAATGGAGTGTTTCACTGCATTGAGTGTTTACGTTATTTTATGTGACGTTCAGTGATCCAGGTTCATTTCGATTTTCAGTACATATCGAGACATTTGTTCTCGGACATTTTCATATGCTACATTCCTATTGTAGATTATCATGAATAAATCCAATAAGAAACAGTACTTCCAGACATTTAAAGAATCATATTCTGTTGATTTTCCGTGCATACTATAATCAAGAAAGGGAGAAAAATTTGCCTTTTGCACGGTATGTGGCTGTGATAATATTGCACATGGTGGAAGAAACGATTTAAGTGATGATGAGTTAGTTATCGGCATTCAGACTTCGAACATAGTGAATGATATCCAGGATACAGATAAATCAGTGAGAAACTACTTTTGTACCGGCTATGACTACATCAACAAGTTTCCACAGATGCACAGTTTTCTTCCATTCGTTTTTTCTTGGAAAAGTTTCCTGTCATATTATGTAAGGAAGAGAATGAAACTACAAATGAGGTGATGAATGAGCTTCAGAGGCAGTTCACAGCTCTTCAGGTAGATGACACTTCGGCTGCAAATCAAGATGCTGCAAGTGATTCCAGTTGAGCACCAAATATCAAGAATTCGTGGAGCCGATGGACTTCTTAAGTATAACCAAATTTCTAGAGTAGTGCTCTCTATTCTCACCACACCCCATAGCAATGCAGAATGTGAACGTGTTTTCAGCCTTGTGAAGGAAAATAGAACAGAGTTCAGATCATGCATGTCCAATGAATCTCTGGAGTCTATTTCTATTTTGAAGACCAGGAGTTCTGGTTCCTGTTATGACAAAACATTTTCTCAAGACCTTTTGCAGGAAGCTAAAAAGGTCACAACTATGACTTTAAAGTCGATTTGCAGTGTGTATTATATTATTTCTTGCCCATGTTATGTTAAACAAGTTTTATTGTGTAAAGCCTTTTTTAATTATCGTATATCTGCTTAATTTATCAAAGAAGTCCTGTCATGTATGCTCCAAACTATTATTCACCATGCCTGTTGCTGTTTAACATGGATTTCTTCTTGATTGTTATGTTCATCTACAAATCATTGGCCTATGAAGTAAGTAGATATGGTTTCATTTAAGTATCCCGTTCAAAGCATGAATTATTGTATTTTATAGCCCAGAAGTAGTATTATTTTCGTCAAGCCAGGGTATTTTACATTACACGTTATAAATCTCGTATTTTGGTCCATATTGAATTGTACATTAAAGTCAAAGAAATATTAATGTTCTTTATGTATTGAATAGGTGGAATTAAATAAACATTAATATTTCTTTGACTTTAAAGCCGGGGTATGTCAAAAATTGTTAAATTTTTTTGTCGCGCGTGAGTTTTACTGATAGCCCTTTTCAAAAGTTGGCAGGTATGCATTAGGAAAAGAAACACGAGAAGGCTTTCCAGTTACAAGATAGCATTTAATATTTAATTTGGATTTTGTAAGACTAAGTAAATGCCTTTTAAATTATTTTTTTTAACCATATGAGACAAGTTTGATGATGGAAAGTCTCCCTGCCCTTATGTACTGTATATTAAATTACACAAGTACAAAAGAATCATTTTTATTTCTATAACAGTATTAATTTATATCTGACATGTGAGGATACAATAGATACATATGTCTTGAAATAATTATATTTAATATGAAGAAATAGGAACAGAGGCTTTCTTCATTGCAAGTTGTGATCTTATAACAGTAAGTGAAATATAATCCACACTTCATATTATTTCAGGAAAAAAGCACAACTCTCAATACAATATAAAATCCCAATCCAAATTAACAGACCCATTCACATCCATTGAATCTGTTACTTCTCTTATAAAAACCGAATCTGTTGACAGGTCATTCATTAAAATATAGTGCTAGTGATAACATTATTTGAAAATTCTTTTTGAAAATATAAGTGAAAAATAGATTAGGAAAAACAAACAGTTTGTATCACTGGTTAGGTTCAACTGCTTGAATGTAGATCAGGGCATAATATAGTTGTGTGACAAACCGCAAAGTGAAGAGTAGTTATTGTTCTCTTCATTCTGTGTGCTCTCTAATTGATCCAGGAAGCTTCCTGGGGAAAACATGAGAAGAATTCTCTCCAACCAACAACAAAACAGATAATCAATCTGCTCTCCAAATTCAAATGTCCTTTTGTCTCTGCTACTGAGATTACTGAATTTGTTTTTTGTATAGTTTTTTCTTTCAGTAAAAGCAATAACCTCTGAGATCCAGTTTGTGAGGTAGGCCCAAGTACTGTATATTGAACTTTGTTGGTCTGTATAGGCAATTGGAATATTCATAACTGGGTTGTGAAGAAGCTGTTCTGAGTCATTGCCTACAAGATGTGCAAAGTCTGGCTCTTGTACTTGCTTAAATGACTGTCAAAGGACAATTTACATTAAAACCCAGATGTCTGGATTATTAAGTAGTTTATATAGTAGTGCTGTCTACATTTGTTCCAGAACTGGATGTTTGTGCTTTCCCTAATGATCCTGCATCTCACGCACTATCCCCCACCAGAAAAATATACAGTTTTGCATACAAGGCAGATGTGAATACAAAGACGTATTCAGCTGAAATAGTCGCATGAAATTGAAAAGATGTTAATACTAAGAAGTGAAACTGAAGAGGGTAAGTCTGTTGGAAGATGAGTTCTGGGATATGTATAAATGTTTTATACACAACACGCATATTTTCAACCGAGGAAAGGGCACGAAGATTGGAGCGACTGAAGAAATACTGGGAGGACCGCAAAGCCCGAACAATCCCTTCAAAGAGACCTGAACGATGGACTGACTAAAGTGATCGCATATGGTCATAAAAGAAGAAGACACAAGATCTTTTGAAAGATCATTTAAAACCTATTTAATGAGTTGCAAACTACTGCTAATTTAGCAGCACCATTACTGAAACTGACACCATTTCAGTCACGAAATGGCAATGGCAGGACATGTATTTGTATTCTTGTATATTCTTAAGGCTGAATTTGAATGCAGACATTGGAATCAGTTTCTAGCATCCACTTTGATCTCTGTTTTGTTTGCATTTGGGCTCTGATTTTACTCTGGTCTGACATGTGCACATAATCTCAAATCTACCCATCACATTAAGGATTTTAAGATCTATGGGTTGTGCACATCAAATTTCACACGGTTTCAAGTCTGTATTGTTACAATAATCACAAAAGGAGATAGGTTGTATCGCATGGCTAAATTGCCAACTACTCCCACAAGCAGGACAATGTATCACAACAGTTCAATAAGATACTAGCACTGGTATCCAAATTTATTTCTTGACTAGTATCTCTATCATACATTTTGGATGAAACATTTCATAACCAATCAAAAAAATAAAGTTTAAAATATTTATAGTAGAATGAAATACTGTCTTATATAAAATTCCAAACACTTGTCACATCTTTAATGGCATAGTGCAAGTCACAATTCGAGACTTCCATCAAGAGTACAGTTACAATTTGTAGGACTGGCGCATCATAAGGTCAAAATAGACGTCGTGGTCAATCGATGCACTGATGGCAGCATAATAATTGATGAATTCTTCCTCGGTCACCTGTAACAATACATTTAATAATAATGTTCAGAATGAATTATTGTAAATGGACCTTTACCTACATCCAAGTGATGATGATGATGATGCTCGTTTTAAGGGACCTAACCTAAGGGAATCGGCCCCTAATGGAACGAGATGGACACTGACTAGAGTTTTAAAAAATGTTGATGAAGAAAAATGAGTATGAGATTAAAACAATCAGTTGATCTAATTCGCAATGCTTTATTTTCTAATAAAATAAGAGAAAAGACAGGAAACAAAGGAATAAGGCATTGCCTGGTAGTACATATATATACACAATTCACATTAGACGTTAAAATAACACATTAAAATACGCAACACAAACTAAAATGAAGTCAATGGGATAAAAGCGCAATTGACACAAAAACACTAGTACAAAGAACATCATTACATGATAAAACAGACCACTATCCCTCAAAGTGGATGACGAGGTCTGCTGACTGCTCGTCATCTCGCAAGATAGGGGAGATTGTACTCGGGAGGTTAAGACTACGGCGCAGATTGACCAGGTCCACACACTCCGTAAGGATGTGTACCACGGTAAAATGATCGCCGCAAGTACACACCGGAGGGGTTCTCCTTTCAATAGATGGGAGCGAGTCAGGATACCGTGACCAAGAGGCCCGAAGGGAAGTCCTCCATACCTTCGTAGTACCTTCAACCGCTCACAGCTTATCTGGAAGGAGAGTGGCCTGCCACCACTCCATCTCCCAATGGGACATAACCAGATGTCTCAGCTGAGAGCGAATATCACTTGCTGCAACCTTGAAAGTAGAGGATCCTGACAATTTCTCAACCCCACAGTTTTCGGGATTAAGTTTTCCGGATCCCGGGATTTTTGGGATTGACATTTTCAAAAATTTGCAAAATTGACTGCGTGAAGCGAAACTTTAGATGGCGTGGATGGGGATGTGAGTGTAGGTTAGGTTAGGTAGCATTACGCTGCTCCTAACCTAAACCTCGGAAGTCCACGCGCACAATATGGCACTGTTACAATGGAATTATAACGGTTATGATAGGCATCTTGCTGAGCTGCGCCAGCTCATTAGCAAACATTTGGCAAGTATAGTCTGTGAGCAACACCGCAAAGAAAACGAGCTCGAAGGCGGGTCTATCCCGGCCTTCGACCACCAATAAGCCTGTGCCGGCTAAGAAACCTTCGCTGGCACAGAAGGGGAAGAAGAAAACGTCTCCTTCCCCCACGAGGTCGGCAAAAGCCGCCCCTAAGCCGGCGGAGGCGGCATCGTCGACCAGGGCTGGGAAATCATCTCCCACCCCGTCTAAACATGAATTGACGGCGGGGAAGAAGAGCGCCCTTACCAGGCGTTCTTCTGTATCTCCTACAAATGGGGCCTCACGCTCTCCACCTAGAGGGCCTGATCCTGCACCAGCGGGTCTTCCTTCTGGAAAACCTGCGTGCTCCCCTCGTAGGAAGAAACCCCGCCCCCGGACTACGTCGAAGAAATTCAAAACGAGGTGATGCACGTGGAGCATTTATCTCCATCTTCAGATGGGGATGTGAGTGTAGGTTAGGTTAGGTAGCATTATGCTGCTCCTAACCTAAACCTCAGAAGTCCACACCCACAATATGGCACTGTTACAATGGAATTGTAACGGTTATGATAGGCATCTTGCTGAGCTGTGCCAGCTCATTAGCGAGTATAGTCTGTATTTAGGAAACAAATTTCAGACCAGGTCATCATACGGTCTTGAGAAATTTTCGATTATACTTGACAGAACGACATTATGCTCACCGGGCTTCCGGTCGCGTTGGTATTTTAGCTCGTTCAGATACCTACAGCGAAGAGGTTCCCTTAAGAACCCCGCTGGAAGCTGTAGCTGTTCGCGTTCCGCTGCCTGTCATAGCAACAGTGTGCAATGTTTATTTTCCACCAGGCCAGCCTCTTAACATAAATGATATCGCTGATCTATAAGATCAGCTTCCACCTCACTTCCTCTTATTGGGCGATTTTAAAGCCCATCACCCCCTATGGGGCTCTGAGACGCCTTGCCCCCAGGGAAGAGAGCTGGAAACATTAGTAACAGAGCTGGATTTATGTATTTTGAACACAGGGGAACAAACTCACTTTAGTATATGTTACGGCACATATTCTCGCATAGACGGAAGTGTATGCAGCCGAACATTGGTTCCGCTGTTTCAGTGGAATACACACAACGATCTTTGTGACAGTGACAATTTTCCCAACATCCTTACTTTGATGAAACAAAAATCCATCAAGGGCGTCAATGGGTTCTTAAACATGCCGATTGGCCAAAGTTCACATCCCTAGCCGTCTTTAACGCCGATACCACGCGGACCATAGACGGCGAAGTAACTTATATAACACAAGTTATCCTTGCTGCTGCTAAGGAGTCCATTCCTTCCTTCTCAGGGCCTACTCACTGAAAACTCGTTCCTTGGTGGAACGAAGAAATTGCAGCAGCTATCAAAGAATGCCATCGTGCCCATAAACGTTATCGTAGGCAGCCTACTAGGGCCAACTTGGTAACATTTAAGAAACTCCGCGCTAAGGCACGAGTTCTTATTCGCCAAAGTAAGAAAGCTTCGTGGGAGAGATGTGTGTCGTCTATGACGTCACATACTCCATCATCTCAAGTGTGGACTAAACTTAGATGTATTTTGGGTATCCAAGGATCATCATCTGTACCGGGAATTTCCATTGCAGGCAGTGTCGTCACTGAACCTCTCTTGATAGCTAAGCATCTAGCTGGTCATTTCGCGGAGATGAGACAAATGCTCCATGTGCATCACCTCGTCTGCCTTGGATTTCTTCGAAAAGTATCAATTTTACGAGCTTGAAATCTTGCCCATCGGTTCTGGTAGCAACCAGGAACCTAGGGAAGCTGGAACCCAGACTAATACGCTGCGCTTGTTCCCAGGGGGTTGCCCCCCTTAGGGAATCAAAAGTTAGAGACTTGGGTAGCGAACTACCCGAGGTGGCAGGCGGAAGTAGATGTCCATATGTTGTTTCGACGCCATGCCCAAAATCATCCTCCCCGAATACCACCCACTCTGATCAGGGGTCTCTGTAGCCGAACCAAGCAGCCAAGGCAATACCCACCTGGTCAAAGCCGGTACTGCCCGGGGTCCGATGCTGGACGATGCCTAATACGGGAGGACTGAAGCAATGAGTACTATATTACGATCGCCGAATCTACTCTACATATTCCTACCTTGTTTACTGCTGCTCGCTTCTACTTCCTTCTCGCCGCACCATGCACCTCACTCACCTGTCGTCTACTTGACTGATTACGTCATCTTCGCTGCACTTCGCTGTGCCTGTGCGCTGTGTAACCACGTGACATTGTTTCTAGAACTCACTGGCTTGTAGCCTGCGTTCTTTTTCTGGAATCTTCCCTTCTACTATATATTGCTCTCTCCGCCTTTCCACCGTTGAGTCGGGCTTCGTGGCGGAGTGGTGGACCACACACTAAAACAGTGCTTATTGTAATCATGTCAAATTCATCTGGACTCTATCTACAGCGACTTGGTGAGCAAGACTTATAATATTTATCTGCATTTGGACTCTAAACTTTCATTTGGGCTATTGCCTGCTGTAATACTTTCTTCTGTCGAGTGGTTATGCTTTCCTTTAAAAACTCGTAACTTAGACTGCTTCTATTCACGCACTGCGCTACAGACGATTGTAAATTATTTTCAGATGTCATCCTAGATCTATGCTATTACTAAACTTCAGCAATACCCGGTGAAGAAAATCCTTTCCCCGTCCTAATACTCATCCTACTTCCCTTCCCCCTCCCTTTCATGCCTTTTCTCTTTCAGGGTTCTGTTTCGATGTATATTGTACACTTCCAATTTGTTCAACAGGCTTTCCTTTTATGTACTATTGGATAATTATTTGTAAATGTGGCACACCTTTTGGATTTTTCTTCTACTTGCAATTATTTATCTTGTTGTTAAATTATGGTTGTTAAATATATATTCTATTTCGCATAGTTATTGGCCTAGCTTCTTCCTTACTGCGCGATTTTCCTTGATTTATACTACTCCCCATCATTTATTATTATTATTATTATTATTATTATTATTATTATTATTATTATTATTATTATTATTCTAGTACGCTGAGCTCTCTACTGTATCGCCATATGTGTTTGCATATTCCTCTGCGTACTTCTGATTATTTATCGTTACTTGTACTTTTGTCTAAACACGCTGTTATGGTAGCGCTATATTATAGTATGATAGCAGAGGTCCTCCTCCCTCACTACAACTAGGACTCCCTTCCTCCAGTCACCCACAATAGCATGTACCCCATGGCGTGTACAGAGCACTAAATATAAGTAAAAATAAATAAAAATAATTAATAAGAATATATTCTTCTGGCATTTGGCTGTGCGGGGTCCTATGTTGTCAGGCGGATACTACTGCTTGGGTACATGACACTCCCACTTGCCGCTTCCTGGGCGTTTACTGACACGGGCTTTCGAGTGTAGTCGCACATGTAGGAGCTCCATCACCAAGCAGCACGCACATGAAAATTTTTGAAATGGTCTACAACCGACCCCCAAAAAATAAAGAGGGGACCACGGCCACATGACCCTTTTAGTCGCCTTCTATGACAGGCAGGGATTATCTGTGGATGTATTCAGCCCCTCTCATCCACAGGAGGTCCAACACATTATACCAAACCGCAATCCATGTCCACGCCTCGGTCGCCCCTTTTAGTCGCCTCTTACGGCAGGCAGGGGATACCGCGGGTGTATTCTACACATGCATCCCCCACCCGCAGGGGGTCTACATCCAAACATGAACCGAATGGAGTTTGATTTGAGAAGAGGATTACATCCACTTGACATTAAATGGTTATGAACTTCATTAATTCTACCAATCTGTTATGGGTTTGTACTAGGCTGCCTTAATTCTAAAGAACTCCAAGAACCATTGGTTAAAAATACTAAGAGGGAGTAAAAAAAAGAAAAACCTTTTTCTTTTTACGACTTATTTTGGCTTGCATTTACTGTGAATTGGGATATTCAACTTGCTGTGCATATTGTCAAATTTAATATTCCCACTATTCCACATTAGTGCCCAAGAAGTAAGCAAAATATGGAAATTGGAAAAATAATAAATATGTAGCAAGGAATGTAACTCTCCTTCCTTGCATACATAAATGAGCTGTCATCAGATAGGGTTCTGATTGGATGGTACATAAACCACGGTGCATTGAACTAAGTGTCTCATTCTGTACTTGCCAGTCAGTGTGTTCAGAATGTACGGTTTGTACTATGTTTTGAGAATATGGGACAAAGATGTCAGTTTGAACTGGTTTTAAAGGGATGAATCATCGGACGCTCTGAAGCAAGTCAGGCACAGACCAAAATTTCAGCAGCCCTGAATGTGCCACAAAGTGTCATTTCCAGATTTTGGCACTGGTTCCAACACACAGCAGATGTTTATCGTAGGTCAGTATAGAGCTATCCACGAGTTAAAAATCCACAACAGGACTGGTATCTGTCTAACTGCGCTATACTATACACTTCTAAGACTTCATTAGATCCTCCTATGCAATATAAAGTTTCCTCCTCATCTATGACTGGGTCAAGTATTCATTTTTCAACTTTATAAGTACATATGTTTCACTCAACATTGTGCTTAATTAAAGTTTTGGTCACAGTATAAGTACACATTCTATAGTTCGAGATTATCACAGTTAAAAGGTTCATGCACAGTTTTTACATGAACTTGACTTTTACCTCAATAGTTAATTAAAATGTCTTGTACAAGTATCTGTTTAAAGTACACAAGGATGTGCTGTGAAGGCATAGTATCCTAAATTTTGTTAAAAAATTATTCAAATACTAGCTGACCCAACAGACGTCGTTCTGTCAAAAATAAATGGTAATGGAACGAACTGAAATTTAGTCTGTATTGCACGCAAAAATTAGAATAATGCAAATGACCATATTACCAACATCAAATGAGTTAATTTTCTACTGCTACCAAAAGTTAGTAACAAACTACTGGAGAAACGTGTTTTCATTACCTGCAATATTAATATCTTGATTGTGAATAAGGAAATGCTCAAACAGGTCACAGCATATCACCACCAAGAAATAACCCTGATTGACTAACATAGATGGGTACTGTTCAGCAGGTCTTCAAATCCCTCACAGAGCCATAATTATCCCCCTTTGCAATCTAGTAATTTGTAAGTTGATGGCATGAACTTAATGTGGCAAAAGTTACTCCTCTTTCTTTGTAGGAAATAACTATCATAGAAAACGCTGATTCCAATGAACACTATGAAGACATTTTTCATTGTACAGCTTTAAGGTGCACGATATTTTTTGTTTGATTACCCGGCGTGTAAACAAAGTTGATGGTTTTCCAACACGGGAACAGGCAACATCATATAATTGGCCATGCGAGAAACAGGGGTTTTCAACATTAATGCTGCAAACACTCAATGACTGTCCCTGGGATTTATTTATGGTCATACCCAAAGCGAGCCGCACTGGAAACTGCAGTCGTTTAAATTCAAATGGTATGTCAGTCTGAATCATAGGGATGTGTGGTATCAAAACGTCTTCTCCTTTATACTTACCCGTTAGAATGGTTGCTTTGATCCTGTTGTTCAGTAATATTTTCACCGCTAGCCGTGTGCCATTACAAGGGCGCAGTTGGTCGATATTCCGCAACATTATGACCACTGATCCGACCTTTAATTGAAGAATGTGAGGCGGCAATCCTGGCAAATCCAGCGGGTTCAAAAATTCGGGTGGATAGTTGACGACATCATCTTGGTTAGTAACGAAATCAACTGATCTGTATGTCCTCAAATCTCCGGCAATTTCATTTTGAATATTGAAATTTAATTCATTTACATCCATATTTTTGGCAGCCAATATAGCTCGTTCGCTCAACCAAATATGATCTTTGTAATATTGAGCAACGTTTGGGAACACCTCTTGAATGAGTTCCGTTTTGGATTCAGTAAACTGATAAAAATTGTCAGAAAAAATAATGCAGCCAGTCAAAACGTCTGAAGGGAATTTGTCATTACCAATGTCAATTAGTAGTTTTGAAAATATCTCTCCAGATAGATCATTTTGCAACTTGACACGCATATTCTGGCTTAAATTTAGTATCTTGACGCGTTTCGTTTTTCTTTTTTTTCTTTTTTTTTGCTAGGGGCTTTATGTCGCACCGACACAGATAGGTTTTATGGCGACGATGGGATAGGAAAGGCCTAGGAGTTGGAAGGAAGCGGCCGTGGCCTTAATTAAGGTACAGCCCCAGCATTTGCCTGGTGTGAAAATGGGAAACCACAGAAAACTATCTTCAGGGCTGCCGATAGTGGGATTCGAACCTACTATCTCCCGGATGCAAGACGCGTTTCTACAAAACTGATGACTAAATATACATTAAGGTCATCAGCTGGCGTTGACCATGGAATCACTGGCAATGTTTGACAAAAATCTCCTGCAAACAAAACCATCGCTCCACCAAATTGGTTTTGATTGTTCCGCAGATCTTGCATGGTTATGTGCCATGGTGCATTCATCCCACACTATCAATTTACATTGCTGCAAGACCTTGGCATGAAATTGTCCCGAAGTACACTTGTTGCCCCAAATGAAGTCATTTGAAGGCAGTTGTTATATTTTTAGATATTTGTAAGGAAATGTATGGAATATGTTTCCTGTAACCAATGAGTACAATGGATCTGGTGGTGGAATCAATGGAACTAATTTCACTTTGCCATTTGCGCAACACAATCCAGTGGCTTCATTTTTGTATTTCAATGCCTTACAATTTCGGCAAATTGAGTTCATAGATCCAATAGCAACGCATTGGTAGGCACTGTAGTCAATTGAAACATCGTAATTGAAAGCAGCTCGATTCAAACTTGCAAGATTAGCTGAACGACATGCTGCATGGGTTTGTGATATTCAAATCCTTTCAGTTTCATTTCGCTCTTCACGTTGTTGTGCAGTCCGATTAGACTGAAAATTAGCTTGGCTTGTAGCATTTAGAGTTCTTCGACCAAAGTTGCTCCGCCCGTGTCTTATAGGCGGCATGAGTCTTGAAATGACTATACTGTATATGGAAGCACACACAAAACAAACCAATCAACCAAGGAAATCGATAAACTTGTCTGTTGAGAAGCGAAGATTTAAAAACAATCAGGGTGACAAAGGTCTTCAACTGTAACAAAACACGACACGGCATGCGACTGTCTGGAGAGCGTATGTTTGGAAGATCCGTACTGGCAGTCGAGGCAGCCAGCCTCACGCGTGAAACCAAAACCTAAGGAGAAATTCTTCCTGTCACAAACTGAGAACTAAGCCAATAAGAACTTGGGGTTTGTTTTAAAAATAACTTCCATATCTGAAGACCATTTGCCTCGCTTTGAGCCGCCATGCAAATTCAATAACAAAGAAGTTGGCCAGTGATTGATTTTTTTAGTGCCTGCACATAAAAATCTCTGAACATGACTGAAAAGAAACAAATAGTGCATGTTCTTATAATTTCAATTTAAAAACAAACTTATCTACGTTGAGCTGAAGTGTTCCTTTACCAGCAGTGAAAACATTACAAATATAGTGAATATACAATAGGAGTTATGACATAAGTTCTATGCAATGAAGATTTTGCATTTGGGGTAAAATTCCATTATATTAACATTTTCACACTCAATTATTTTGTAAACCTTTTTGTTAATGGGATCAAATGTGGCTTGAAATTGTGTACATAATCAGATATTCACCCATTTTAACCGATAAAATTCAGATTTACAGACATTTGGTAACCGCGCTGGATTAGAGGAGGACAGCGCAAAAGTGGGAGAAGGAAAGAGAGACGAACAGTTTGAATGGAAAAAGAGAAATGTGGCTTTTACGTTTTTCCTGGCACTTTTTTCCAATTTTCCTCTTTGTAAAAACCTTACTCTGACTTTGACGAATATTTGAAAAAAAGAATTAGCCGAATTGGTACAGCCATTGCCGAGTTTTGCGCTTGGCAACACATTTAGCGATTCATTTTTATTTATATAGATAGATAAATAAAATGTACATTCTGTTGTACAAACAAAGAATTAGAGTTTGTACACAGTATTAAAGTGACTATAAAATCAAGTCAAATTATAGATATAGTCTCTTGTCTTTATTATAAAATACAGATAGTAGGTACGCTGGCAGCCTATTCTTCTTTATAAGACATATATGTTATTTGGTGTTCCTTATATAATCGTCAAATGTATTAAAATGAGGAAATAGTTGCCTCCAAATCTGCTGTATTTGAAGTTAATAGAGTACTGTCAATTAGAATACTGTCTGACCTGTAAATAAAAGATTGTATTTAGGTGTGTAGAGAAAATTTATGTGTGCGCCTGAATAATTTTGTATTTGGAAACTTGCGTGCTCCATTAGCTGTCCTTGGTTTGTCGCATACCTAATCTTCCCAATGTGGAGCGTGTTATGACAGGTTATCTGTTGTTGTTAGTGCTCATACAGGGTGGTACTGTAGGGGGTAGCAGAGTGTTTTGGGGAAGTGAGAAGGGAGTAGAACTGGGAGGGTCCTCGTTTGTGCAAGGTGTCACTGGTCTTCTGTGGTGCAGGTGGAATATGTTTGAATTTTCTTTTTTTTTTTTTTTTGCAAATAATTGGAGCAAGTGTCAATTAACATGTTTCTCCTTTCATTGATTTCATTTAGATTATGGGAAGGGTTCTTCAATTGGTCAATACCAATGTAGACGTTCTCTGAAACATTAAGCAGAGGGCCCTTTTGTTCTCGTTTTAAAACCAATAAATCCTGTTCTATATTGGTTCAATTGTGGTTTGAGTTCTCGTGATTCTCGTGGTGTTCACTCATTGCTGAAAATCATTTGTATTTTGTAGCATTGTAATGTTCAGCGTATCTTTTATTAAAAGATTTAAGCACTAAGGTAGCACAACTTTCTGCTCAGATGCCCAATATCAAGCCTGGCTACCATGAGAACATTCTCAGTCATGCTCTAGAACCAACATACGACATTATAGCCCAAGTCACGTCATCTGCTACTATCACAGAAGATTTGAAGAGAGGGTTAATAAATGCATTCAACGCTGCTCTTTCAGAAACAGTCAGTCGGAAAACTCCTAAGCCCATTAACACAGCGGCAGTTGATAATTCAGGGGAAGCCCACTGCCTAGTTATTAATGCTTCAAAGTCCAGTATATCATTCTTAATCAACTCAGGAGCAGCTATTTCTCTATTTCCCCTTTTATCATATGATCGCCAAAACAATTCTACCTTATCCTTATAAGCAGCAAACAACACCTGCATAAAATTCTATGACCTAGCTATGAGGCCTCTTTAAATAACAAACATCATCATCATCATCATCAAAACCTATGGACAATGTATGATAATTCCCACCACAGATCGCTGAAATCAATTTGTAAGCATGAAGTCTTCTACAGTAACCTCACTGTTTACTAGCCATCAGACGAATGTAATGTATATCACTACATCAAGACTACTGGTCCTCCATGCCATGCAAGGCCTAGACGTCTCTCACTAGATAAGTTCAAGGCAACAAAGGACTAATTTCAGTTCATGATGGAACAAGGCATATATAAGGCCATCACAGAGCTCTTGGACCAGCCTGCGCTACCTCGTCCATAAGAAATTTTGGGACTATCGCATATGCGGCGACTACCAGAAACAATGGCCAAACCGTTCCAGACAGATATCCCATCCTTAACATTAAATATGGCACCCTAGTCCTTCATGTTGTATGGTATTCTCTACTCGGGAACAAGGCATACCTAAGTACCAGTTCATCCTGAACATATAGCCAGAACAGCAATATCAATGCCCTTTGGACTGTTTGAATTTGTCAGCATGCCCTCTGGACTCCACAATGGCAGTCAGACCTTCCAGTGCTAGATTGATTCCATCACTAGAGACCTGCCTATATAGGTGATTTTCTCATCCTTGTTCAAAGAGCACTTGCAACATCTTTAAATCATCTTGTCACCTCTCCACCAGCATAAGCTCACATGGAATGTGGTTAAGTGCACGTTTGCCCAGAACTGCGTTGCATTTTTGGGGTATCTGATTACTCCTCAAGGTCTGGATCCTGAAAAGAAAAGTGCACTCTCTGAATATCCCGAACCATAGTCAATCTCATAGCTGAAGAGGTTTCTGGAATGATCAATTACTCTCACAGGTTCTACCCTCATTTCTCTGAAGTTCGGGCACCACTTCACACCTATTCCAAATTCAAGAAAAATAAATTAATTGATTGAGTGAAACCCTAAATGGGACTTAGTATTTCAGAAGTGCAAAGATACTCTAGCAAACCATATAGTGCTTCCTTTCTTTCCACCCACAGAGATGAGCTTAGCATAATGACAGATGCATGCAGTGTATAGAGGAGCCATCAATCAAACTTGTGATGGCATAACCCACCCAGTGGCTTTCTTCTCTAGGAAACTCACTTCAGTAGAAAAGAAATATTCTACCTATGACTGAGAACTGTTAGCTGTATTTTCCACTGTACATCACTTCGCCTACATACTGGATGGTAAAAATTTCAAAATTTATATGGATCATTGGCCTCTCATTTACGCCTTCACTAAATCCAATGACAATCTCACGCCTTGGCAAAGCCACCAGCTCTCATGTTAGCCAGTTCTCCACCGACATTTGCTTCATTAAAGGAATGTATGACAACCCAGTCGATGCACTCTCCAGGATCAAAACAATTGTAAAACGCAGTTTCTGCTGCCAATATGGTCGCTGCACAAGACACTAATGGGCAACTCTCTGAACTCTTGACCAATGACTCATCTAGTCTGACACTTGAGGGCACAGACATGTACTGTGGACATTCCCATAGGTACCAATTGACTGTATGATCCACAGACTCTTCGAGCTACTATCTTCCAGCAGTTCCATTCCTTTTCTCACCCAGGAGGCTGAGCTACTTCCAGATTTTGTGTGGCCCCGGATACAAAGCGGCATCAAGGTAAGGGTGCGAAAGTGCAATTGTCAACAGTTAATTCTGTCCAGGTTCCGGTTTGCCAATACAATTCAGAATGTATTATTATTTAAACTATCATTTACTTCTATACACACTTATATACAAACACAAGTAAATGCTGTTGTTTGTGGTTTTCTCAAAACATGTACTTATGTTTGTATATAAATGTGTATAGAAGTAAATGATAGTTTAAATAATAATACATTCTGAATTGTATTGACTAGGCAGAACCTGGACACAATTAACTGTTATAATTCAGTCAATACGGACCATTAGTGGCCATCATGGTCAAGTTAATAAACAGTGCAATTGCCAACAATCTAAGTACCACAGATATGGAAATCCTGCCTTCTACATGTTTCTGAAGCCAGATGATAGATTAATTCACGTCCATGTCCATATGGTCGGACCCCTACCTCCTAACAAAAGATATTCTTACTTGCTAACCTACACTGACTGTTGCACTCAACTGACTGAAGCTTTTCCTATGCAGACCCGACAGCCAAAACCCCTGCAAGTACAATCTTTGGGGATTGGGTTGCCCGATTTTGATCCCCCAGCCAGGCTTACGCATGATAAAGGAAGAAATTTTGAACCCAACCTGTTTAAGAAAGTACCTTGCCTACTCGGCATCAAAGCTCACTGTATTCCAGCTTACCACCTACAGGCCACTGGCCTTGTTGAAAGAGTTCCCGCACTCTGAAACCTGCATTAATGAGCCACCAGCACGGTACCACGAGCTCCCGGCAGTTCTCCTTGGGCGTCTCTGTGCCTATAAAGACGACATCAAGGCCACAGCTCCCAGCTGGTCTATGGCACAACACTTCGGCTTCTTGGTGAATTCTTTGAATCAACACCCAATAACTCTCTACCCAGCCATGCATATATCCAAGCTTTCAGGCAAGTTTTCGACAATGTTCAGCCCACAGATACTACTAGGCACACAGTGTATCCAATTCAGCAACAAAACCATGGACTCCTGCACCCATATACACCTCTGTCAAGATGGAGTTCATGCTGCACTTTAGTTTATTTGTTCCACCTTTTCAATACATAAAAAGAATTAAAACTGTAGGGGCATGTTTCACTCTTTAATTAAGAGCATCATCAGCCTATATCTCAAACTGAAAGGTAAACAATCAGGTACCTGATTGTAAGTTAAATATAAATATGAAGATGTTACAAATGGTGAGCGAAATGGTTGACAATAGTTCAAAGATTAAAATATGGATAGTCGTAAAATTTATACACCCTCCTGAAAGTCCTTGTTTAAATATAGCAAATAGGTGTCCTGTGGAGGTTGAGGGCGTAATAGAAAACTAATAGATCCTAAACAGATTAACACATTAATGAATAAAATGTAGCTGAAAATTCCAAATGGTGCATTAATACATTGCTCACTTCAAGTGAGGTCTACGGTAAATTGCTAAGTTGAAACAAGAAGAGTAGTAGAGAAAATTTTATCAGTGTTAAATATTTCGAATGTTGGGAATAAATCAGAGTGGAGTTCAGATCCAATTCTTAAAATTTATAGCATAGAGACGCTTCTGTGGTCCATTTTAAGTGAGGTTTATAATATTATGTGAAGAAATAAAATTGTAGTCCTCCAGAAGTACGAGATAAGAAGGGTGCTTGATGGTAAGTGGCTTGTCAAATGGTAGTTGGAAGGAGTAACTTGTGTAGAATTGAAAGGGAAATTAGGATTGAAGTCTTTAGTAATGTTGAAATAGGTTGGCTTAAAGAAGAGTTGAAGAGAAAATTTTGTTTGTAATTTCATTTATATTCAATTGTAATAGTATTAAATGGTTGCTATGGTAGCGATGAAATGACATATTTAAGTTGCTAGTGTTGCAGAATGAAGTGAGATTAAAGGAGGAGAGGGATGAAGCAGTGCTAAGTTTATGTGCTGTTGGCTGTGGCGGGTAGCGGGAAAATGAGTTTAAATCTTAGAATAAAATAAATAGAAACGATAATCAGTATCAAGAGGAATTCATATAAAAATGATCTAGTTTAAAGTTGATCTTTAGTGTGGAGATAAATTGATCTCCCTATTGAATTACGGTGTGGGAGTGAGTGAAAGTGTGGCAGTGAACAAACATTTTTTTTTTTTTTTTAATATAGAACAAAATAAAGAGAAACGATATCATCAGTACCAAGAGGAATTCAAATAAATGATCCGGTCTAAAGTCGATCTTTAGTGAGGAGATAAATTAGCATTCCTTTCGAATTACGATGCGGGAATGAGGGAAAGTGTGGCAGTGAATAAACATTAAGGAGAAAGTATGAGTTAATAGAGTTAAACAGAAGTTGTTATTTGTTGTTTGAGCTTCTGGTATTATAACGGTGCGAGAAAGTGGGAGGTGGAAGTGGTGGAGGTGGGGGGTTGGGAGGGGTGTTAAGTTTATGTGGTGGGATTATGGGTATGGGTGGGGTAGGAGTAGTGTTTTTTGGAATTAATGGGGATTTGGAATTTAATAATTTAATATTATTTAGAATGTTGTGTTGATTTAAATTTAATGTTCACAGTAATTTTGGTAAAATTTCGTATAGTGGGTTTTTTATTTCAACTATATCATTGAGGTTCATTCTGCAACACTAGCAACTTAAATATCAGTCATTTCATCGCTACCATAGCAACCATTTAATACTATTACAATTTAAAATAAATGAAATTACAAACAACATTTTCTCTTCAACTCTTCTTTAAGCCAACCTATTTCAACATTACTAAAAAGACTTCAATCCTAATTTCTCTTTCAATACTACACAAGTTACTCCTTCCAACTACCATTTGACAAGCCACTTACCATCAAGCATCCTTCTTCTCTCGGACTTCTGGAGGACTACAATTTTATTTCTTCACATAATATTATAAACCTCACTTAAAATGGACCACAGAAGCGTCTCTATGCTATAAATTTTAAGAATTGGATCTGAACTCCACTCTGATTTATTCCCAACATTCGAAATATTTAACACTGATAAATTTTCTCTACTACTCTTCTTGTTTCAACTTAGCAATTTACCGTAGACCTCACTTGAAGTGAGCAATGTATTAATGCACCATTTGGAATTGTCAGCTACATTTTATTCATTAATGTGTTAATCTGTTTTGGATCTATTAGTTTTCTATTACGCCCTCAATCTCCACAGGACTCTTATTTGCTATATTTAAACAAGGACTTTCAGGAGGGTGTATAAATTTTACGACTATCCATATTTTAATCTTAGAACTATTGTCAACCATTTCGCTCACCATTTGTAACATCTTCATATTTATATTTAACTTACAATCAGGTACCTGATTGTTTACCTTTCAGTTTGAGATATAGGCTGATGATGCTCTTAATTAAAGAGCGAAACATGTCCCTACAGTTTTAATTCTTTTTAAAATTCCTTTTATGTATTGAAAAGATGGAACAAATAAACTTGCACATTTATTTGACTTTATTGTACATTTCAATACGGACCAAAATATGAGAATCATAACATGTACTGTCATCAGATGTAGAAGATCAACAGTTTCTCGTTATCACCTGAAACCTGCTTTCATGGTCGAACAGCACACAACTGCCACCACTCAAAACCACTAGCATCAAGGTCAGGGCTGCCCCACAACCTCGACACATCAGTCCAAGTACCTCTGTCCTCGTCAGTTCCAGAGACTACACTACCCAAGAATGGCATATAACGAGAACCCCGTTATAAGAACATTTTTTGTCTGTCCCTTCATCATTCCTATATTAAACTGTGTATTACCCTTCGGTTACAGCGAGAGCCCCATCACTGATGCATTCATTATTATGAGCGATTAAGCGTGCAAGAAATTTTTTTGTTACCGATATTTATGCACCCAGCGATTACATTGCATATGATCGATCATCTTGGGCATCGTTTCCTCGCTATGTCCACTAGTGAGCCCTCTGTAGACATTAGTACTGCTGTTACATAAAGAAAAATGGAAATGAAAGAGAAGAACACGTTTTCATAATAAATGCATAAACAACATGTCCGATAGCAGTTAACTCGTTAAAAATACAGGCTGAAGTAAATGATCGCTCTTTTTAATGCTAAATACTGCAAGAAAATAAGAATTGGATACACCTCAAGATATGGCAGAGTTGCATCATTGATTTCAGAGGTTAGTTTTATATTTTCTCATGCCTGGTTAAATTTCGGAAAAGCTATTATGTAAATTTATAGTGAGAAGGTTATCATTTCTCTACTGGCGCTTTGAAATAGGTTTTCATTATATATATAGTACGGTTAAGTCAGGTTAGGTGATGCTGTTTGAATAAGAAAATCAAAACGTTTGCCACAAAATGTGATCGATCATCTTTGGTGCAGTATAGTTTTCTCACTATGTGCACTTGAGAGCGCTATCATTGACATTCGAAGGCGATGTTAGAGTCTATTAGAGTGCGGACCAGCGCAGAGAGACAAAAATACACGTCTGCTGTTGCAAGTGTTACGGTGGCCAGTGGCGGAGTTACAGCGATTGGAGAATAACTGATTAATGTTAGTCATTATTGATGTTTCAATGCATTTTTCGGTACAGAAATCACCATAATTATTAATTATTAACTTGGCAATACTCTTCATGTGACTGAGAATAGTAATAACAACAACAACAACAACAACATTATACCAGGGTGTAATACCACCTTAATAATTAGTAAAACTTCAAAAATCACAATAATACATGCTACCCTCAATAGAATTGTAGAATACAACAGTAGAAACAACACATCACACAACTGGTTGCAGCACAGTACAGTAAAGATGTAGTGGCGGTGGTGATTGTTTTAAGAGGAAGTACAACTAGGCAACCATCCTATATATAACTCTAATTAGAGGGAAAAAATGGAAGGGATTCAACACTTTGAAAAATGAAGATGCCGGCCAAAGGAAGACGAGGGCCACGAAGGGCGTGAAAATGAAAGACTCCCTAGCCCTCGCAAACCTAATAGCGCCGGGGTCGGAAAAGAACATGAGTTGACCAAGAGATGTCGGATAGGATAGATAAAAGTGAGGAGCCTGACAAGTAAGTGGAAGCAATGCCAAGACTCGGGTACAGGCCCACGCTCCAAAGTTCAGAGCCCCTGGGGCCTCTTTTAGTCGCCTCTTACGAGAGGCAGAGGATGCCGTGGGTGTTATTCTAATGCCCCCACCCACAGGGGGAAGTAAAGACAAAAGTGCGAGATATAGGCTACTTTCTTTCTGTGAGGAATTTTATTCACAGTCTACCAGGATACGATGTCTGCCTTTCATGTGCTATTGTTTGGTGCTTTACTAACTGAACTGAATAAATGCTTGCACTGTCCATACCAATTACTGAATGTGGCAGGATGTTAGGAAGCAACTGTTCTAGGAACCATTTTTTAAAAAAATGTGGAATTCATGCCCGAATGATAATCAGTGGAACTGTTTTCCGATTTGGAACGAAAAATTAATTTGCACTGTGGTGCAAATCCTGTGGACCCTGATCCTACATGACACACTATAAGCCGAGCCCCCTTACCTACAGGAACCTTAAGTCCTCCTGTCCCGTTACTCATTACCCAGCATGCCTTCCTTGTGCGATTTTGGTGAACGAAAGTCTCGTCTAAATAAAATACAGTTGAGTTACCTTCCTGTCGTATGTCATGAATGGTCCTTAGAAATACTGTTCTAGCTGCAGCAAAATCACTGCGTTCCATTAACATCTTACGTCCATCGCTGCATTTTTTATATTTGAAACCTATACTCCTTAAAACTCGAAGGAGAGACAACTGGCTACCACTGAAAACTACTCTTCTTTCATTTTCTTAAGAATTTTCAATGATGTTGAAAATTGCCCATCAGTGTACATGTCAAAAATTGTACGGAGCAACATATTTTTGTCGAAGTCATCTAAATTTGTTTCTGCGTTCTGGCAGCAAGGTTTTTTCCTGGTGAACGTAAACTTACAGTCCCGGTCGATTTAGTGGATTTTGTATGAGTACTGACATGGCATGCTGCTGCTGCTGCTGTTAGTTCCTGGGATGAGGCACCATCGCCCCAAGCATCTTCTGCCTCATTCGTTCCTTAAAGTTCTTAAAGAATAGTGCACTCTGAACACTACTTCTCGCGCTTGCTTACGCAGAACCTGTCGTTTACTTCCTACCTCTGCTTCCATGACAATTACAATCACAAACACAATCTAGATAATTAATTTTACACTTGAAAACTTGCAAAATAGGCAGTAAGCTCTCACCATACCTTACTAGCACACCTGGCAAAGCTTCACTGATTCTGATTGGCGCGAGTGTGGAGAGGCGTGGTGCTTTGACATCATGGTGTTCTGTGCACCGCCTTCCCGGCTGGTCCACACTCTAATAATACCCGTAAATAAAATCAGAAATGAAAGAGAAGAACAGGTTTTCACAATAAATACGTAAATAACGTGGTCGATAGCGGTTGTTAGAAATAAAGGTTAAGTAAACGATCGCTTAATTTTAATACTAGTCAATGAAATTAAGAATGTGATACACCTCAAGATATGGCAGAGCACATCACTGATTTCTTCAGTTATATTATATTTTCTCGCTTCAGGTTAAATTTAGGTAAGGCTATTCCCATCTAAATTTATAGCGAGAAGGTTATCACTTTTCTACTGGCACTTGATATATGTTTTCATGGTACATACGCGGTTATGTTAGGTGACTGAATAAGAAAACTGAAGTGTTTGCCACAAAATGTGACCTTCGGCATAGTTTTCTTGCTACGTGCACTTGCGAGCTCTCTCGTCGACATTCAAAGGCGATGTCAGCTTCGATTGGTTATACCCATCAAATGCTGTTCCGTAAAGAAAATTAGAAATGAAAGAGAACATGTTTTCATATTAATTACATAAATACTGTGGTCGATAGTGGTTGTTAACTCGTTAGAAATAAAGGCTAAGTAAACGATTGCTTAATTTTAATACTCTACACTGAAATTAAGAATGCGATACACCTCAAGATATGGCAGAGCACATCACTGATTACAGAGGTTAACTTATATTTTCTCGCGTCTGGTTAAACTGATAAAATCTATTTATTTATTTATTTATTTATTTATTTATTTATTTATTTATTTATTCATTTATTTTGGAGAGGCTATTCCTATGTAAATTTGTAGTGATGAGGTTATAATTTCTCTACTGATGCCTGGAATATGTTTTCATAATACATATAGTATGGTTTATGATTTATCGTATGATAAGTATACAAAAGAAAAAGAAAATTTATATTATATACAAGGACCCAAATGTTGGTAGCGTTCACATTTACAAATCAATGTCCAGTTACTGTAGCCATTCTAAGAAGGGAGGTGTAGCACTGATGACATCTCGGCTGGTCCATCTTACTTCCTCAGAGGGCACTCCTCAATAATGTGCTGCACTGACTGGAAAGGGGCTCCACAGTCACAGGCAGGGGATTCTTGAAGTCCCCACTTATGTAGTATGGCATTACATCTAGCGTTGTCTATTCTTGAAATGGCTGAGTTTAGACCATTGATGTCTCTTCAGGAAAAATCCTGAGAGTCCAGTTGAGGAGTCTTGGATGCCTTGGTGTTTCACACGTGCAGAGCTCCAGCTTTGACGCCATTTTTCGTGGATATTGAAGCCTTTTATGTAATGCCATATTGGGTTCCTTGATTTAAGATGAGAAGGGGGTAGGTCAGTAAGGACCTCATGGATTGGGAGATTCTGTGGATGATCAGGATGGGGTAACTTTTTCCACTTGCGTATAGTTGCTTCCTGTCGTCTCAGTTCCGGAGGTGGTATGTACTGATAGTATGTAGCTATGGGACTGGGGTGGATTTTAGTGTGCCTGTTATGGTTCTCATCCATTCGACGTGTAGATAACCTCTTTTGGGGTACCCTGGTCAACAGACTGCTTATGCACGATGGCTGCTAGTTTACACAAATAGGTGACCGAACTAGATCCTGGATCTCTCACAGTCAAAGTTACATCAGAAGATGAAACAAAAGATATAGTATGGTTAAATTAGGTGACACTGCTTGAATAAGAAAACGGAAACATTTGCCACAAAATGCGATCCATCATCCTCAGTACTGTGTTGTTTTCTCGCTATGTACACTTGTGAACTCTCTCGTAGACATTCAAAGGCGAAGTCTGAGTCGATTAGTAATACCCGTCGACTGCTGTTCTCTAAAAGAAAATTCAAAATTAAAGAGGATAACAAGTTTCCGTGAAGCCTCCGTGGCTCAGACGGCAGTGCGTCGGCCTCTCACCGCTGGATACCGTGGTTCAAATCCCGGTCCCTCCATGTGAGATTTGTGCTGGACCAAGCGGAGGTGAGACAGGTTTCTCTCCGGCTTCTCCGGTTTTCGCTGTCATCTTTCATTCCAGCAACACTCTTCATTATCATTTCATTGCATTTATCAGTCATTAATAATAATAACCTTGGGAGTGGCGACCCCATTGTAATAACAGCCTATATCTGGTCCATTCATAACATCCCTGACCTGGTCAAAGACTGGACAACCAGGTTGTAGGTTTTCATTTTTCACTTTCAACAAGTTTTCGTAATAAATGTGTAAATAACGTGGCCAACAGCAGCTGTTAACTCGTTAGAAATAAAGGCTGAAGTAAATGATCCCTTAAATATTATGTTATATACTGAAATGAAGTAAGAATGTGATACACCTCAAGATATGGCAGAGCGCATCACTTATTTCAGAGAACAGTTTATATTTTCACACATCTAATTACATTTCAGAGAGGCTGTTCCAATGTAAATTTGTAGTGAGGAGGTTATCATTTCTCTACGTGCACTTGAAATATATTTTCATAATACATATACCGTTAGGTCAGGTGACACTGTTTGAAGAAGAAAACTGAATGTTTGCCACAGAGGCCTCTGGAGTGATACTATAAATTTTTCAGAATGAAATTAAACGTAGTATCAGATTTTGAAAAATAAACGTGTAAGCCATAGTGTGGATATCATCCGCAAAAGAAGTTTTGAACAAAGTGATTGCGGTTTCATTTTGATTTTAATGTGTATGGGGTTTTTCCTCGACTTCTATGAAAAATCTGATATAAAGACAATCTGTTGTAGCGAGTAAATTTTTCGCTATGGGATATAAATTTCATATTGATTGGTCCACATTGAACTGAGATTACATTAAAAATTAATTATATTTTATTGGTTACACCTTTTCAATACAAAATGTTCTGTAATGCAAGTTACATTACAAGTTGTTTATATATGGTACTAGTTTCGACTCCAGCTCTGGGTCATCAGCCAATGGCACAAATTATACGAGGAATTAAAAAGTCCAAAAACGATGTACAAGCACATAACATAAAACATTCATGGATTAAACTGATCAATTAAAAAGATTAAAACTGTCTGTGAGGAATGGTCTCTGTAATGTTAAAACTTGGCTGTGCATATAATACATTAGAATGGGGCACTTGAAAGCCATTAAAATATTTTTAGGTAATTATTCTCGATGCTGAAGAGAATTTAATTCAATTAACATTATGATAAATAACATTACAAGCACTTCCAACACCAGCTTCAATGGCATCATCAAATTTTAACTTTATTCATATTATGTGCACAATTGCATTCCACATAATGAAACTGTGTATGGCTTTTAGTGCCGGGAGTATCCGAGGACATGTTCGGCTCGCCAGGTGCAGGTCTTTTGATTTAATGCCCGTAGGCGACCTGCGCGTCGTGAGGAGGAAGAAATGATGATGAAGACGACACATACACCCAACCCCCGTGCCAGCGAAATTAACCAATGATGGTTAAAATTCCCAACCCTGCTGGGAATCGAACCCAGGACCCCTATGACCAAAGGCCAACACGCTAACCATTTAGACACGGAGCCGGACAGCAATCCACATGTTATCTATCATAACGTTGATTGAATTGAATTCAATTCTCTTCAGCATCAAGAAAAATTACCTAAAAAATAAATAAAAAAAACATTTAAGCTCTTTAAGTTATTAGGCTTTTTCAATCGTAAAATTACCAGCGTTTTGCCCCCGTGTAGCAGTGGGCTCATCAGTTGAAATGCTACACCTTACCAAGATGCTGGCGCTAATAAGAGACAAGATAGAAAGATCCAAGCAGTAGAAATGAAATTTTTAAGAACATCAGTAAAAAAGGCAAGAAGAGAGAATTCAAAATATTAAAATCAGAGAAGAGCTGAATATAGAACCGTTAGTACAGAAGATACAGAAAGCAAGACAGATGTTTTGGACATGTAAAAAGAATGGGAAAGGAACAGGTAGCAAGAAGGGAATTGGAAAGAGAAGTTAAGGGAAAGAGACCAGTTGGAAGACCGAGAAGGTGGATGGATCAGATTTGGAAGGATATTAGAGAAACTGGATTGGATGTGGTGGAAGTAATGGAGCAGGAAAAGTGGAAGGACAGAAAGGAGTGGAGGAGGCTTGTAAACCACACCCAGGCGATAGAGTGGGACATTGATGATGATGATGATTATGATTACGACAGTAAGCACGATCATTTTTAATATGATTACACTATTATAATTCTAAACTGCCATATCCTAATTACAATTGGTTAATTGAAACAACAGAAATGTAATTAAAACTAAATCCAGATCAGAAAGTATTTTCATTTCATTCCTACAAGCTAACAAATTAAAGCTGCTCTTAAATGCTGAAAAATTGATGGTGCAAGTATAAATTATGCTGGAGACTTAACTACCTACTCAGAACTACAAATAAGTTATCGGAATACAGGAATCAGCTGATTATTTGTTTTGTTTTCTTGATTACACTATACCCTTTGTTCTTGACCGTAACTAACAATGTAATATTTGAATAGCCGGGCTGAGTGGCTCAGACGGTTGAGGCGCTGGCCTTCTGACCCCAACATGGCAGGTTCGATCCTGGCTCAGTCCGGTGGTATTTGAAGGTGCTCAAATACGTCAGCCTCGTGTCGGTAGATTTACTGGCACGTAAAAGAACTCTTGCGGGACAAAATTCCGGCACCTCGGCGTCTCCGAAAACCGTAAAAGAGTAGTTAGTGAGACGTAAAACAAATAACATTATTATTTAATATTTGAATATGAAGAGCTGCAATAATTGATAATATGACGACTTAACTATTTTGCAAGCAAAATACTGTATATTCAGTTGAATTTCTTTCTTTGAACAAAATTTACAAGGATATCATGTTCTTTAAAGAAATTATTACCTTCATGATTTGGAAACTAAATTGCTCTTGGAGATACTGTGTATTATTTGTGCGAATGTAAATACTGCAGAAGTTACAACTCCTTATAATATCCTGTCTTTGTAAGTATTCTATCAACAAATATATCAATATTTAGATTAAAAAGTTATTGCTACTTCTTTCTCCCAAACCAAAATCGAAACAGAATAAAACTTAACCTACAACATATAATCTAACAAACACCTACGGAACTACTCCGTGTAAAATTTTAATAAATATTGCTAATCTCAATTACTACAAATATACACAAAACACCAATGTTTATAGAGCTAAAAGGATCACACACCCACACCATTATCTAAATTTCAATAAGTACTGTATTAACTACTTTATCACTAAGGTAATCCGCAGCTCTTGGAACAGCCGACCACTTGCTACTGCATCTTAATCTCTAATGCCATTAAAACTGGGGACTAACCTTTCCATCACGAGAATCTTCCTCCACTTCAAAGTTGTGCAGGAACTTTGTGAGAATCTGCTCTTCTGTTTCTTCACCACTGATGTAACGGGGGTTGTTCTTGACACTATACACATTTCGCAGGTCTTCTAGAGTGATAAATCCATCACCAGTGCGGTCCAGCTTCTGAAAGGCCTCTTTTATAACTTTGATCCGGCTTTGTGACATAGGAGGCTGCAACAGATGGTATTATGGGTAGAAATTTAATATATATTACAAGACAGGGCGAGTCAGAAATATTGCTATAATTTTGATTGATTGCTTATGTTTAATTATAACTCTTAAAGATAAAAGAACTACCCCATTAAAAAGTCAATCAAGACACAACAATGCAACAAAAAAACAATACTGAGTAGCATAATTGCCTCAAACTGTTCGCCATTAATATCACAGCATAATTGACAGTGCTTTGGAAAATCACTCATTGCATTTGATACTGTACATGAAGAATGGTATAGCACGAATTTCTACCTCAATTACTGTTTTCAGCATGTTGATGTCTCATGGTTTGAGCTCCTTCAAACGTCCACACAACCAATAATCACAAGCTCTGCGATTGGGAGAGCGAGCTGGTTGTTGTGTTGGCCCTGCTTCCCACCCACCTGTTTGGTGATTTGCAATTCAAAATTTCTACACAATAGCGTAGTGAGGGGGTTCACCATCCTGCTGGAATATGCAATGTTGAAGCTGAACACTTTGAATCACTGGCACCACAACTTCACTGATTTTACAATACTGTTCACCATTGTCTCTCCCAAAATTTACATGCCTAGCAATCGTTCCCATCCAATCATTGCCCAAACTGTCACTGATCTGCATTTCACACACTTCTCTTCAATAAATTAAAGATTTTCTCTTGCATAATAATGACAGTTGTGTTAAATAACATTCCATTCACCTGGAACACAGCTTCATCTGAAAATCCAATATTTTTGTACCAAGATTAATCAATTTCACATTCCCTTTGCACAACTCCACACAGTTGCAAGTGCATGTCAGGGTATCTTCACTCAGTTCATGAACACGAATCGGTTTGAAAGTTCTGCACTTCTCATGTTTCAAAACACGAAAAACACTGGACTGACTGATGTCAAATTCACGTGCACCTTGACGTGTTGATTTCCGGGGGCTATTCCCGAATGCTTCCGTGATCCTTTCTGTTGTTGCTGCTGTAAGGTCTTCCAGGAGGATTTCCCTTCTGAATGTTTTCCCGTTGTTAGCAGTCATTGTATCCACTTTCCTACAGTTGACGGTAGCAATATTATGTTAAAATCATGTCTCAGAGACTCACGATCATTCTGAAAAGCAATCGCCTGTGCAACTACGGTAATTGCTGTTGCATATTCAACACCATTTTGGTTAACAATATAACCGATTTTGTTGTTTTATTGTTGTGTGTCAATAGTAAGGAGTCTTGACTCTCCGACGGCACAATTCTTCCACTTTTAAGAGTTGTGATCAAACATCAGCAATCGATCAAATATACAGCCTTATTCCTGACTCACCCTGTAGGAGGAATCCTTAAAAATTTCACTTTGAAATTGGGTTTACATGCCACTTATTGACTGTTTAGATTATTAACTGAAAGCCATAAAACAGAGTTGCATTCAATCAATCATCGCTCACCACTGTTCTGCATTTAGAGCTGTCGTCGAAGTGGCAGACTCCCTATCAATTGTTTAGCTGGTCATTTCTAAAATGATTTCAAAGAAAATATAATTTATTGAACAACCCCCCCTTGTTAAATTCCTCCAATCCATTATTCCTTTTCCAATAAACTAATTATATTTGCCCCAATTTGTCTTCTTGAATTCCAACTTCATCTTCATATGATCTGTCCTACTTTTCAAAACTCCATTCAAGCTTATTCATCTACTAATGTCATTCCATGCCATCTCTTCGCTGACAACTCTGACCACACGGAACAAAATGAGATTAGTTACTCACAATTCTTAGTCGAACAGTTCGTTTCCTAACTCCCAAATATTTCCAGTCAAAAATTTAAAAACTTTTGTAACACTACTATTTTGTTGGGAATCACCCAGAACAAATCTGGTTGTTTTCCTTAGGATCTCTTCCAGTTTTTAAATCACTTAATACACTGGAACCACGGTCCAAGTCAGGTCTTGCCATTATCTTATACACCCTCCCCTTTACATCCTTAATACAACCCCCTAAACACCCTCATAACCATATGAAGAGACCTTTAACCTTTATATACAACCTTGTTAATGTGATTACCCAATGACTATCTTTCCTTATATTAATACCTAACTGACATTGGTCCCCATAAGGCACTTCCACTCCAACAGAGTAATTAAAACAGAGTCCTTTTCCTCTTGGTGAAACTTACAACCCGACTTTTCACCCTGTTTACCATCAATACTATTGTCTGCCTTTGTGAACAGAGATTTGCCAAACTTAAAAAAAAAAAAAATTGTTTAGCACTAATACAGAAGAGTTTATAATTAAATCTATCATGATAATCCATCACAACTGCCATAACAGTGTAACTAAGACTTTTTTAAAAAATTTTTTAAAATTAAGCACGGTATAGATTCCATGAAAATTTTACTACAGAAATAACTACCAATATAATTTCTATATAACTGGAAATCAGTTTGTAGCTGGACTGTTTATGGACTCAACAAAAGTACTGGATAAAATAAATCAAAATTTTGCAATCCAAATTAGGAAATTGAGTGCAGTCCATGATACTGCACTAAACTGGTTTCATAGCTACTGCAGTTCAGCAACCCATGGAGTTGTTCTACAAGGATCAGTTTTAGGTTCCATATTATTTCTGCTATGCATCAGTGACAACTAAATGACAAATTAAAAGGTCATTTAATACTTAATACATATGCATTACTGCTGGTCATAAAAATGGAATGAGTATCATAATCTACTAAACTCACTAGCCACAAAAATACACATGTACTTTAAATGAAAACAGATTAAGTTAAATGTGAATATTTCGATCTAACAGTAGATACCGTAGTAATTGAAACTGGGTGGAGCATATACACCAGTGTCCAAAAGTTAGGCGTAAGTTAAGAGTAAGCAGGGCAACAGGAAATAGACCGCAAATCGCACGACATATGCACCTAGGAAAGAAGTGTTCCCTGCTTTGACTAGCGGCATAACCGCAAGGTAAACACAGCCAGTGCCTGCTCCCCATATTCCCCTCAGTCGTGTTTGCCCTGTTATAGTGCGCGGAGTGTAGCATCGTGGTGAACGTGACAACATAATGGCACGACACCATTTGGACCCCGTTTTGCAGGGTAGAATACTCGGCTGCCTGAAAGCACGCCAGACACAGACCGAAGTCACCGTATCCTCGACTGTGCCACAAAATGTCATTTCCAGGCTTTGGAGACTATTTCGAGACACAGAAAATGTTAGTCATAGACCAGTACCAGGTCGACCAAGGGTAACCACCCTGCAGCAGGACCAATATCTGGCCTTAACCGCCCGACGAAATCGGAGTGCACCTGCAAGACTATTGTCGGCGGAGCTTGCAGCCATCTCATGAGTTGCCATTTCCCGGCAAACTGTGTGCCGGAGGCTCAGAACAGCAAGGTTGTTTGCCCGACGTCCAGCGGTGTGCGTCCCGCTCAATCCATTAGAGACGGGCCAGTTTACTGTGGAACCATTAACATCGAAACTGGACCATGAATGAATGGAGGCATGTGCTCTTCACAGATGAATCCCGCTTCAGTAGCCGATACAACCACAGGAACATCGTGGAACGGAACCAGTATGGTGGTGGTGGCATCATGGTGTGGGGCGGCATCATGCTGAATGGCCGTACAGACCAGCACATCTTCATGGGTGGTCCGAGGAACACTTAACGCTCGGAGATACAGGGGTGAGGTACTGAGACCACATGTTCAACTCTTCAGAGGTGCGGTTGATCCAGACTTCCCCTTAATGGACGATAATGCCCGACCGCACCGCACTGCTCTAGTGGATGAATTTCTGGCTGGGGAAGACATTCATCGCATGGATTGGCCAGCGAGGTCTGTGGATCTGAATCCTATAGAACATGCCTGGGATGCAATGGGGAGGCGAAGTGCATCCCATCAGCCTCCACCAAGGACCCTCCAAGACCTCCACATTGCCCTTTCGGAGGAATGGGATCAACTGCCACAAGAACTCTTGGACCATCTGATAGAGAGCATGCCACGTCGCTGCAAAGCACGTGTGGCCGTTAGGGGTAACCACACACCCTATTAACAGCATATTTTGTTGTGGAAGACATTGCCAAGCTTTGTTAGTTGTTGTCAAAGGTGTACCTTAGCTATCAGAACCTTTCCGACACGGTTTGTTTGGACAAGTTGTGTGACATACGAGGACGGTTTGAAAAGTTCTCGGAATCACCGCTAGATGTCAGTGCTAGAGCAACGAGGTTCCCGCGCAATAATCACACATCCTTTGTAAGTGAACACGTGGCGCGTCAGTGCTCTAGCTGCAGGAGTGTGGCAGTGACGACTCTTTATTGTTCCCGCATAGTGATTTGTGACAATGGAAAAACAGATTCGAGCAGTGAATAAATACTTTGCAAAGAAAGGTATGAAAGCAAAGGAAATTCATGCCGACTTTCAGAACACACTGGAGGACTCTGCTCCTTCATTTTCAACTGTTGCCAAGTGGACCAGTGAGTTTAAATTTGATCGGGAGAGCTTGAATGATGATCCACGTAGTGGACGGCCAAAAAGTGTTACGACCCCAGAATTTATTGCAAAAGTGCATAAAATGGTCATGGAGGATCGTCGACTGAAAGTGCGGAAGATTGCTGAAGCTGTAGGGATGTCTTCTGAACGAGTATATTATATTTTAACCGAAGAATTGGGTATGAAAAAATTATCCGCAAGATGGGTGACATTGGACAATAAACGCACCAGATTGGAAATGTCCGAACAAAGTCTGGCCCATTTTCAGTGCAACCAACAAGATTTTTTGCGCCGGTTTGTGACTACAGATGAAACTTGAGTCCACTACTATACCCCAGAGACAAAACAGCAGTCAAAGCAGTGGAAACATGTTGATTCACCACCACCAAAGAAAGCAAAGGCAGTGCGTTCGGCCGGAAAGGTCATGGCCTCAGTTTTCTGGGATGCAAAAGGCATTCTGCTGATAGATTATCTTCCTACTGGCCAAACAATTACGGGGCAATACCATGCAAACCTTCTAGACCAACTACAGGAAAAGATACGCGAAACAAGGCCTGGTTTGGCAAGGAAAAAGGTCATCTTTCATCAGGACAACGCTCCGCCGCACACAAGTGTTAATGCCATGGCAAAACTTCATGCACTGGGGTATGAATTGTTGCCATATCCACCTTATTCACCTGATTTGGCACAATCAGACTTTCACCTATTCCCCAAGCTGAAAATTTTCCTCGGTGGACGGAGATTTTCTACAAGGGAAGAACTGACAGCCGAATTCGAGAGGTATTTTGCAGGCCTGGAGGAATCTCATTTTCGAGATGGGATCAAGGCATTGGAACATCGCTGGACCAAATGCATTAGTCTACAGGGAGACTATGTTGAAAAATAAAAGCAGTTCCACCAAGGTAAGATACTTAATTCTAGTACATTCCGAGAACTTTTCAAAGCACCTACGTACGGTGTGTCAGTCAGCTTCTGTTTGTTCAGCAATCCGTCTGACGTTCCTATCAGGTGGTATGGCCTCATTTAGTGATTATGCTTAACTACTGAACACTTTATGTAGAACATTAATTGAAAAATAACATTAGCTTTGCTGGATTAATCCAGAAACTGAGGCACAAGCCTATATGACAAGAAATCATCTGCCAAATGTCCGACTCGTTGGCTGAATGGTCAGCGTACTGGTCTTCGGTTCAGAGGGTCCCGGGTTCGATTCGCGGCTGGGTCGGGGATTTTAACCTTACTTGGTTAATTCCAATGGCTCGGGGGCTGGGTGTGTGTGTGTGCCATATTCAACATTAGAAATCATCTTAGGTACGGCCCCTCATCTTCACAGACATGCAGGTCGCCTAATAGGCTGTCTACTAGAAAAAGACTTGCACCAGGCCTCTTTGGAGGCCATACGCCATTATTATTATTATCTGCCAAATGACATATCAATTAATATAGAAATATTAAACAACAGATTAAAAAAGGAGCTTTCAAAGAATACAGTATGTTATAGTTCATACTCTTCAAATAATATTAATGAAGTTATTGCTCTAGCAGGGCATCATTTTGAATTAGTATTTTCTAGAAGTAAAGCTATAAAATTATACCTTTTTTTAACATAAGTTACCATATTTCTTTGAATCCAAGATGACCCTGAATGCAAAATAACCCCCACTTTCTCCTTCAAAAAGATTAATAAATCCGGCTTAAAAAGTGCTTTGTAAAATCATACGAATGTCTTTCTTGTACAGTACGCATTTTTAGACTATCTTTGTCTTCACGCCAACGCTGAACATTGGCTTTATTTATCCATATTTTCTTGCAGCTGCAAAATTATTCTCTATTTCCATGAGTTTAATAACCGTTAAATTAAATTAAATTAAAATTGGCATCATAATATTGAAGAGAACCATTCTGCCCTTGAGTTTTTCACGCACATACCTTAAAATTTTATCTTGGACTTCTTTAAAGCGTCCTTGTTGAGGGCCACCGAATGCATTTTTTGCACATTAGGAACTTTTAACCTAACTCTTCACGCTAACACGGAAAATCTGCTTTAGTTATACCATATTTTCTTGTGGCTGCACAATTATTCTTCATTTCCACATGTTTAATCATTATATTGACGAAAACGCATTGAAAATTTGCCGGCAATACCTGTTCCACGTCTTTACAATACGACGATCCATCATGAAAATATTCCTGGTGTCTGTAAAACTGTTAAATTTACCAAGTGTCAGGTACAGTAGATGCCTTATAACTCTACTACTGAGTAGCCATGGCCTTTCTAAGAATTCAAAGGCTCGCATGTTTTGATGCCATTCTGCAGATTTGAGAAACGTTTATGAAGAGGCTAATACAGGGACAATTTTTTACTCTATTCAGAGGATTGTTACTCGCCTGGTTGCCCGCGCTGCGAGTCTATCTCCCACCAAGTAGAATGTCATTCTCTCTTCACTATTTCATGAGAACCAGTGATGTTACACAGAGGCACTGTACAAGTGGTTGCCGCGGCTAGCAATGTAGTCTACAGGCCTAATAAAGACGCTGACGTTGAAGGTCGAGTTTTATGTGTGATTACCACGATGGTAGCTGCCAGTGGTGTTCATTACTGTTAGGTTGCGAATGCAAAACTACCCTTGTTTTTTCACATGAGATTCTGAGAAAAAAAGTCTTCTTGGATTTGGGGAAATACGGTATATCTCAAAAATTTAGAGAAATTTGTTGTTGTCATCGACAGATGGTTTTGGGGTAGTGAGTATGTCTCTTACTCAAGAGGTCCCAGGGTTGACTCCCAGCCATATCAAGGATTTTTACCTGAATCTAGGTGCTTGTTCAAGGTCCACTCATCCTATGTGATTACACACCATGAGCTATCTGATCGCAAGATAGTGGCATCAGCCTAGAAAGCCAAAAATAATGGCGGAGAGGATTTGTTTTGTTGACCATGCATAACTAGTTATCTACATGCCCTCGGGCTGACGAGTGGTCTCTTGATAGGCTGAGGTCCATTTGGGCTTCAGTGCCATGGGGTTCATAGATACGAATACAACGGATTCACCCAGTGTACTGAGCTGTAGCTGCCTATGATATTAATACTGTATAATTCCTGTGTGTGGGAATGTGGCTCTTTGGAATTAATCAAACATTCATTCAATATATGATCCTAAAACAGTACAGAAAAACAAAATCAACCAGATCATGTTAAATAAATAATATTTGTTTTACCTCCTAACGACTTATGGTTTTTGGAGACGCCAAGGTGCCGGAATTTAGTCCCGTACCAGTTTTTTATGTGCCAGTAAATCTACAGACATGATGCAGACATATCTGAGCACCTTCAAAGACTATTGGACTGAGCCAGGACAGAACCTGCCAAGTTAGGTTCAAAAGGCCAGCACCTCAACCATCTGAGCCACTCAGTCTGGTGTTATACATAATTAAGCAATTTTTGTGTTATAAAAACAATACAAATAATTACGTACGTTACCATTTCATTGCTTAATGGGAATTTATAGACTTAATCAACAAAATCATGTGTTGCATAAGAACTTCTAGCATTAACATAGATAAACTGTAAGAGATTTAAAATCTACAAAATTTAAGTTAAAGTCAATAAAGACCAGGAGAAAAACCTACTCCTCAAATTACAGCCCAACAAATAATTTGCCATAGGCAAAGTACTAGTCTAATCTACTCATTCATCATTTTCATGCAACACCATATTTCATGTATTTTTAACTGATATTCTGGGACAATTTCTGAAGGAATTCCATAAATATATGAACTTCCTCCTTGGAGACTTGTGACTGTGACTACTGATAACACTCCCCAACTATGGCAAAGGTTTTCAACATCAGCAAATTAACAATTTTATTCATTGTAATATTTTTAATATAGATCATCCATCCAAAAAGGTTTTGAAATTATGATGTGTAATTTGTTTCAAAATACTACTTTCAATGAAAGTTATGTATAAATTAAATCTGTACTATGAGTGAATATTTAGTGAAACTGCGAAAAAAAAAAAAAAAATTAAATAAAGAAAATGTTTTGAACCAACTGAAAAATCCTTCAGAATTTGGTGCTTAAATTTAGGTATAGAGGTCATCTGTTCCAACAAATAGTCCTACCACTGAATTATTTTTGTATTGCAAATATGTCAATTGGGACAGCCTGTGGGTTGCATGTGGATCTTAGATAGCAGCCCGTTCTACCTCCATGCAATAAAAATTATTGTACCACAACTTAATTTTGTATATTACACACCAAAGCAATTAATGCAACTGGAGAGAGTGCTAGTTATTACTTTCATGACAGAAACTGCAGGCATCATCTGTGGTAGCAAGCATTACAAAATTAATGAACGGGAAATTTTTTAAGCCCAAAATGTCTTCAACTGGTTGGGAAAAAAATAATGATGCTTTCTTTTTGAGAGGGACTTAAGGAAATACACATCTACACAGTGCTTGAAGTGGGATGAAACAGGAACTGGGAAGGTCCTCCTCTAAATTTTGGTAAATCCAGCTGCTCTGCCATTATGACATATGCAAACTGACTGCTTACAATACACCCAAGGCAGGACTCAAATCCACAGTCCACCGTACATGAAACACAAAGGCCTTAGTGCGTGACCATGAGGACCGGCTAATGACACTATGCTAAAATATTGTGCATTGTATTTTACACTAATGTACATGCATTGCATACCCTTAAAAACTTGTCCAGATGCTCTCATGTACAGTATTCAGTGATCTATCTGGTGGAGTTACATAAGACTGGGAATCGACATACAACCTTTTTTCAATCACCCCTTTAGATAATACTGTAATCTGCATTGAATGCACCACTGATGAAATGCACATTAAATTTGCTGCCATTTTTAGATAAATAGAACACTGAAGGTTTGAAATAATAATGTTCATATTGCTGAATGCACACTAACTCTGCAGTTTATATACTAAGAGTATTCATAGTTGCAACCAGTGATTTTAGTTCATCAGGATACCTATCACCACCATTCATTACATTCGTACAATGTTCATAGAATCCATGACCTGAAATGTCTCTGCAAACAATAATTTAGCAAATTCGCTAATCCCATTATTGGCAAAACATGGATTTCAGTCTCAAAATTCTATCCATGTATATTTATCCATTATCTTCAGGTTGTCAAGCAACAAAGTATTGTAACATGATGGCAGATAGGCAATGAACACAATTGGTAGCATCTACTGTAATACTAATTGCTTATACCGTAACTACACAAGCACACAATCACACGAGTTCACGCTCTTTCTTTGTTCTCTCTGTTCAGTCACATTAGTTATTCACCTGTACTTACAAGCTAAGACAATTACACTACATACACTTTTGCAACTGTCACCAAAACCTTGGGGCAATTAACGATAAAACTCACTGTACACCTATCACGGCCGCACAGTTCAGTCTGTACACTTACAGCGGTCTTCGTTCACTGTCCCTTGGCGCTCAGCTGCACTGTTCCTCATTTGCTGTTATTTCACACACAGCGTCACTCCCAGTGCTCCACAGCACTGTCACATTCAGAAATGAACCACTGAAGCTCATCCAGCCTGCCTAGTATGGAGAGGCCTGCCCTTCCATACATTTCTGATGAGGAGAAACCCCTCAAGTTCCCTGTAATTTTCTAGTTATTTCTCACATCACTGGAAGGCCTCCAGTGAGGTAATGAAGCAACAACAGTAGTGGACCTGAAACAATACCTCAGGGAGGTAGGTGTCGGAACTATGGACGTAAGCAGGCAGTAAGGAGTACGAGGGAAGATACAGCAAGTTTGAGGGAGAAAAATCAGGCTTCTAGTGGAGGACAGGGATGAAGGTAGGTCCTCCTCAATCAATCTATAGGATACAGTAGGTAGGCAAGAAGGGGAGAGGTTGAAGACAGGTGAACTAATGTTTTGAGGGGAAGGAAAATGAGAGCTAAAGGTTCTCATCAAGGAGAGAGTTCAGGAGATGTATTGCTGAGGAATCTGTATGCCGAAATGCCAACATTTCAGTGGTGGTCATCAGTAATGTGAATCTCAGAAGAAATGTTGGGGAATGCAACATCTCCAGCAAATTATAACAATATCAACATGTATTTCTATTCCTACAAGTTAAAAAACTAATTTGATATCAAGCAAATTATTATATGTAATTTAAAAAATATCAACATGTTTTATAATTACGTGTTAAAAAACACACACTTAACATAACTACATTACTTTTCTTGCAACGTCTTAACCGTTGCTTCTTTTGCCTCATAAAAATCCTTCTAAGCAAACTGCTTCTGTGGCATATACCAGAGCATGATAACAATTTTGTTGAAAGTCAGTGTGATTCTTGCGAACAATACTGAATATTCGCCCAGTTGAAGCATTGTTGTGAGGCATCACTAAAATGGCAATCACTTGAGGAAGAACTGAATATTTAATGTTTCCAGAAGAACATCGTTCAACCTTGAAATTTTAGCCCATACTACATCCATTGTTTCACAGTTTCAAATGTCTTAATTTAATGGATCTGCTTTGTAGGAAGCAAATTCCACTTCCACTTTGTCTTGGTCAGTGTTCTCAATTCTATTTTGAAAAAAAAAAAAAAAAAAAAAACTGAAATTTTAAAAAGTTGTTCTCAATGGAACAATCACTACTTCTACATGTTACACCACAATCATGAAAAGCGAATCTGTCCAAAATGCACTTGCATGCTGTACAGAAGAAATTTCTTACCAATTTGAAGAACTGTCTCATGCGATCTTCAAATAAACTGCCAGCCTCGCTTTCTCACTTCTATCAAACAGTTAGTGATTTTGAAAAGATGCCTAATATAATCAGAAATAATGCTTTCCCACTGCTTATACATGTTAAGCTGACTGGCCTTTAATTATTGGTTGTATGTTTATCACCCTTTCCTTTGTACACAGGGGCTAAGCAACTCTCCATTCATTTGGTTTACCTCCTTCATGCAAACAGTAATCAAGTAAATACTTCAGCTATGGTACTACATCCTAAACCCATTGTCTTTAGTATATCCCCAGAAACTTTATCAATTCCAGCTGCTTTTCTAGTTTTCAACTTTTATAATCATCTTATTGTAAATACATATCTTTGTTATCATAGCCAAATTTCAGGACATTATCCTTATATCCAATAATCCTTACATTCTGCAGACTGAATATTGCTGCCTTCTGTAAATATTCATATATAGACTCCCCTTGTTCATTGATTCCTGGAATGTCCTTCTTGACACCTTAAAGTATCTACACATACCTTTCCATTTTTTTTTTTTTTACTGAAATTCATATGGCTGCCAATTATGCATGCCACCATGTTACCCTTAGCCAACTTCTTCACGAGATTCAATTTCCTGGCAAGTTCCTTCAATTTCTTCTTACTTTCACAACCATTCCTAACTCTTATTACTTTCCAACCTGCACCTCTTTCTTAAACTATTTCTCTGGTATAGTATAATGGTTCTTGTTGTTGTAATTCCAGTTACAAGATGATCATCTTTCTGACAGCTCCTGCTATTGAACTTTGTATCTGTACATACATATCCCACGTCGTTCCATCCTAAGCGATGGGTCGGCGAACGAGGCTTCTCCACCAGTTGCGCGGTCTCTGAACTTCTCTCCTTCTTCGATGCTTTCCAAAGTATGTCCCCTCTGTTGAATGTCGATCTTCACCATGTCCTTGTACCTGAGTTGGTCACCCTC
The DNA here is from genome assembly GCF_040414725.1 of Anabrus simplex. NCBI lineage: Eukaryota > Metazoa > Arthropoda > Insecta > Orthoptera > Tettigoniidae > Anabrus > Anabrus simplex. Next base: position 1,555,533,334 of record NC_090265.1, on the reverse strand, counting down.
TTGATCTTTTGTCTTCAAGTTTTAGATCGTACATTTTTTTTGATAATCTGTTATCACCCGTGCGTCGCATATGTCCATACCATCTCAGTCGCTGCACTGTTATTTTGTCCTGCAGCCTTACAACTTGAGCCTGCTTGCGGATTTCCTCATTACGGACTCTGTCCCTCCATGTTTTACCGATCATGCTACGGACAAATTTCATTTCTGCTGCCTGGATTCTACTAACATCTTTATTTCTCATGGTCCATGTTTCGCAACCATAGGTCAGGATTGGTACGTAATAGGTTTCATATATGACTCTCTTACATTTTGTTGGTATTTTCTTGTTCCATATTATGTCTAACTACCTATTTTGTAAAAGTTGCTATCTGCCTGAATTCTGTGGGAAATTTCCTTGTCTATAGAACCAGTATCAGAGATAACACTTCCAAGATATTTGAATTGATGGTTCATCTGTAGCTGTTTCCCCTCCATTTCAATGTGTCCCATTGGTTGTCCATATCTCTTCATGACCATAACCTCACTTTTCTCTTGGCTGAAGATGAGTCCATATTCTTTAGCAGCTTCTGTCCAGGAGTTTATTTGTCCTTGAAGATCATCTTTAGAGTCTCCCCACAAGCATATAGCATCCACAAACAAGATTAACTTTCATTTTCCTACCTCCAATGGTTTGGTGAACTTTTCTCTGAATCTCTTTCATCACACTGATGAAAAGAGGAAACAAAACACCACCCTGTCTTAAGCCAGATTTTATATCAAAGGTTTCAGTCATTCCTACAGGTGTTTTGACTTTACTTTGGGTATCTTCATACAAATTCTTGATCCGGTGTATCATGTCATCCTGTATTCCAATTTTCTTTAGTGTTTCCCACACCTTCTCTCTGTTTACTGCATCAAATGCTTTCTTGGTATCCAGAAAGGCTAACCACAAATCTCGGTTGTGTTCATAGTATTTTTCCATTAACTGACGGACTGTAAAGATTAAATCGTTTGCTGATCTCCCCTTCCTGAATCCATACTGTTCTTCGAAGAGGTTCTCTTCAATAAGGGCTCTATAATTCTTTCATAAAGTTTACTAACTTGAGATGTTAAAGTGATGCCTCTATAGTTGGAACATTTCTTTCTATCTCCTTTCTTGAAGATTGGAATTATGATGCCTGTTTTCCAATCGACCGGTATGTCCCCTTCTTTCCAGATCTCACGAAAGAGTCTGTAGATCCAATGTTTTCCAGAAATGCCCATAGCCTTGATCATTTCTCCATTAATTTCATCAGCACCAGCTGATTTTCCAGTTTAGATGTATTTCCAGGCATATTCTATATCATTCCATGTTAAGTCTAACCCATTGTCAAAGGCAGACTTGCAGCAAGTAGTACCAGTACTGTCTTTTTGTGTAGGCTGCATGCAATTCACATTTAGCAATTCATCAAAGTAAGTCCTCCAAATCTCTTTCATCTTCTCATCTTCAGTGATCAGATTTTCATTATTATCCTCTTAAGGTATTTGGAGTGTTCTTTATCTCTTTTTCTATTTTTCATCATCCCATATAACATTTTCTTATTACCATTAACATCCTCTTTCACTTCATCACTCCACTTGTTCAACCACTTCTCTCGTTCTCCTGTAACAACTTTGTTTGCTTGTTTTTTAGCAACCCTGTATAGTTCCTTATGATCAGTCCGGTCCTTGAAATATTTTCTGAACATATTCTTGTTCAGGACAGCAGTTCTTGTTCTGTCATTCCATCATGGAGTTTCCTTCCATCTTCTTGTGCCACTGGTTCATCCACAAACCTTCTCAGTTATCATTACTAGATTTTCTTTCAGATCCTTCCATTCCTCCTCAACTGTTCTTTCATCTGTCTTTGGTATTACTGTTTTGATGTTTTCTTGGAACTCTATTATTATATCATTATCCTTCAGCTTCCAAGTCTTGAGTTTCTTCACCTGTGTGGTTCTTACTTCTTTTAAATTGTTAAACTTGAAGTATCCAATGAGGAGTCTATGATCACTTTCCAGGGAGACACTAGGAATCACTTTTACGTCTAACAGTCTATTTTGTAGTTGTTTCTCAATCAAAAAGTAATTTATAAGAGCTTCACTTTTTCCATCCCATCCATATCTTGTGACCTTATGGCTTTTTTATTTTTGATACCATGAGTTCCCTATTATAAGGTTGTTCCTCAGGCAGAGATCAAGTAGTCTTGTTCCTTCTGGGTTTTGTGGACCCCATCCAATGTGCTCCTAGAATACTTTCATATCCATCTCTCACAGTTTCTACTTGAGCATTCATATCCCCTATGATAATCATTCTATCTCCTCTTATTCTTTCCTCTATGTCTTCTTCAAAATGTTAATGTTCTGGGAAGAATTCAATTTCAGCATTATGTGAAGAATCCGATCAGAAACATTTTACTTCTCCTACATGATCTTTCATTTGATGATCCATAACACAATTTTTTGCTTGATCTCCACCTGACCAAAATAGATTATATCCCTCTCCGAGTTCCTTTGATCCTTTTCCCTTCCACTTGGTTTCACCAAGCCCCAGTATGTTTATGTTCCTTGTTTTCATTAAGTCTACACATTCCTCTATTTTGCCAGTTAGTATCAGAATGTTTAGCGTGGCAATTTTGATTACAGTCTCACATCGAGTTTTGTGTGTTCTCCTCTTTGGTTGCGATGGAGCATTGGGTATCGAACCGTCATTAATATCATTACCAATGAGGGAACTAGAGTCATTATTCTGGTGATTACAATATTTCCATCTGAGGCCTCGTTTAGTTTTGAAAGCAATTCCAAATTATTCAGAAGCTGACTTGCTGGGCCTATCACTTCCGAAGATTTTTCTCTCAGGGTTATCTCCCTTAGCCTTTAATAGTCCCCTATCAACCTGCAAGGCAGCAGGCCCCAAGTCAGATCTCAGGGATCAGATATTGCCTCTTCCGCCAGATCCGCCGTACCAGTGATTTTCACTTCCGCCGTTGAGGTCTTCACCTGTATCCCTGGGCATGGGTTCTGTGTTATACTCCACAGGACTGGGTCCCCGACTGAACTCAGCCATCCTATCACTCCAGCCTACTGAAGTGTAGGGTGCCCACCCCCGTGATGTGGACGCGCCAGACAGAAATTACTCAAGTGGAGGAATAGGGAAGGTGACACTATCGCCCTTGAGCTGAGTTAATGGTTGTGTATGGTGCCACAACCAAAGGCAACTTTTCATCGGTAAAGCATATAAAACTTGTTTCTAACTGCTTTCCAATCTTTTTAGCTTTTACAGACCTCGCCATTAAATCGATCAATAATCCATTCATATACCATCTGCCCACTATCTATGGAGGAAGCTTCTGCTTGCAACATGATACTGTGCTTCCTGAAAATGGGGAATGTGTTCTTCAGAATTAACACGTAAATATTAGTGGCATTTTCCTTTGCTGCTTCACTGCAAGAAATTTGCTATTGCTGGTTTTGTCCGACTACTTTTTCACCAACATGAAACAACAATTTCTGTTATAATACCCTGTTTATTGAATCAATGAGGAATAATCATCTTTTGCTAAAATATTCAGATATTTTGTAGCTTTTGAGCTCAAGCCCACACATCCTTATACCGGTATATCTTCAATTGTTTTCTTTTTTCTTTTGGAGCTTCTTTCGAGAAAGAAATATATGTATACTAACAATGTCTCTACATTTTCACTTGCTTCCAATATTTTAGTAGCCTTCTGGGCAGCTAAGTGAAGTAGGTGACATACAGCTTCGTATAACCATTGAAGATTTCTCCTGTTTCAAAAAATGCTGACACACCCTTAAATGTACCTACTATTGTATCTGTATTGTTGCAACTAAATGATAAACAGTTGTTCCATTTCAGCATTTAAATTTCTCTATGAAACGCCTGAAATATTCCTTTCCTTCGCACATATTAACATACTTCTTCTTCTTCTTCTTCTTCTTCTTCTTTTATGACCACATAGGATCACTTTAGTCAGTCCGTCGTTCAGGTCTCTTTGAAGGGATTGTTCGGGCTTTGCGGTCCTCCCAGTACTTCTTCAGACGCTCCGATCTTCGCGCCCTTTCCTCAGTTGAAAATGTGCGTGTTGTTGGTTTGTTTTGTGTAAGGGTAAAGCGGAGGTTTGTATTCTTGAGTTTTGTATTCAATTTTATCTTATTTTTGGTGTCTTCTGTTGTAAGGCCTATTTCCTTCAGATCCTCTCTTACTTCTCTGATCCATTTACATCCTGTTGTGGTATTTTTTGAGACGAGATTGTGTTGTACTAGTTGTTTCAGAAGTCTCGAGTCCTGCATCCTCATGATATGTCCAAAGAATCCCAGTCTCCTCTTACGCATAGTATCTGTAATGGGTTCTAGCTCTTTGTACACGACTTTGTTAGGTATTAACCGCCACTGTCCATCTTTCTGATATTTTTTGTTGATACAGGTTCTTCCAATCCTCCTTTCAATTTTCTGAAGTCTGTCAGTCTTTGATTGTTTATTCTGGTAAAAGAGTGTTTCTGCTGCATATGTAGCTTCCGGTTTTATAACTGTGTTGTAGTGTTTTATTTTTGTATTTATTGATAGACATTTCTTTTTGTAGATATCCCATGTTAATTTTTGTGCTTTAGCTAATCTATTTGTTCTTACTTGGATTGAGATTTTTTCATTTAAGTTATGTGTTATTACTTCTCCAAGATATTTAAACTGAGTTACTATTTTGATTTTATTACCATTTATGGTGACTTCTTTTAGCTGTGTTGGTTTTTGGGGCATAATTTCTGTTTTTTCAAATGATATTTTGAGGCCAATTTTATTTGCAATGTTTTGAAGTTCTGATATCTGGGTTTTTGCTTCTTTTATGTCCACTGCTAGTAATGCTAAATCGTCAGCAAAACCCAGGCAGTTTGTTTTGATTTTTCGGCCAATCTTTATTTTGGGGGGACATTTTCTAAACCATTCCCTCATTACCATTTCTAGAGCACAGTTAAATAATAGTGGTGAGAGCCCATCTCCCTGCCGTAGTCCAGTTTTAATTTCAAATGTCTCTGATGTTTCACCCCTAAACTTCACTTTTGACTTGGTATTGGTGAGAGTCAATTTTATCATGTTTATTAATTTAGGGTGTAGTCCAAGGTGTCTTAAAATTTTAAACAGAGATTCTCTATGGATGCAATCATAAGCTTTCTTGAAATCTACAAATGTTATCACTATATCTCTGTTTCTTCTCCTGTTATAGTCCATTATCAACTTAAGACTCATGATCTGATCAGGACAGCTCCTCCAGGGTCTGAAACCTCCTTGATATTCTCCTAGTTCTTTCTCAAGTTGTAAACTTATCCTATTAAGGATGATTATTGAAAATATTTTGTATGTTATGTCTAGGAGCGAGATTCCCCTGTAGTTATTAGGGTCGGTTTTGTCCCCTTTTTTGTGCAGAGGATGAATGAGGACTGTTGTCCAGTGTTCTGGTAGTTCTTCTTTAATCCAGATAGAGACAAGTTGTTGATGGAGGGCAACTTTTGCTGAGGTTCCTGCATATTTCCAGATTTCCGCAAAGGTCTGATCTTCTCCTGGCGCTTTGTAGTTTTTTAATTTATTCAGAGCTTGGTAGACTTCCTTTATTGTGGGGGGATTGATGTTTTCTGGTGATGTTTTTATCGGGGTGTTGGTGTCCAAATGAAGGAGTTCTGTAGGTTCCTCACAATTTAAAAGCTTGTTGAAATGTTTAGCCAGAATTTCTGCATTGTCTTTATTGTTATGGGCCAGCTTACCATCTTCATCCTTCATCAGTAGGGTCGGGGGTTCATATTTTTGGAGCTGCTTTCTGAAGGTTTTGTAGTAGTCTCTTGATTTAGTTTTACTGAACTGTTCTTCAATTAACTGCAGGGTGTCCTTATGATGTTGTCTTTTTATTCTTCTTAAGACTTGGGTAGTTTCTTTTCTCTGTTTTACTAGCTTTTGATAGGATATTTCTGTCTTTTGGGACTGATGTAATAGCCATGCCTGATGTCTTTTCTCCACTGTTTCATCACATTCACTGTTCCACCATTGGTGTTTTTTACGTGGTTTAATTGGAGCTAGGTCTTCTGCAATTTGTTTAAGGTTGTGTACTAAGTCTTCAAGTTTGTCTGTGATTTTTATTTTTTCAGTTGCTTTCTGGTAATTTTTGTTGTTGATTAGCTGGGTAGGATCTATTTTTCTTTTAGTTTTAAGGGCTTGCTTTTGTTGTCTCCTCTGGGGAGTGAGTTTAATTTTAATTTTAACTACGTAGTGATCTGAACCTGTTTCTATTCCTCGGAGGACTTTGACGTTATAGATCTCTTTGTGGTGGTATTTGTCCATGCAGACGTGGTCCAGTTGCCATTCTCCTTTAGTGTAGTCAGGGTGTTTCCATGTTTTGAGTTTTTGAGGTTTCCTCTTAAAACATGTAGATTTTGAGATTAAATTATGGTTTCTACACAGGTCAACTAGTCTCTCTCCATTTTTATTTGTTTTCTTGTGTGCTGGCCATTTTCCGATGATGTCACGGTATTTTCTTTCTCTGCCTAGTTGAGCGTTGAAGTCGCCTATTAATAATTTTATATGGTGTTTGGGGATGTTATCTATGGTCTGGTCCAATAGGTCCCAAAATTCTCCTGTTTCCTCCTGGTCTTTTGAGGAGTTGTTTTTATCATTAGTGGGAGCATGGGCATTTATTATAGTATAGATTTTATTAGATGCCTTTAAGGTGAGCGTTGAGAGTCGTGGAGACTGTGATCTGAATTCTTGAACTGAGTTTATTATTTTAAGGCTGACCAAAAATCCTGTTCCAAATTGTGGGACATTCTTCATCACTCTCTTCCCGGGTATACCTTTATAAAGTCTGTACCCTTGAGATTCCAAGGCATCCTGGTCAGTGTTTCTAATTTCCTGTAATCCCATGATAAGAATTTTGTGTTGGTCCATTATGTCGGTGATCACTTTTAGTTTACCGGTTTGCATGAGTGAGTTTATGTTGTGTGTAGAGAAGTATGTTATCTGCTTTGGTTTGATTCTTGATTTTGTCTCATTCGTGTATGTAGTACTGGGGTATTTCCGTGCCTCCGACTTCACGGTATCTTTCAGGTGGCAGCCCACCGTATCCGAATGCTGCCTTCTCTGAACTCTTGGTTCAGCCGGTGGAGTATTCCTTAAAAGACTTCCATGGTTGACTGTCAAGGTGTCACCTGTGTGGGACTAGGTCCCGAATTACAACTCTGGATGTGATCCAGTGAGGTGATAATGAGGCCGCTCCTCTGGAGTACAGACGCCTTGTGCAGCCGCCCCTAACCTGGAGAACAGACTCTGCATAATGGATTCCAGTGGCATTTCCTCCACTGTGGGGACCATCACCCCACCCAAAGGGGCTCATTCGCCCAAAGCCGTTGGCCCCCTTAGGGAGTCAGGTTATTTCCCGCCGCCCAACACTCGGCGTTGGCAATTTTACAGCTGGGTGCCAGACCAGCAAACCCTCCTCCTTTCTCATTCCGGACTTGGGACCGGACATACTATAAAATAGTACTGATGAATGTAATAATAGTAAGGAAATAATAATAATAACAGTCCAATGATCCTCCCAATTTCATAAATTGGAAGGATCCAGTTTCCTTTGTCATATTCTCAATTCAATAATGTGATTCCTTTGAACTTATACATGACTTAAATGCAATTCTTTCAAATTTCTACACATAACATCAATTTCAATATGCCAAATTGAAGTAATCATGTGGTTGAATAAAAGGCACACTAACAAGAATTTTAAAAAGTCCCAGCTGACAGGTCTACAGTAAATCAAGAGGGAAAGGTTAGAATTTAAAAGTGTGAAGTGCTATGAAATTCTTTTGAAGGAGTACAAATTAAAATAGAGGAAATAGAGATCACTGATGAAACTGCTGAACAACAGCTTCAAGAGGAATATGAGGGAGAGTGAGAGCTATTTTAATCGGTTGGCAAATGACATTATTGAAAGTGAAAAAATTGTTATACAATGTAAACTTCAGAATCCGAATAAATTCATCTATTTCGCCTATACTTAAATTACTGAATTTGGAAAGATTGTTCATGAACAATTGTATGGTGGTGTTAACAGGCACATTAGCATACATGTTAGTAATGTCAAATGAATGAAGAGTGTGGGGTTTGGATAAATATAAGTGTTTAATTTTATTGCAAAATTCTATGGAATTCTTTACTGATGCATTGGCTTGGAAACAATGGTGTGATCTGAGCAATTTGTGAATGAACTGAGATACCTCATAGGTCAGACTATTTCTGAAATTGATAATGGGTCTTATGGGGATGTCTATTGTTGCTATTTTGCTTTACGCTGCACCGACACATATACTGTAGGTCTTATGGCGACGATGAGGCAGGAAAGGCCTAGGAATGGGAAGGAAGCGACCGTGGCCTTAAGGTACAGCCCCAGGATTTGCCTGGTGTGAAAATGGGAAACCATGGAAAACCATCTTCAGGGCTGCCGACAGTGGGGTTTGAACCCACTATCTCCCGGTTGCAAACTCACAGCTGCGCGCTCCTAACCACACGGCCAACTCACCCAGTATATAGGGATGTCGGCTTTATGGATCTTGTGTAGCGCTTTTGCTGTGGGAAGCTTCGGATTCATAATAATCATTTTGGATTTTTCAAGGTCATTAAACAAAAACAAAACATTCTTAATTATGGTTTTGGTCTCTTTGTATTTTGTTAGATCTTTTTTAGATGTTATGAAGTTGTTATCTGTAAAAAAAGTTTGTGCTTTATTTATATAGTCACTTTTGTCCATGATTAGAGTAGCGTTCCCTTTGTCGGCTTTTGTTATTATTAAGTCATTGTGTTTGACTTTTTTCTTTAATTTGTGGACTTCAGCTGTGTGTTCTGTGTTGGGTTTAATGGTTTGTTGTTGATTAAGGATAGAAGATGGCTTGCGTTTGACTTCATATTAGACCTCTTCTCGTATGTTTATGGGTATTTTATTAATGGCTAATTCCAGTTCAGTTATGGTGGAAATTAAATTATCACGGTTAGAAGGATTACCCCAATTATGTTTAGGTCCCTTGCTCAGCACACAGAGATCATCGGCACTGAGATTGATTTTACTTAGTGCATGTTTAGTTTACTACAGGTTGATGAAAATCATTTTGCTTTATGTTGTTTGGGGTGTTATGTTTGCTAAGTGTTTTTTTTTGAAAGAGCATTCCATTTTTTGTCAAGTGTGTTTTGTTTCTTTAACAAAGTAAGGTTTTGTTAGTGATGTGTAACTGGAAGGACGTCCATTCACGGGGGCAAAGGAGAGTGGAAACTTCTAAATGGGTTTCATATAGTTTGTGGTTCGGAAGAGATTTCTTTTTATGGAGAAATTTGATTTTGTCTTTAATCCAAATCTTATCGGTTTTAAGCTGAGTCATGCGAGTTTTTGCTGTGTTCCTATGAGTATCTGACCATATTAAAATACTAGAATCATGTTAGGAAGGAGCAAGTTCAATTCTTGTCTGAAAGTCTAGCGACTATACAGTGCCCTGAGAGCAGTGCCAGAAATCTGTTCGGCAGTACAATCATAAAAAAGTCATAAATAAACATAAAACCTAGGACATAATATAGATTTTATACAAGTACAAATATCTGACAAAACTCGTTCCATCTTCAAGTACAGCTGTGGGAATGCACTCTGTGTCCTTCCAACTGCTGTGGCCACTCTGCGTTATGATTACCGGGATTCCCTAAATAATACCAGCAGGATGCAATGCGAAGCTGGTCCCTTATGCAAGTTCACTGCCGATCGCTTTCCTAGTACAGTAAAAGCTCTAATTACCGCAATGACTGAACATTAACACCAAGATTACAAGGCATGTTGCAGCCGTCCTTTCATGCAATGATGTTTCTTGAAAAAATGCTTGATAGAGGACTTGGCGTTTATTGAACTGAAGTTTATGGACAGCTGATGTGGGAAATCATTAATTTCAGGAATAGATAATGCAGGATTTTTAAAACACTAATTAATTAGGATGCTCGTGAGACCATGTAACTTGAATGAACAATACAGGAAAACGTTCCCATGAACAGATAATCAAGTTCCACTCTACAACACATTAAATTAAAAACCACTGCAGAAATATGCAACAGTCAATTCATCCCTCCACATAGGGTTAGCTGGCAACGTGAAAGGTATTCAGCCATAAAACTGCAATACAGATACTGTGGACCCAAAGTAATTAGGAAAAGGCCAGGAAGAAGAAGATACTGAATATGTTCATGGAGAAGAGATTATTTTAATTTCTGATTACTACGTTTGGCATTTTCTATGCTTCCATAGACCAACCAAAGTGTTTTAAAGAATGTTCTTCAACTACATACAATTATTCTAACAAATTTTAATAGCAATGAACGTCACCATTACATTAATTTTTTTATCTAAACAATATCCTGAAGTTTCATTAAAGTGATGCCAAGGTGGTTGTGGTGTCATTTCTGCATAGATTGCTCTAACACTTGAGTATATATCTGTTTGATAATGAAGCTTTAATACTTCAGTTCCTAATCATTGCCAGATACAAAGCAGAAGGTGAATTAATGCGTATGTAACAGCAAAGAATTGCCTCACAGGCTCATGAATACGAAAACTAACTCACCCGAATTGCAAGGAGAAACTCGTCCATACTAATACTCCCACTGCCATCCTTATCAAATATCTTGAAGAGTTCCTGCACCTCTTCTTCATCTAAGTTCATCCCTGCATCGTTCATTCCTTCTGTGAACTCCTCTAAGTTGAGAGCCCTATTTCCATCATCATCCATGCGTCGGAAGATCCTACAACATACAAATTTTCAGTATAAAATGCTTTAATCCTTCACAAGCCATATTATTAATATTAAAGTGTACTGAAAATAATGTATCTATTTTTTTGTTAAAATGTTGAAATTTGGGTCTACTTTGTATTTGTCACTACAAATCAGTTGCTTATATTTCAATACAATACAATCCTTGAATACACATTAATTTCTACAAATGGAATTACAACTAGGCGTTTTGCTTTCCGTCTTTCCTAAGAACTGTCAGTCTATTGTGAAGTTACTCATTCAGTGGCCTTATTTGATGGCGTTAGATTTGCTAGATCCATGGAGTTTTTCATTTTCACACAATCTCTGGTTCACTTTCTTCAACCAATACCTTAACTCCTCATGGGATAAGAATTCCTTCTGCTAGGAGGGCCTGCTAATACCAATGACTGACCCCTTAAATTGGGAATTAGCTCTACTACTTGTATTAATTTCCTATCTGGGTACCGATACATTTCCTTGGATCTCTCTACACATTGACACCTTGTTATCCTGAGCAAAATGCATAAAACTTTTAGTTTTACGCGACTATTAACCCTTTTACTTCGGTGTAGCGAGTACGGTGGCATGACCCTCTGGACGCGAGCAGGGAGTGGTTCACCGAATTAGCTGTACGGGATACTTCTTACGCTCCGCTCTCCCGTCCACATACGGATTGGGACGTGTGGAGTGAACAGGAAGAGGTTAAATTTATTTTATTTTATTTTTAACGTGAAACTCCACCTGTAGCCACATTTTGAGAAAAGCATCTATTAGTCTCCTCGCACAGAAGAGTTATGATACTCGTGTTAAACATCAGCTGAAAGAAACTTAACATGCTAGTATTGTCCACTAAACTTTTCAGTCTGGAATTAGCTGCGTCAAATTATGTTCCTACGGATAACATAAGGAAAAGATCTTGATTGGGGTAATCACATAAATAAAGGCTACAGTTCTCTGCACATGGTTATGAGGGTGTTTAGGGGTTGTAGTAAGGATGTAAAGGAGAGGGCATGTAAGTCTCTGGTAAGACCCCAACTGGAGTATGGTTCTTGTGTATGGGACCCTCACCAGGATTACTCTATTCAAGAACTGGAAAAAATCCAAAGATAAGCAGCTCAATTTCTTCTGGGCGATTTCTGATGAAAGAGTAGCGTTACAAAAATGTTGCAAAGTTTGGACTGGGAAGACTTGGGAGAAATGAGATGAGCTACTCGACTAAGTGGTATGTAATACCAATATAAATGGTCCGTTATTGGACATTATAAATTTTCCAGCTAACTCATTCCTGGTTGCCAGTGTTTCACCCAAGTTGCTAAGTTAGGCTCATCAGTTGGTAAATAGCACACCCACCAAGATGCGTGGCTAGTGCACACCGTGGAGGCCATTGCATAGGCTACTTGGAGCCACCAGAAGTGCCAATGCCCTATGAGAGAGACTGTCTCACTACCAAAAATTGATGCCTGCCTAGCCATCAGATGCTACAGCAGTCCACAGGGTGTGCGGCACAGCTCCCTTCCGACTGCTAGAACAGTCAACCGGAGTGAAAGGGTTAATATTGTGATCAGTCACAGGACATCCTAGTTTTACGTTTTACGTGGAATCCAAACTACAAGATGTGACTTTTTTTTTTTTTTTTTTTTTTTTTTTTGCTAGTTGCTTTATGTCGCACCGACACAGATAGGTCTTATGGCGACGATGGGACAGGAAAGGCCTAGGAATGGGAAGGAAGTGGCCGTGGCCTTAATTAAGGTACAGCCCCACCATTTGCCTGGTGTGAAAATGGGAAACCACGGAAAACCATCTTCAGGGCTGCCGACAGTGGGGTTCGAACCTACTATCTCCCGAATATTGGATACTGGCCGCACTTAAGCGACTGCAGCTATCGAGCTCGGTGTGACTTTTTCTTTGGCTTTACTCTCACAGATAGGTCTTACCGCAACGATGGGATAGGAAAGAGCTAGGAGTGGGAATGAATCAGCTGTGGTGTTAATTAACATACAGCCCCATAATTTGCTTGGTGTGAAAATGAGAAAACTTGGAAAACCATCTTCAAGGGCTGCCAACAGTGGGGTTCGAATCCACTGTCTCCCAAATGCAAGCTCACAGCTGTGTGCTCTTAACTGCAATGCCAACTCGCTAGTTACGTTTCACTTTAAAACCTGACACACACGCACTCACACTCTCTCTCTCCTTTACTATTTATTTTACGTTACACCAACACAGTCTTATGGCAACATTGGGCACGATGGGGAAGGAAGCGACCGTGGATTTAATTAAGATACAGCTCCAGCAATTGCCTGGTGGGAAGATGGGAAACCATGGAAAACCATCTTCAGGGTTGTTAACAGCGGAGTTCGAACTCGCTGCCTCCGAAATGCAAACAAACAGTCATGCGAGTCAAGCTGCAGGCCAATGTGCTCGGGCCTGCATTTATCTTCTCAGCCACCTTAGTGAAACCAAGGACAGCGGCAGTCTGCTATTACGCCTTGCAGTACCCTGTAACCTGCCAGCTTTGCAGTTTACAGGAAGCGAGCCTTCCTCTTTCCAGGAGGCCCCAGGTCAGAGACTTTGATGATGTGCTTGTTTAAAGGGGTCTAACATATAGGTCAACAGCCCCTAATCATACAAAATGAGATAAAATGTAATGACAATTTAAAAGTCCAAAATCATCCACTGACTAGAATTCAAAACGTTATGATGAAGAATGAATGGATGGATATGAATTTAAGACAATCAGTGGATCCGACCCACAATCCCTCACATTCCCAGAAACTAGCGTTAAACAATAGTATTACTGGCCAAGGGACTGCTTCTAAAGCACAATCCTGAATCGATAATGCTTGTTGTCTAAATGGGTCCAAAATCCAGGTCATCGGTCCCTCATTATGGTATTTATTGCTAGGAAGGTAGAACCATGTTATTTGTCACGTTGCGGTGCTAATCAAAAGTAACGTAGACTCGCGGTATTCCTCACATAGTTGGTACTAATCATAGGCAAGGCAGACCCATGGTGTGTCTCATATAGTGGCACTAACCACAGGTACTGTAAAACCCACCCTGATTCATACACTTGACGCTACTAATCACACCTACTGTGTACCTAACATAGCGGTACTATGCACAAGTAAAGGCGACCCATGGTGTTCCCCACGTGGTGGTACTAATTACAAGTAGTCTCATGGTTCTAATTCGATTATCCCTTGGTCACCCCTTTCAGTTGCCTCTTACGACAGGCAGGGGATACCATGGGTGTATTCTTCACCTGTGCCGCCCACCTACAGGGCGATGTGTGCTTGGCCCACAAGAGCTATTTTATTTCGATCAAGCCCGCCGGCAAGCCGGTTAGGATCCCCTATCCGCCACCTGGGAGGTGTCGCATGGGAGTATCACCTCTCCCCCTGCTACGCCAGCATAGTAGGTTTGTGGCAGGGATTTTTACCTGGATCTGAAAGCTGGTTTGAAGTACACTCTCCCTACATGAAAAGAGTTGAGGAGCTCTAGCTGAGCGGCTCCAGTCTAGAAAGTCAAACGGATTTGTCGCACTGCCCATGCATCAACTCTTAATATGGAGGCCTTTAGGCTGAGCAGCAACTTCGTAAGCCAAGACCAATCAAAGCTGTAGCACCAAGGGGTTTGGTATGCTGAAGTCTGAAGGAAAGTTTTCTTTTACTGCAGCTGATAACATCTCCCCCTCTCTCTCTCTTCCCCCCCCTTCCCGCGTCCAGGTTGGTGTACGTAAAAGGAATCCAAGCCAGCTTCTCAGGGTACTTTAATATATGTTATTTTACATGGAATCAGAGAAGAGTTGATACGCCGAGTATGATGTTACCTAACTTTCAGTCTACTTGATGGACGTCTCCATCCGACGCATCAGTGGGTCAACATAGTTGCTTGAAAACTCCAAGGCTTAACTCTAATATTCCTCATGCTATTGAAGAAATCTATAAATAAAACTGAGTAAATTTTAACTACTACTATTTATTAAAATAAAATATAAGCTTTTTGGAAGAGAAAAATTAAATGATGTTATTAATATCCAAAATTGATTAAATATTATACAGCTGATGTGTTTATTTCTGAACTGTATCATGAAATTTATTTTTATCCTTAGTATTCGAAACTCGACAAGCTTCTTGTTTGGTTCGGCCAATATTTGCTGTTCATAACACTACTTTTCTATCATTCAAGAGATATGTCCTGAATTCATATTCCAGTTCAAAATAAGACAATCACGAAGTCAAACATATCATTTATAGCCTTATATGATTTAAATAAAACTATAAAATCTCGCATGTGCCAATTAGTACACTAGCATCCAAAAGTTAAGCATAATCACTAAATGAGGCCGTACCGCCTGATAGGAATGTCAGACGGATTGCTGAATCAACAGAAGCCGACTCACACCGTATGTCACACAACTTGTCAAAAAAAAAAAGTGTCAGAAAGCTTCTGATAACTAAGGTACACCTTTGACAACTAACAAAACTTTGCAATAACTTCCACAGCAAAATATGCTGTTAATAGGGTGTACGGTTACCCCCAATAGCCACACATGCTTCGCAGCGACTTGGCATGCTCTCTATCAGATGGTCCAAGAGCTCTTGTGGCAGTCTATCCCATTCCTCCGAAAGGGCAATGCGAAGGTCTTGGAGGGTCCTTGGTGGAGGCTGACTGGATGCAATTCCCCTCCCCAATGCATCCCAGGCATGTTCTATAGGATTCACATCCGCAGACCTCGCTGGCCAGTCAATGCAATGAATGTCTTCCCCAGCCAGAAATTCATACACCAGAGCAGTGCGGTGTGGTCGGGCATTATCGTCCATTAAGAGGAAGTCTGGACCAACCGCACCACTGAAGAGTCAAACGTATGGTCTCAGTACCTCATCCCTGTATCTCCCAGCGTTAAGTGTTCCTCGGACCACCCATGAAGATGTGCAGGTCTGTACGGCCATTCAACATGTCGCTGCCCCACACCATGACGCCACCATCACCACCACCACCACCACCACCACCACCACCACCACCATACTGGTCCCGTTCCTTGATGTTCCTGCGGTTGTATCGGCTACCCAGTTCTCTCCAGATCAATGTGTGACTGGAATCATTCTGCAAACTGAAGCAGGATTCATCTGTGAAGAGCACATGCCTCCATTCATTCATGGTCCAGTTTCGATGTTGACAGCTCCACAGTAAATGGGCCCGTCTCTGTGCTGGAGTGAGCGGGACGCACACCGCTGGACGTCGGGTAAACAGCCCTGATGTTCTGAGCCTCCGGTACACACGTTTGCCAGGAAACAAACTCCTGAGATGGCTGCATGCTTCATAACCTCCCTCAATAATAAACAACGTTCACCCACTTATATTCATTTAATATGTCACCTACATTTATCTCAACTATGGCATAATGTTATTTGGATATCACCTTTATCTACCCTTGGGATTTGTTTATTCAAGTAGAAGACTGCCTACTCCATATAAATCAAATTATATTAAAATCACTCGCAAGAATATCATATTATAGGGTAGTTCTGAAGATTAAAAATGGCACCACAACTATATTTCAACTACTGATGACCTAATAAAATTAATTTCTATCAAACTACATAAATTTTGAACAAGAAACTTATCTCGTCTCCTCTGCCTCTGGGATGGTTTAGGTCTGGTTCATCTTCTGCTGCTGGCACTCCTGTCTGGCAGCTGGTTATATAGTCATCTGCAGTCTCTGGTTGTCCTGGGTATCATCTTGTCTTGTTCATTTATGGAAATGTGATCAGCTGACTCATGATTAAATATTCAAAGCCTTCTAAGTAATTATGTTTCTTTTAACGATTCTTGCTTAATCTATTTTCTTTGGCAGACCTTAAAATGTCTGATTTAATTTCACTATCTGAATTATGCTGTTTTACTGTATAGAATTTAGCAATGTTATCCCATTATCATATCTTCTTGAGTCTTTGGTCTTCACAATTAAGTCTGTTTTATGGCTTATTGGTTATCCAGTCTTCTATATTATTTGATATGAATATAATGCTCTTCATAAATATTTCTTCGCTCTGTTTCACGATAAATCACTGTAGCATTCTCGCTGGTATATACTTTTCGTTAAATATTCCTCTTTTCTTGGAGTTTTATATGATTGTCTTCAATGTGTATCTGCTGAAAATGTCAGTCATTTGTCTTATTCTCTCTCAGTGTGTCTCTCCTCAACAATTAAAGTCTCATGCTTTTGTCTTTTTGACACTGCCATCATGATACATATTTTGCTATTGTATCAATCTGGACTTCTGTGACATACAATGAATTCATTCATTCATTCATTCTATTTAACTTCCCTATGGGTAATCTCATTTACTATGACTTGATTGCAATTTCAATTTTGGGATAGTGTAATGGTGCAATACATACATCCATCATTATAGACCATTATGCCTTTCAGTGTTCAGTCTGCAAGCCTCTGAATTTACTAAATGTCACCACAATTCTCCAACTAATACTAGTGCTGTGGCCTCATTTCGTTCTATACCTCTTATCTTTAAATTGTTAGAAACCGAGTCTAACCGTTGCCTACGAGATGCATAAGGCCGGGAAATACAGCACACTAGACTCGGCCTCAATATACTTCCGAAAAGTGCCGTTAGAGTTCTCTTTACTGAGCTGTCTTGCCTGTTCATTGCAACATGTTCCAGTAAAAAAAACCTATAAAAATTCATTAAAACTAACAATTTCAAGGACACCAAACAGATGTGAGATAAAAAGTAGACCAAGAGCAGTTGTATGACTTACTTTCAACGTATTTCTTACACTATGCTTAAACAAAATAAGTAATTCACGAAAGAAGCAGAGAAGTCTATTAGCGAGTTTGTCACTTCTTCCCGTTTTCTCTAATTCTGTCTCAGTGTATCTGATAAACTGATCGAGATTGCGGGTATAAATAACTTCCGGTTTTATCACCATCTTATAAATTATCAGCTATCTTACTTTTTCCTCCACACATCTGATGTTGCGACATTCGTATTGAAGCAGCTGTTTGGAGAGCGATGTTATGCCCGTTTCACCATTAGAAAATCTTTATAATTTTTTAGCATCTTCTGATGTGGTACAGTTAGGCAGTGCAAGAATCTCAAATCTGTAGCCGGTAGGTGCTTTCCTATGCCAGAGGACGCAAATTTTTAGCGATGTTTCTCCGTATTTCACTTTTTCTTCCTGTAAGATTCAGTTTGTTGTAACAAGAATAAAACACCTAAATGATCATTTGTACCATTATTATTTCTATTTGGTTTACTTTTTGATCAAGTTCAGATACCTTAAATCATTTTTCTGATTTCATTACCATATCCTACTTCTCAATATAAAGACTTTTTCGTAATCTGGCATTTGAAATCTCGTCAATATATTTAGATTTAACAGAGATACTCGTAGTCTTTCCTTGACATAGAAACGAGACTTGTAGGTGCTTCTTTTTTGTTTGTGGGCGACGTAGATCAGTTACATGCTGAAGATATGGTATGTTTATCATTATCTGAATCAGAATTTGTACTAAATTTTGTGTCAATACGTGATTTCTTGGAGCTGTTGCCTTCTTGCGTTTGACACTTTTCTGTTGTGAACAGGATATACACTAAAAACAGAAGGAACTTCGTTGGGGAGAATTCACTTGATTATTATGCTTACACTGAAATCTGATGGTTTCTTTTTCCTAGTTGCTTAACGTCGCACCGACACAGATAGGTTTTATGGCGACGATGGGACAGGAAAGGGCTAGGAGTGGGAAGGAAGCGGCCGTGGCCTTAAGGTACAGCCCCAGCATTTGCCTACTTGGATAACTGTGCTAATTCTAGAGCTAATACATGCAAACAGAGTCCCGACCAGAAGTGGAAGGGACGCTTTTATTAGATCAAAATCGATCGGTCGGCTCGTCCGGTCCGTTTGCCTTGGTGACTCTGAATAACTTTGGGCTGATCGCACGGTCCTCGTACCGGCGACGCATCTTTCAAATGTCTGCCTTATCAACTGTCGATGGTAGGTTCTGCGCCTACAATGGTTGTAACGGGTAACGGGGAATCAGGGTTCGATTCCGGAGAGGGAGCCTGAGAAACGGCTACCACATCCAAGGAAGGCAGCAGGCGCGCAAATTACTCACTCCCGGCACAGGGAGGTAGTGACGAAGAATAACGATACGGGACTCATCTGAGGCCCCGTAATCGGAATGAGTACACTTTAAATCCTTTAACGAGTATCCATTGGAGGGCAAGTCTGGTGCCAGCAGCCGCGGTAATTTCAGCTCCAATAGCGTATATTAAAGTTGTTGCGGTTAAAAAAGCTCGTAGTTGGATTTGTGTCCCACGCTGGCATGGTTCGTGGGACGTCCTGCCGGTGGTGGCGAGTCGAAAGCGCGTGGCCAGGTGGTTACCCCGCGTGCGGTTCCTGCGCACCGTAGGCGGACCCCGATGAAATCCTACCGCGGTGCTCCTCATCGAGTGTCGAGGTGGGCCGGCACGTTTACTTTGAACAAGTGTGAAAATGGGAAACCACAGAAAACCATTTTCAGGGCTGCCGACAGTGGGGTTCGAACCTACCGTACTATCTCCCGAATACTGGATACTGGCCGCACTTAAGCAACTGCAGCTATCGAGCTCGGTAATCTGATGTATTAAAATGCAAGCTACATACTCTTGCCTCGAAATAGCTTGCCTGCATTTCTCTCTTAAACCGCACTCTGAAGGAAAATTATGGAAAGACACATTTTCTTACTGTTTAGCGGTATCCGAAGTATAGAGGTACACAACAGTGCACCATGCTTTTCAACCTCACGGACACTCGCTGAAAGAAACAGTACGCACAAATTGCATAAAATCAACACATCACCACAATTACCCCGTACATCACAATGTTAAAGTCTGCCAAGAGCAGAACAAAAACCTGACATCTAGCAGCCAAACCGTGAACACGGTCGGGCCGTCATTTCAGCGGCAAATTAGTAGCTATGTCCTGGCCTTGTATATCTCGTAGGCAATGATCTAACATCGTCTTGCTCTCCCTCTCCTTTCCTTACCCTCCATAACAGAGTCCATTATTCTCTTAAGTAACCTATCCTCCTCCATTCGCCTCACATGACCCCACAACTGAAGCCGATTTATCCGTACATTTTCATCCATCAAGTTCATTCCTAATTTAGCATTTATCTCATCATTCTGAGTACCCTCCTGCCATTGTTTCAACCTGTTTGTACCTGCAATCATTCTCGCTACTTTCATATTTGTTACTTCTAACTTATGAATAAGATATCCTGAGTCCACCCGCTTTTGCTCCCGTAAAGCGAAGTTGGTCTGAAAACAGACCGATGTAAAGATAGTTTCATCTGGGAGCCGACTTCCTTCCACAGAATACTGCTGATCGCAACTGCGAGCTCACTGCATTAGCTTTACTGCACGTTGATTCAAGCTCACTTACTATATTACCATCCTGGGAGAACACACATCCTAAATACTTGAAATTATCTACCTTTTCCAGCTTTGTTTCACCAATCTGACATTCAATTCTGTTGAATTCTTACCTACTGACATCAATTTAGTCTTCAAAAGGCTAATTTTCATAGCATACTCATTGCACCTATTTTCAAGTTCCAAGATATTAGACTGCAGGCTTTCGGCACAATCTGCCATTAAGACCAAGTTGTCAGTATAGGCCAAACAGCTTACTAAATTTCCACCTAACTGAATCCCTCCCTGACACTTTGTACCTTTCAGCAGATGATCCATATAAACTACAAACAACAAAGATGAAAGATTACAGCCTTGTCTAACCCCTGTAAGTACCCTGAACCAAGAACTAATTCTACCATCAATTCTCACTGCAGCCCAATTGTCAACCTACATGCCTTTGATTGATTTTAATAATCTACCCTTGATCCCATAGTCCCCCAGTATGGTGAATAACTTTTCCCTTGGTACCCTGTCATATGCTTTCTCTAGATCTATGAAACAAACATAACTGTCTATTCCTCTCGTAGCATTTTTCAATTACCTGGCGCATACTGAAAATCTGATCCTGACAGCCTCTCTGTGGTCTGAAACCACACTGGTTTTCATCCAACTTCCTCTCAACCACTGATAGCAGCCTCCCTTTCCAGTGAATACTTTGCCTGGTATACTACAGTAATCAATGAGATACCTCCATAGATGTTGCAATCCTTCCTGTTCCCTTGGTTATAGATAGGTGCAATTACTGCTTTTGTCCAATCTGAAGGTACCTTACCAAAACTCTATGCTAATCTTAGTACTCTATGACGCCATTTCATCCTTGCCTTCCCAGTATACTTCACCATTTCAGATCAAATTTAATCTATTCCTGCTGCTTTATGACACTGGAGTTTATTTACCATCCTTTCCACTTTCTCAAGCATAATTTCACCATCATTATTTTCCTACTCCCCATGAATTCAGTTGTTCCTGACACCACCAAGAAGATTTCCTTTTACGTTGGGAAGATTTTCAGAATATGCCCTCCCCGTGTCGAGTGATTCCCTGGGATTTATTATGAGTTCACGTGAATTACCCAAAACATTGTTCATTTCCTTTTTCCCTCCCTTCCTAAGATTCTTTATTACTGTCCAGAAAGGTTTCCCTGTTGCTTGACCTAGCCTTTCCAGGTTATTACCAAAAACCTTCCTACGACTTCTTTTTGGATTCAACAACAATTTGTTTTGCTCTGTTTCTTTCACCTAAGTACAATTCCCTGTCTGTATCAGCCCTTATTTGGAGCCATTTCTGATAAGCCTTCTTTTTATGTTTAGAAGCTGCTTTCATTTCATAATTCCATGAAGATGTTTGCTTTGTCCCATCTTTACACACACACACAGTTGTTCCTAGGCACTCCCTTGCTGTTTCTACTACAACATCCCTGTATGCCACCCATTCTCTTTCCATATTCTGAACCTGCTTACTGTCCACTGTTTGGAAGTTCTCACTAATCATATCCATGTACTTCTAATTTCCTTGTCCTGGATATATTTTACCCTTATTCATTAGCAGACAGATTTCACTTTCTCTATCCCAGGCCTAGAGATACTTAGTTCACTACAGATCGGATAGTGGTCTGTTTCACCAAAAAATCCCCAGAAAACCTGTCCATTCCTAACAGACTTCCTAAATTCAAAGTTTGGTAAGATATAGTCTATTATGGATCTGGTACCCCTACCATCCCATGTGTAGTGATGATTGAAGAATGTACTGGTAACTGCTAAACCCATACTAGCACAGAAGTCCAGCAAACACTTCCCATTCCTATTAGCTTCCACATCTTCCCTACATTGACCAATCACAGTTTTGTATCCTTCAGTTCTATTTCTAACTATCGCATTGAAGTCGCCCATTAGCACAATTCTATCCTTGCTGTTGACCCTGACCACGATGTCACTCAATGATTCATAAAAACTTGTCAACTTCATCCTCATCTGCACCCTCACCTGGTGAATACACTGTGACAATTCTCGTCCTAATTCCTCCAACTGCCAAATCTACCCACATCATTCGCTCATTTATGTGCCTAACAGAAACTATGTTGCATGCAATGGTATTCCTGATAAACAGCCCTACCCCATGCTCTGCCTTTCCCTTTCTAACACCCGTCAAGTACAATTTATAATCTCCTATCTCTTCCTCGTTACCTCCCCTTACCCGAATATCACTTTCTCCCAGCACATCCAGATGTATTCTCTTTGCTGACTCAGCCAGTTCTACTTTCTTTCTTCCATAAGCCCCATTAATAACGATAGCCTCCATCAAATTCCATTTTGTTCACCAAGCTGTTTCCAAGGAGTCCTTCGCCTGTCAAAAGAGAATGGGACTCCGTTGTTCCCATAGATCCGGGGCTTGCTTAAAATGTTCCGAGCTCTGTGAATTCATGAAGCAGGATGCTACCCTAATTATACATAGTCCAAGTGAGTATCTCTCCTCTAACTGGCTAGGGACCACCGGTGGATTGTACAGTCCTAGCCGCCTGAGCACAAGGAGGGCCATGACTCAGAACATGTCCCGAGATGCCAACCTCCATTCCATAGCAACTGATATCCCGACACTCAGGGCCACTTACTAGGCCACTCAGCCATTGCACATGATTCACGCACTAGGACGTGACTAGAGTAACCCACACCAAGAACCATCTCATAACAGTGCTCGGAAATTTCACACTGTATATGTTAGGTTACCTACAACATGTTTACGGTATGCACTATATGCCAATGTCTTAGACATATAGTGAAACTAAAACCAGATTATATTTGATATTTGTTTGACAGTTCAACAACATCACTTGTAAGATCACTGGTGTTATATACAGCACATGTAGGACTGAGGTAAAATGCGAAGTGTACCCATTTCTGCTACCAACTTCATTTGAATGGTGATACTGCTACAAGAAGGATGGCAACAAGCGGATATCTCTGCTCATGCTGGAGTGAGCCAGAGGGACGTGTCCAGTGTTTGGAAATAGCTCAGGGCATGACAAATGGTTGCCGATTGACACCTGACAGGATACCCATACAAAAAACATGTAGGCATGATCAGAATTTGTTGCTTTCAGCATGTCGTAGGCACACTTCTACTGCCACCTCGTTTCACCAGGATCTTTGGAGTGCTACACGAGTGAATGTGTCAGATCAGACAGTACAAAACTGGCTGCACAACAGCAGACATATAAGGAGACCTTTGTCAAAAACTACTCTTAAATCACACCACTGGGCAGCTTATGCGAAGTGGGTCCATATCATCAGGAACAGTGGAAGCGTACACAGTTTTCTTGTGAGGTCACCATAAACTTGCACTCTTACAACATGAACATAAGAATCTGAAGATTATTCTGGTGAGAGATTTAACAAGCCCTTCATCCTAGAGTACCGTCAGTAGCAAAGGGGTTATGTCATTATCTGGGGTAGAATCATGCCTTGTCAACGTATGCCTGTAATTCCTATCCAAGGGTAACATGACTGCTCTGGTATACCAAGACCATATACTCCAAACTGCAGTTACAGGATTTGCTGCCACTGTGGACATGGGCTTTATATTAATGGATAATAACTCTTGTGCCAATGAAGCCAGAGTGGTCAATCAGTTCCTTGGGATGCATGACAAAGCAAATGGCATGGCTGGCATATTCTGTGGATATGAACTGTGTTGAACATGCATGGTGTGATAATGTTGATGATGATGCTTGTTGTTTAAAGGGGCCTAACATCAAGGTCATCGGCCCCTAATGGTACAAAATGAAATTACAACAAAAAGCTCAAAATCATCCACTGACCAAAATAAAAAATGTCATGAAGAATGAATGGATGGACATGAAAAACCAAAACAAAAAAAAACAGCGGATCCAACTCAAAAAATGTCATATATAGTAGTATTACTGACCAAGGAACCACTTATAAAGCACAATTCTGAATCGAGTATGCTTGATGTCTAAAGGGGTTCAAAATCCAGGCCTAAGGCCCCTCAAAATGGTACTTATCGCTAGTAAAGTAGAACCATGGTATTTGTCATGTTGGGGTACTGATCAAAAGTAGCGAAGACTCGCGGTGTTCCACACATGATGGTACCACTCACAAGTATTGTACGCAGTACAGGTAACGTAGACCTATGGTGTTCTCACACAATAGCACCACTCATAGCCAACGCAAACCAATGGGGTTCCTCACCTAGGTGTACTAATCACGGGCGCCGGTATTCCCGTGGTGTTCCTCACATAGTGGGTACTAATCACAGGCAACGCAGACCAGCGGTGTTGCTCATATAGTGGTACTGAACACAGGCAACGCCCAGACCCGCGGTGTTGCTCACATGGGTAAGACTCACGGGTACTGGAAACCCACAGTGACCCTCTCACAGCTGCTACTAAGCACAAACCTATTGTGTATCTAACATAGTGGTACTACTCGCAAGTAAAGGCGACCCATGGTTTTCCCCGCGTGATGGTACTAATCAAAAGTAGTGTCATGGTTCTCATACAATCATCCCTTGGTCGCCCCTTTTAGTTGCCTCTCACAACAGGCAGGGAATACCGTGGGTGTATTATTTGTCTGCGTCCCCCACCCACAGGGGGTAAAGAGAGAGAGAAAAGAAGAAAGAAGGGATCCGTCACTTCGAAAGATGAAGGAACGGACGAAGAAAGGCAAGGGCCACGAGGGGCGTGAAAATGAAAGACTCCCTAGGCCTCGAATGCTCTAATACCGTCGGGGTCGGAAAAGAACAAGAGTTGACCAAGGGAGGTCAGACAGGATAGACGAAAGTGAGGAGCCTGGCACAAGTAAGTGAAAGCAATGCCAAGATTCGGCTAAGGGCCCCGTGGTCGCCAATCCACACTCCCCAAGTTGAGAGCCCCTTAGGCCCCTGTTAGTCGCCTCTTACGACAGGCAGGGGATAACGCGGGTTTATTCTACATGTGCGTCCCCCATCCGCAGGGGGTCATGCATGGTTTGAATTGAAGAGAGCAATAGTTCACCATCCTAAACCTCCTGCTAACATTCAGCAACTGGCTGAAGCTGTTATCCAAACATGGGATAATCTGCTCCATCACAACCTGGATTCTTTGGTGCTGAATATGCTTTCATGTTCAAGCATGCTGTAGGGCTGACTGGCTATTCAATGTACTGATCTGTTATACAATGAACAATAATTGTGTGTTCAAAATCCCACATCACCAACTTCGTTGTATTTCTGTTGCTTTTGCATATCTGACTGCATGCTTGTCTTTCTACATACCCTTCATAATGTATATTCATACTAAAGCAGAATATCCATAACATATTTTGAGCATTGTATTA
This sequence comes from Anabrus simplex, assembly GCF_040414725.1. Lineage (NCBI taxonomy): Eukaryota > Metazoa > Arthropoda > Insecta > Orthoptera > Tettigoniidae > Anabrus > Anabrus simplex. The sequence continues at coordinate 1,555,507,694 of NC_090265.1, read as the reverse complement.
ATTTCACATTCATTAGGTCTATCAACTGAAAAATATATGGCCAAGAGACATCATCATTGGCTTCTCACTCTGGTAAACTATTTGAATCCCAGCCAATGTATGAGGGATTTTTTAAAATGGAAAGCCCTATCCCAGTGGTTCAGATTCCATGGAGAAAATAAAAAGTCCCATGGCTACAATCATGATTTCAAGCTTTAAATTTCATTTTTGTTCCGTAACGAAGTGAATTCAATAAAACTTATCAAGTAAATGATAGTACATCAGTCATGGGACATTGTCTATGTCTGGTATACATGTGCTTTAGTTATCACATAATATGTTTAAATTTTATTTGGCTGGAGATGGCCACTAGATGGCTGAAACTAGTCCCAGGACTGATGTAATATTTACTTGATATACTGAATTGAAAAGGTGGGTACTATTTCAACAATCGCGTAAAATTACCAACTTGCTAGCTTATGGAGAACGTGCGAGTCATGAGGTTCAGAGTGCTCAGAATACTTCCCCGAGTTACCTTGCAGGTTAGCGCTGAGAATCGCTAATGTAAATAGTGAGCAAGGAGCTATCAAGGGATATTTTCATTTATGATGGATTTAATGAAACGAGTTTCATACCCTAAAGTGAATCAAATAATACCACAAAAGAGCACGCTATTTCCAATGATATAGTGTGTGTTAAATAACGGAAGGTTTTTACTTTCAATCTGCTTTACGTCGAACTGACGATGGGAAAGGAAAATGCTAGAATCAAGAAGGAAGCGATCATGGCCATTTACCATTTACCTGCAGTGAAAAAAGATTAGCCGGGCTGAGTAGCACAGATGGTTGAGGTGCTGACCTCCTGACCCCACCTTGGCAGGATCAAACCAGTCAACATAGGCTCAGAAAGCCAGCGCCGTAACCATCTGAGCCACTGAGCGCGACTTCACAAAGTTTCTCCCTTAGGAAGTTTAGATGGGGGTTGACAATCACGATATTAATTTTTACGAAAACCTTTCACGTACAAATTTAAAATTGTACATGAAATTGGGTCTTCTATGTCCTAAATGTTAAATAAGAAATATTTTTAAAACATTCTACCCCTAAAACAAAACATTTATTCCTCCATTCCTGATCAACGTACAAAATCAAAATTTCACACGTTGGTTGTATCTATGCTCTAGATGTTGAATAACATCGGGTTTTAAAACAATCCAATTTGTATGGTATTTAAATAAGTGTTAGATCTGAAAATAATCATTCCTCCAAAATCGTTTGACGTACAAACTTCAGGACATTTATAGGGTAGCCGACAGTGGACTCTCCAAAATTTAAAACTTGGAAAGATAACTTTCAATTTAAAACAGTAGCAAAGCATGCGTATCTTGCCAGTACTGTATAAGAGAAAATTGAAAAAAAAAAAAAAAGTTTGAACCAATACATCTACAAATCTCTAATTCGGTAAAATAGGGGTTTATTTGTACATAAATGTGAAACTTACATTTGGTAAAAATAGAACAAAAACTGAAGAAGTTTCAAAATTCAGTTATAATTCCCCTTAAGGGTACCAGAAAGTGTGAAACGATAGAAAAATTCAACTTCCGATGTTTAGTTACGTATTTCAGAAACTAAAAAGAGATAATTTCCCTGAATATTCTTTTGAAATATTGAAAATATATTCATCATTATTTGAGTAGAATATGAAGCTTTTATGTTTAATATTTTTTGTCAGAAAATTATAAAAATAATTTTTAAAAATTCCCCTCAACTTATGTACCTTTTTCTGAGAAAATACTTAAATCAGACCCAAGAAATGTTGTATGCATAATATTTAAACATTTTTTGAGCTGCTGAAGTAAAATCATTGCCCTATTGTTTACACAAGTTGAGAATATTTTTTATCCTAGTTGAAAACTGAAATTTTCTGTAAAATGTTCAATGCTCTTCAAGCTGGCCTTGAACTAATCAAGATATCTGATAAAAATTTACTTCCACAAGCATATCTGTATAGTGTCTAAGAAACTACCAAGTTTTAAATACATTGATGTGCGAGTTTCTGAGAAAAAGGTACACAAAGTTTCAAAAAATATGAATTATGGAAAATCCAAAAAGAATATTTGACTGGTAGCTGGCATCTAATGATATTCAACATGCAGAGTTACGTTTAAACTTAATTTTATTGCCTCAAATATAACTTCAGCACAATAATTGATACACCAAATATTTCAGGAAAGATTGGGAGGTTTTTTTTTTTTAAAGCTCAAGAACAAAAATTGACATTTTTGAGTCTATCACACTTCCCGGTTCCCTTAATACTTTTTGCAGGAAAGAATTAGGATTTATTTACATGGAGAGTGAAATCTGGAATCGGCACAAAATTATCAGATTCTATGAATTTAGTGCTGTAATGAACAAGGACAAGGAACTGATAGGAGGTTATTAATGTCTGCTTTAATAACAACTTACACCACCGTCATCCTCAAGATGTCGATTAAGTATGAATTATACTTATGGTATTATTTCACCATATTTATTTCATGCAGTTAACAGATATCCATTTTTGTCTTCTTTCTCTTTCATATTGAATGCAAAAAAAAAAAAACTTTACACTAGGATTGCTGTAACATTCTGAATTATGCAGTTCACGATGAGGATGTTCCATATGACCTCTATATGTAAATTACGTGTTACAATATAATAATATGCAGACAAATAAAATATTTCTGTGAATCAACACCACAGTTGTACGTTAATTAAACCAGCATAGCCTGCACACTACATCACTGTTTTACCATCTTTAGCACTAGTAGTCACTTGCACACTCCCCGAAAAAGACCAACTGACGATATATCACCAATGGACACGCTAGAACCAGCTGTTGATATTTTGTAAATGTAATTACTTAAAAACATGTTTTAGTTATTCAAATTTTTTTTTTTCATTTTGGAGTGAAAATAAGTATTTTTTCAAGATTTTTTAAATACCAAAATCTTAATTACAACATACATTACTGATACATGAAAGAAGAACTTGAAACCATGCTGTAACAGTTTTCACCACGCTACTTTGTAAACATTAGGTATTTATAGGGGCACTCTTCTTGCACATGCCCTGTCCTAGAAGGGATAATGAATAATCTAGAACTGACAGTGCAGGAAACTAAGTCACCAGGTCTTTCCATTTCGGTCTGATAAACATTCAGACATCCTTTCCGTAGTAGGAGCAGCAGCTGTTACCTGCCGAGCCCGAGAATGCCTGTGGTTCCTCTCGCCAGGCACAGTAACCGCAGCCTCTCCACTGGGTCCTTCACCGTGGCTAACTGCCGCTGGGACTTGTTCATCATGTCTGCCTCCTGCCGGGAGTTGGCGCTCTGCGGCCGGTTCCACATGCCTGAAACATTGCAAATATGGCAAATTAACACTTGCACATCGACTTTTTATTCTGAATAGTGGGAAACAGTACTGACTCCTTCCTTGCTATTTTCTTATGATTATTAGACCGTTATAACTAATGTCTAAAGGACTGCCAAATACCTCTGCCTCAGAAAAGCTTCCCGAGATACCTTTGTTTCCAAAAATGGGTAAGATTAGGCAAAATAATATCACTTGACTAATGGGCACAGTAATAGGGACACCTTTTCATTTTTACGGAAATATCTGCTACTTCACCCAGCGACCTGTTATCTACTTGATATACAGCGAGCACTGGCATTCTGCACTTCACTAGAAGCATCTTACTTTACTCTACAACAGTGTGCTGCCTCCTTGATGCACAGAGCTCTTGCACACTCTGCTATGCTAGAGGCCTTGTGTTTCCACTCCACCATGGTCAAGGACATTTCTCCACATCAGCTACTCGCTGAGGACTTTTGGAATTATCATATTTTGGAATAAACTTCCTCATCAGGATTGGAAGCCCAGCTCTCTGGGCAGGTACAAATGGGTTTGATACCTATATTTACTTTGAAGAATTCTAAGTAGAAATTAATCCCTTCAATCTGAAGGTTAAAAGACTTTATAGAGATTGCATTACAATCATTTATTGCAGCACTTTGCCATTTCCTTGTTGTACTTGTAAATATTAAAATGGTTGAGGATGAGACTACAGTATTTATTGAGCACTCATCACTAGTAACTTCAAGCATTCATTGTGGCACTTTGCCATTTCCTTATTGTTTTTTTAAATATTAATACGACTGAGGATGAGATTATTTCATTAAGTGCTTATCACTTGTAGCTTTTTCAATCAGTGTTGCCTCTTTTAGCCAATGTTTGTCTTTGCCAACATATGACTTTAAATTTACTTTTCACCTTTTCAACTTTATGTTGCTCTTTGTGTCAAACTTCATGTTGCCGGTAATTTCAATTCGACAATTTTGGCAATGCAACTCAGTGTTGCCTTCTAAATGTCAGACTTCGGTCTTACAATCATTCAGTGTCTAACTGCAGATCCGTGGCCTTTTGCTCTAGACCGAGCAAATTTTTCAATTTCTTCTAGTTATTTAATAAATTGTTTAATAAATTTAATAAATTTTAAACCTTTATTCTATCTGTGGTTCTCCACTTTCCCTAAGCTCCTTCATCTGATATCCACTATTTTCTTTCCCCATGGATCTCCCATGCCTTACCCCAAGGAATTAGGGATTGGAATAATATATTATGAGAGATGTTTGATATATTTCCAAATACTTCAGATTAATTTCAGAAAAGACTAGGTAAACAACTGATATGGAATCTTCCGCGTGGCTGACAGTCCTAAATGAAGATTGGTGGTGGATGCTTCATTGATCTATTTTGAGAATGCTGAATGAACAATTCCCATGGAATATAACATCTATTGTTGCCCCAGTTAAAATTGGTGATATCACGAAGTCGAGGTAATGGTGCATCAAATGAAGGATAGAAAAGCAGTAGGCCCCAGAGAAACTCCATCGAAAGGTTTTACCATCTCGTAGGAATACCAGCACCCTGTGTTTGAAGAGAAATGGCTGCAAATAAGGAGAGGTTCAAAGTCAAGTATGTATGTTGGGTATTCTGCCCAAAGGCTGGTTGGATCCTCAACAGGTTCACCATTAGCCTGTTACAGATGGCCTACGTGTCACTGAAGAGGCATACTAGGGAAATGAGGAGTGAGGTAGTTTCCCGTTGCTTTCCTCACCGAGCCAGAAGTTGCTATTGCACATCAGTCTGCCAAGCCCACTGAAATGCATGTACCAACCGACCCTATGAGCGACATTTTCACACCATTCAAAGCAGGGACTGGCTGCATAAGAAATGGCATTATTAGTGTCACTCATACTTCAGCCACTTTCATATTGTCAAAGCTAATGAAAGTAGCCCATACCAGAAGACATAGCGCACTGTAAACACTACATCTTGCTAGCAAAGGCCTCAAAGTCAAGTATGAAAGCATATCCGCTAATTAGATATGAACCTCCCGCGCAGAGCCAAGTCTAGGAAGAGCTTCCTTAAAAACATCTAAAGGACTAGGCTACAGCTGTAGAGGACTAAGTTCTCCAACTCTCAGGATGGAAGATAGCAAGCAAAACCTTAACACTTGGTCATGATGAGAGAGTGATTGTTTGGAAATCCCTAAACAGACCAAGGTCAGGAGTGGGTCAGTCCAAGGTTAGTTTGGTGAGGTGGGACTACATCAATGTTGATATGATCAAGTGTGAATACAGAAAAGATCAAACTAAACCATCAAGCACATGCTCCGTGTTCAATGTGTTCATCTTTTTGCACAAATGATGATGCATTGGATATGGCCAAGGTTTGGTCAAAAATAATATCACATTAAGATTGTTGGAACTGTGTGGTATGTTTCTGACACACAAATAATGTTAAGATATCTTATTATAAGCAGGCATTTTTAAAACCAACTTTATTATAGTTTAATAAGAAACATTTTCATTTTAAGATACAAATTCATATATTTCAAGAGAAGTCCATTTTCAATTGTTTTCTCTGCAACACTACCGCAAAGTAGCCTCAAGAACGGTTTTAAGCCGCTATGCTATGTGGCTACTCAACGTTGTGAACTGAAATACCGTTAAAATGTAGCATGTGGCTAGTTAAACACACCCTCACTAAAACGTATTCTTGTACAGGTGTATTTTTTTAAAAAAATTAACATGGGCGCTCTCTTGAGTGCAAGTTCCCCTTCAGGTCCTATCGCTACTATTTGGAGACAGGCAATATTACATGTTGGACTGTTTGATGTGGCCTGATATCTACAGTTCTGGACCCATTCTGCATGCTACTCTCATGGCATAATGGTTACGACTGGACTGGTATTCATGAGGCCGTACGTTCCAATATAATGTACTTCTTGTTAATTTTTTGGAGAGAAAAAATATAAATACTCCTGTCTCTGATGATTGTTTTAGTAATTAACATCAAATTCATGAATTCATTATGCCAGGACATTTATTATGACATTTTAAAATGTAGCAATTCTCAATAAAAATCTTTGATGACAAACAAAAGGAAAAAGACAAAGCTATAATTCAAAATTTAGTCCATCTTCCTCCCAACTCTATCACATCTCGCAATCTAATAGGCACTGAGTATACTAGTCTTTTTCAAATAATGACTGTTCTCAGCCAACGGCATCTCAGTCATCCTGAACGAGCTTTCACAAATCATCAGGACATCCCTGAGGGGGATGGGGCCAATTTTTCTACATTTGCTTTCTTACTAGTGCCCACATAATCTCAATTGGTCCAGAGAGCAAGGAGGCCAGTCTATCAATTCACTATCCTTTCTGCTCAGAAAAACTAGTCTCAAATCAATTGAGATGTGTGGACTGTTATTTGATTCATTCTTGTTTGATAACGTGTCCTTTATTTCACTGTGGGAAGCGTATGTCACTTGCATGTCCTGTGAAGATATGAAATGGATCTACCGTCACTCCTTTAGGCCAGAACTCATTTTTGTCGACCTTCGGTGCCTCAATTAGTGGGAGCCCAATTTTGAAGACTAATATGCCCTGGAGCTTTTAATTCCTCAAACATTCTCTCCATTAACTCAGCCTTCTTTTATATATGATACAGAGTCTTCTCCACTTGTGTTTCCTTCCAGTTTCCCTATATTTACCCAGGTCATTTTTGTACTGGCCAATAGTCTTATGCTGGTATCAGCTAAATCCTACTTTGTTCCAATGAATGCTGGATGGGCAGAAGGGTGGCTCCAGATCCTGGTATCCTGATTCTTTATAAGTTTAACTTCATCGTCACTACTATAAGTTGATCCTGGTTGTGAGTCTCTACTGTCCCTGTATGTACACCACTACTTCCTCTTTTCCTTCCTACTAATTTTCTTGGAAGTCAGCACTGCTTTCTTGGATCACTGATTCATTGATTCATCTTCTTTGGTATCTAGGTTTCTTGTTTCCTCTCCTCCACATCCTACTATTTCATTCTTATTAGTCTTTGGAGGACAAGGTGCCCTTTGCTTTGCCTGTTCAATCATAGACGGGCATATAACACACCCGATGGACTTGCTTAACTGAAGTCCATTCAATGTCTTCTTTACTTCTCTGCTGAAGTTTTTCTTCCATGATGCTCATCTGTTTTTGAATTCTCTCTGTCAATACTGTAATTGATTTTTTTTTCTGAATTACATTTCTTTAGTACTTTAGGTTTGGATTCAGCACATAACCATGTCAGTTTATAGTTCATTCTTTTTGTTATATTGAATTCTCTGAGAGTTAGGCCACTAAATTCAGTGTTCTCATGCAGTTGTCACAGTCTATGGAGTTCTCATTATCATCTATGACTTTCCAGCAAGGGTCTGTATCTGTTTCACATTACATGGTTCCTACTCTTTACGATAAGCTTTGTTCTCTATACACGGAGACTGGCACGATATATCTTCCACGTTTTACCCCTAAGACATACATACATACATACATACATACATACACACACCTTAATTACCAGATTTCTCAAAATAACAGTAATTCACAATATATATGAATAAATTCTGTAAAAGGTCACTTACCCAGAACTCTATAAAAACTGTATAAACATACAGAGAAATTAACTATCTCACGCCACACTTATTTTTGGTTAAGCAAGAAAGTTTACAGCTGGGTGAAACAGTTGCACTGTATTTACACACTAACAAGACAACTGAAATGGCGTATGGCTTTTAGTGCCAGGAGTGTTCGAGGACATATTTGGCTCGCCAGGTGCAGGTCTTTTGATTTGATGCCCGTACGCAACCTGCACATCATGATGGGGATGAAATTATGAGGACGATACATACATCCAGCTCCCGTGCAAGAGAAATTAACCAATGATGGTTAAAATTCCCGACCCTGCTGGGAATCGAACACGGGACCCCTGTGACCAAAGGCTAGCACACTAACCATTTAACCATGAAGCCAGACAACGAGATAACTGCAGATTATTAATCATTCTTGTCCTTCCTTGTCTTCAGCAAGGTTCTTCAGCACTACTTCAATGCACCATAAATATGTACATTCCATATAGCAAACGATTCCAATGAATCACCTTTGAAACAAACAAGAGAGCAACTTTTGCATTCCTATCTTCATGGGGAATTCAAAGTAAGCAGTAATCAATTAAATCACTACTTGCACTTTCTAAACAAGTCTAGAAAGTCTCAGGTTTGTTTACCTATCAGGGCCATATTGTGAACTTTCAATGTATGGAAATTTGCACGATACGGGACTAAACATGGCAGAATGTTATCTGGCTGGTTGTGGTATTTATAGAATAGAGATTAATAGTCTTGTAAACAGAGTAAAATCGACCCTGAGTCATGCGATCAAAGTGTTCTGGCTTAGTTCAACTAAACTGAAGGTCTAAATTCAAAGAATTAATCTCAAATATTTGATAAAAGAGCAGATCTTTTTATGAAATACTAGCTGATGTACCCGTGCTTCGCTACAGAATTCTACATTGTATATGGAATTCTAGTGTACACGGTGTGAGCAGGATTGTATTAAATTGCATAGCTCTTAAAGTTACCCAAGGAACGTGATGGGGAAGTCACCAAACATCTTTTCTCATATGAAGACTGGGTTAGGGAATTTTCATTGTAATGGTAGGCCCACTTGCCTGGCAGTCACAATCAGGTTGAGGAGTTTTCATTATAATGGCAGACACTCACTCTCCACCTGCCTTTTTACATCCTCAGAAAGACTGTTTTAGTGGTTTTCCCAACTGAAATGAACATAGGTCATTACAATGACAGTAGGAATGGTGTGATTAAAAACAAGGCTTCCATATGAAATACTATCAAATGAAAAAACACATTTTCTCACTTTTAACGAACAGTACTACACTGCCAATCTAACAGTCGGAGGTTCCAGAGCTGGAGTGACCAAGCCGCAGACAGCCATGATTCGTGAACACTCTTCCGTCTTTTTTCGGCGCGGGAGGGTGTCGAATAGTGGAGAGTCCCAAGGCAAAAACTGTGCCCTTTTACTAATTGTGTCACTGCACTGGCGGCGGAAATATCTGACTTGGAGGCAGAGGAGAACACCCCCCCCCCCACCTCTTCATTGCTAACTGGGATAAAATGAATGTAGAATTTAATAAAACTGAAAAGGAAGAAGCTTTTTTTATTGAAACAGCTCTTTTCAGGGTAGAATTTTGAGTTATTTTGTGAATTGCAGCACTATAATTTGGAATAGGCCTAAACTAATTCTAGACCAGGTCATACTACTACTACTACTACTACTACTACTACTACTACTACGAGCCTCTGCCTTAAGTGTGAACACTGCTCATTCAAAACAGCACATCACAGTAGGGATCGAATAGCTGGAATACTATGATGAACCAGTGTGTTACGTACCAGCAGTATCAGAAAATGTATGAACCCGAGGAATGACATGCTAATGAAGAAAGTTTTCTAACTCCCCAGCTATTTCTTGCCAATATTTAGTCAGGCCGTTATACTCGGTACACAGCAGTAATCCCATCTATCGGAATTGAGTGGGAGCATAAGAGACTAAGAACATCACAACCAACAATGGTCAATGTAATGTTATTGTCGATCAATGTTATGCGCTTTCGATATTGTAGGCCTTCACATTCAGTTTTCTTCCGACTCTGAAATACTACTCTTTATCATAGTCAGTACGGTAAAACTGAACAAAACAAATGATCGGAAATTGTATTCTCTATAACTTATGTATTACTTTTTGATAGGACCAATAACATAGGTATTTAAAAATTAAATTATAGGCGCCTTCCCCTGAACTACTATTTCATCCAGAGCGAATAAAATTGTCTATAGCTTAGACTGTAGTTTCTTATTCCCCGACTCTATATACTGATTTTTGTTTAATTCTGTTAACAGGACTTGGCAACAAAAATACAAATTCATGAATATCTGTTATCATAGCCAGTACGGTAAAATGTATAGGATAAAAATAATTGGAAATTTAATTCTATGTAACTTTAGTTATGTAATATTTATCAACAGGACCACTAATAATATAAATATTTGAGAATTAAATTTTAGGCCTTCCCCTAAACTACCATTTCACTCAGCGTGAATAAAATGATTTATAGCCTAGATTGTAGTGGCTCATCCCCCGACTTTACATACCGATTTTCATTAAATTCTCTTCAGCCGTTTTCTCGTGATGCGTGTATATACAGACAGAAATTACGGAAAAGGAAAAAGTGCATTTCCTTGTTACTGTGGACATGCTCAATACAGAAATACCGTTCTTTTCAAATTCTGAGCAGTGTACAGGCAAAACTCTTATTTTATATATAGATTGCGACTTAAATTTTGACACACATTAGGCTTGCATAATTTTTGACGTAACGATGGTAATCAACATTTTTAGGATAAAAAATTACCTTTGTGGAATATTTGAGTGAACAAAGATGATATTTATTTATTTATTTATTTTATTTGATAGGAGTCTACACATTCAAATTAAAATGACAGTAGTACTGAATAAATGTGTAATGGACAATGAAGCTAAAATATTAAGGTGAACTTTTAGTACAATATACACTACTGTAATAACTGCATGCATATAACGCAAGATTTCACTGAAGTGTTTCTACGAGAGCGTTCTCCATCCATATAAAGGATGGGATTCAAGCATGTTTTCCCTTACTAGTGTTATTCTACTTCCGTGGTTACTACCGAGTCTACTGTGACTGGAAGTCAAGAGCACATATTTTCTATTTGCAGTGCCTGCATGCTATAGCACCACCATTTTGCCTGAGTTACTGGCGTGGCTTGATTATGTACTCCTTCAGTGAAAGACGAAAATGAAATTGCATTTGAGAACTAAGAAGTATAATTTAAAGTGAGAACTGTCTACGAAGAGTCCTATATGGTATTAATTCAGTGTTATTTATAAAAGTGCAAGTGTCACGGTTGCACTTTTAACACAAGGCGAATGTAAAATGTTGTAACTTGTTAGTTATTCAAAATATGCAGCATGAGTTTAAGAATTTATTTAGAGTTTCAGCAATATCAGATGGAACTGGTGTTACTGCCAAATTCCAGTTGATGTACCTCAAGATGTCCAGGTAAATGGTGTGGAGGGACCCTGAAATGGAGAGGACTGACTAGATCCCCTGAGCCATCAGCAAGAGGTTGAGATAAAGCCACCACCAGCTAAATGAAAATGCTTATTAACCTTTCATTTATCTTCTATGTTTGGCTATGAAATTTATTTTTACTTCTAGGTTTATGTTTAATTGCAGCTTGAAGGAATTGATATAGGATGATCTTAACACATTCAATGGGAAATTAGTAGGCCTGTGTGCAGTATCTTAAACCTATGATTCTTGTGATACTCAAGATCGTTGGGATGATGAACGGCAAAACTAGATCTTTGAAAATTAATTAACAGAATATGCTTATGAATAAAGCATGTGTTAGTCAATGATATGTCGGTAAATTGCAATTTCATCAGAGTTTAGTAAGCTCATGCTTTAATGCATGTTAGCCTATGTTTCATGTTTACAGAGAAAAAATTCTAAAATAACCAGAGAGATTACCCGAGTCTGGTAGAGTCATCTTAAAATAACCATTTATAATAAGGCTATGATAGGTAAGAATAAGTTAGGATGTGTGCGTCTATGCATTTAGGACACCAGTCTGCGAAGAGTCTAAAGAATGCTATGCTAATACATATTGAATAACTGATGTACGAGTCTGATAGTAATGAGTCCGGAACATGAATGATAGTGAGATGAAGTGTTTATAGTAACGAGCTAAAAAGAAGACTAGAGTGGCTAACATGTCTGCTACAGTGCTCTGGGCGGTGCCAAGATGAAATAGGGATGCCATACTTCAAGTGCCCTCAATACCATTTTGCCTGTTTATAGATTTAAAAGATTAAATCAAATAAATTATGCAGTCTGTGTATGCAACATAAAACTGCACAAATTGTAGAAAAAACACAGAGGATGTATCATATTTCAAATAAGTTATTTTTAGTGAAGTACACAGTTTTGGGTGATTAGCAGTGTTTGTAACAGAATCCAGCAAGTGTACAGAAGGCCCATTTCTTTTCTTGCAGGTTCCCTTTGGAAAATAAACCGATGAAATAGTGAAACATGATAAATGGCATCCTGTCTAGCTGAGTAGCCCAGACAGCAGAAACGATTCCAGGAAGAACATTCCAAGGATCATTAATGAATAAGGGAAGAACTTACAGAATGCAGAAGTATTAAGTCAGCAGCAAGTAAAGGTAGATTGATATAAGGAGGTAAATACTGGCAAATGACTGAAATTTACCTATAAATAAAGACATTTACAAAAAGATTTCAAGAAGTTGAAAGCTAGAAAGGCAGCTTGGATTGATAAGATTTCTGGGCATTTATTATTGTGACTATTCACACGTGTAACGCAACATGTTAAAATGATATTTTCCTACGACAGCGCGTGGCAATAACATGAAATGTGATGAAGCTGAACAAAGTCAAGAGAGAATGAGGACAATTTACAAATTTATTGTACGGTTCAGTTCCTGGTCCAAATCTGTGCGAAACTGTCTATGGTTCTCAGGTTGCATATTGTATCTCTGACCACTGGCTATCTGTGAAAAACTGGCTGAATTTAATTCCTCCAAACTATTTATTTGGAATCTTCTCACTCAGGATTGTGTTGTCGGGTGCATATGTCGTCATGGTAATCGCATAGAGTTGGTCTTTATAGGAAGATTTTTCTAAAATTTAGGTTGGGATATAATGATATATCTGAAATACTTATTTGATTACTGTTTGCATGAAGGAGTGATACCCAACGAATGGAGTGTTGCAATAGTAACCCCAGTGTAAAAGCAAAAGGGTGACAAACAAAGCGGATAATTACAGACCAGTCAGCTTGACTTGTTTGTAAGCTCTGGGATTTGTGAAATTACTAACCAATTTGATAGAAGGCAATTTGGGTTTAGGAAAAGTTTTCCCAGTCAGTCTCAAGTTATAGGATTCCAGCAAGATATAGCAGACATTTTAGATTCAGGTTATCAAATGGACTGTATTACTATTTATCTATCCAAGGCATTTGATAGGGTAGATCATGGGAGATTACTGACAAAAATGAGGCAAAAGAGTGGTTGAATGGGTGGCTACATTTCTAGAAAAAAACAGAACCCAGAGAATTGGGGTCAAGTGTTTCCTGATCCTGTAATGATTAAGAGGGGGGTTCCGTTGGGCAGTATTATTGGACCTTTTTCTTATATACAGTATATAAATGATGAGTAAAATGCTGGAATCACAGATAAGGCTATTTGTGGATGATGATATACTGTACTGCACAGAGTAGTAAATAAGTTGCAGGATTGTGAGCAACTGCAGGGGGACTTGGGCAAGGTTGTAAGATGGACAGCAGACAATGGTATAATTGTAAACAGGATGAAAAGTCAGGGGGTAAGTTTCACCAAGAGGAAAAATCATATTTAATTACAGTGTTCATGAGATAATAGTACTCATGGGGAACACTAGGTACCTAGGTGTTAATATAACAAATGATCTTCATTGGGTAATCATATTAACGATATTTTTAGGAAAGGTTACAGATCTCTACATGGTTATAATAGTACTTATTGGTTGTAGTAAGGATGTAAAGGAGAGGGAGAACGAGTCCCTGGCAAGACCTCAATTAGAATACGGTTCCAGTGTATGGGACCCATACTAGGACCACATGATATGAAAACTGGAACAGATCCAAGGAAAGCAGCATGATGTGTGCTGGGCGATTTCCAACAAGAGAATAGTGTTAAAAAAATGTAGTGAACTTTGGGCTGGGAAGACTCTGAAGTAAGGAGATAAATGGCTTGACTAAGCAGAATGTTTACAGCTGTCAGTGGAGAGATGGCATGGAACAAAATTAGTAGAAGATTCAGTGGAGTTTTTAAAAATAGGAACTATAATAAAATGAAAGTTGGCATTCAAGGCAACAAATTGGGGGCAAATACTAATTTATAGGGAGAGGAATTAGGGATTGGATAACATATTGAGGGAGATATTTGATAAATTTCCAAATACTTGGAAATAATTTCAAAGACTAGGTAAAGAACTAATAATAATAATAATAATAATAATAATAATAATAATAATAATAATAATGTTATTTGTTTTACGTCCCACTAACTACTCTTTTACGGTTTTCGGAGACGCCGAGCTGCTGGAATTTAGTCCCGCAGGAGTTCTTTTACGTGCCAGTAAATCTATTGACACGAGGCTGACGTATTTGAGCACCTTCAAGTACCACCGGACTGAGCCAGGATCGAACCTGCCAAGTTGGGGTCAGAAGGCCAGCGCCTTAACCATCTGAGCCACTCAGCCTGGCAGATAAAGAACAGATAGGGAATCTGCCAACTGGGCGACAGCCCTAAATGCAAATCAATGCTGACTAACTTTTTTCGTGAAATAACATGAAAAATTAGAAAACAACGGTAGTGCGCTGGCTTTCTGAGCCCAAGCTGGCATGTTTGATCCAATGGTATTGAAGGTGCTCAAATATCGTAACTCGTATGCCAAAACTGTGAATGTGACAATGCTCTTCCTATCCATTATTTCCCTTAAGACTGGGGACGCCTCTCAGCCACATTGATATACAGTCCATCAGAACAATTTTCGTTAAGTCAGTTTCCTATGTGAGTGTGTAAAGGAAAATGAACCTTAAATACACCATACTCTAGGAGCAGGTAAATATGTTATGCAAACATACAGTACATTCCTACAGTATGGTACAGTATTTATAAATTGAACCCATGACCTTTGTGTCATAAGGAACCAGGAGTCCTAAAATCATTACATGAGGTCCCATATAAATTACAAGTCAGGAACTCTACCTATGGTTTTTTTAATCTCTGACCAGAGACATGTGGAGGAACAGGTGGCGCGTCTAATTCTCACACTAAAGAAATTACGTCACCCGCACGTGCAAAACGAGCATGGATATGTTGGACTATCTGTTCTAAAAAAATATTTTAAGAAGAATTGGTGATGAAACTGCCATAGTAAATGTTAGGAAATTGTAAGCGAAACAATTTTGTCATTAATGATACAGATTTTAGACCACTAAATAGCTTCATAAGGAAATTTGTCAAAAGATGCGCCTGTTCGTTCAAACTCTGTTACATCGACCAAATATAGTGTCTATCTTACGAGGTAATTTAACAATTTAGTGGGTTAAGAGAAATCCTTAAATGTTTATCAATAACACTACGTGTTACATCGAGACCTGCCTTCAATACATTTTTATGGAGTAGAAAAAGTGTCTGTAAAAATTTGGCGGTAAATGAAAATGGCATGAGTGGGAGTAAATAGTATAAAAGAATGGTGTGCCATTTGCAATCTTGCATTGTGTCCAGTAAATTTGAGGCGAGTCCACGTGTTTTAGAGTAACTTTTAAACCAGCATTTGAAAGACTAATTCCCAAGGGAAGATAGGTTTTGGCCGAAGGTGTCTGCAACTTCATTTCCAAGTGGAGATACGTATTCAAGTACGGAATCTCAAACATTCTATGAACTAAGATTTAAACTGTTGTGTTATAGGGTTGAGGTCGGCAATTGCCGAAAGTTGCATAAAAATCATTTAGTGAAAGTATTCTTCTGATAAAAGTAATAGACAGTATTCCAAGTGAGGAATCATCACGTCATTTTTCAGGGACAGGTAACAGATGGTCATTATAATGCCGCGATCCTGCAATTCGTGCAATTGAAGTTGTAAATATAATAGTTGTATTCTAAAATATTGTGTGTGCGGGTCTGTGTTAGACGTGTTCGGTCCGTGCAAGGAAGAGAACGTGTGAAGGGCATTTTTTTATGTCATTTTCAGGTGAATGGAAATAAAATTAAAACAAAAAGAATATGTTTTGTAAAGCCACTATCTGTCGAGATGGCTAAATAAAAAGATTGAGATGCTGGTGGATCTGTAATGATGGGAGACGATGTACGAATACAGGTACGTGAATTATCACATTTGTAGAGTGCTTTTATTTATTTGTTTATTTCATGACGTCACCATTTTTGTGTGTGTATCTGTGACATTTTGGTCACCCTTTTATTTCGTCAAAATGTCAGAGGAATATGACCAAAAAAGTAATTTTTTTATGTTTCTTGGATAATCGGGAAAGTCGCGAAACTAGGGTGTGAAGTGTTGTAGAGTAGTCATTTGATGGCTGAGTTTTGTCTGTATATTGCTCTGAATTTAAAAAGGATGGTATTTCTGTATCAGTCATGTCTACAGTAACAAGGAAATGAATTTTTTTAAATTTCCATAATTTCTGTTTGTCTGTACACGCATCACGAGAAAACAGCCGAGGAGAATTTAATGAAAATCGGCATGCAAAGTCGGGGAGTAAGTCGCCACAATCTAGGCTATAAATAATTGTATTCACGCTTAGCAAAATGGTAGTTTAGGGGAATATCTAAAATTTAGTTCTCAAATGTTTATCTTTAGTGGTCCTATCTTAATGAAAATCGGTATGCAAAGTCGGGGAGTAAGTCGCTATAATCCAGGCCATAAATAATTTTATTCACGCTGAGCGAAATCAATCAATCAATCAATCAATCAATCAATCAATCAATCAATCCTGATCTGCATTTAGGGCAGTCGCCCAGGTGGCAGATTCCCTATCTGTTGCTTTCCTAGCCTTTTCCTAAATGATTTCAAAGAAATTGGAAATTTATTGAACGTCTCCCTTGGTAAGTTATTCCAATCCCTAACTCCCCTTCCTATAAATGAATATTTGCCCCAGTTTGTCCTCTTGAATTCCAACTTTATCTTCATATTGTGATCTTTCCTACTTTTATAAACACCATTCAAACTTATTCGTCTACTAATGTCATTCCACGCCATCTCTCTGCTGACAGCTCGGAACATACCACTTAGTCGAGCAGCTCTTCTTTTTCTCAATTCTTCCCATCTAGTTTAGGGAAAGGCCAAACATTTAATTCTCAATTATTTATGTTGCTAGTGGTCATATCGATAAATACCACATAACTAAAGTTATATAGTAATAAATTTCCGACTATTTATGTCTTATACATTGTTATCGTACCGGCTATGATCACAGAGATATTAATGAATTTGCATTTTTGTTACTAAGTCTATATCAGCGCCGGGTCACAAGAAGATTGGTAAACAGAATTGAATGAAAATCTGTATATTTTTAAGAAGCCCTAATATCACAGAGTTGAAAGAAAAGTAAATGTGAAGGCCTACAATATAGAAAGCTCATAAAATTGATCAACAATAACATTGCATTGACCGTTGTTTGTTGTGATGTGCTTTGTTTCTTCTGCTGCTACTCATTTCGGATAGATAAGATTATTGCTGCGTACCGTATATTTTTTTATTTGCCTTACGTCGCACCGAAACAGATAGGTCTTATGGCGACGATGGGATATGAAAGGGCTATGAGTGTGAAGGAAACGGCCTTGGCCTTAATTAAGGTACAGCCCCAGCATTTGCATGGTGTGAAAAAGGGAAACAACGGAATGCCATCTTCTGGGCTGCCGACAGTGCGGTTCGAATCCACTATCTCCCGGATGCAAGCTCACAGCTGAGCGCCCCTCCGCACACGTCAACTCGCCCGGACGTACCAGGTGTAACAGCCTGCCTGAATATTGGCGGGAAGTAGCTGGGGAGTTAAATAACTTCCTTCTTTGGCATGCCATTCCTCAGGTTCATAAATTTTCTGATACTACTGGTACGTAACACACTGGTTCATCATAGCATTCGAGCTATTCAATCCCTACTTTGAGGCACTGATTGGAATGAGCAGTATCTATATATATAAAATAAGAGTTTTGTCTGTACATTGCTCAGAATTTGAAAAGAATGGTATTTCTGTATCGATCATGTCCACAGTAACAAGAAAATGCAGTTTTTACTTTTCCGTAATGTCTGTCTGTCTGTCTGTCTGTACACGCATCACGAGAAAACGGCTGAAGAGAATTTAATAAAAATCGGTATGTAGAGTCGGGGGGTGAACCGCTATAATCTAGGCTATAAATTATTTTATTCACGCTGAGTGAAATGGTAGTTTAGGGGAAGGCCTAAAATTCAATTCTCAAATATTTATATTATTAGTGGTCATATTGATAAATACTACATAACTAGAGTTATATAAAATTGAATTTCTGATCATTTACGTCTTACGCATTTTTACCGTACCGGCTATGATAACACATATTCATGAATTTGGATTTTTGTTGCAAAGTCCATACCAACGCCGAGTCCCGACAAAATGGGTAAACAGAATTTAATAAAAATCGGTATATAGAGTCGGGGAATAAGAAACTACAGTTTAAGCTATAGACAATGTTATTCACCCTGGGTGAAATGGTAGTTTAGGGGAAGGCACCTAAAATTTAATTTTTAAATACCTATGTTCTTGGTCCTATGGAAAAGTACTACATAACAGAAGTTACAGAGGATATAATTTCCGATCATTTATGTTTTATTCAGTTTTACCGTGCCGACTATGATAAGAGTGGTATTTCAGAACCGGAAGACAATAATGTGAAGGCCTAGAATATCGAAAGCGCGTAACATAGATCAACAATAACATTACACTGACCGTTGTTTGTTATGTTCTTTGTCTCTTATGCTGCCGCTCAACTCCGATAGATGGGATTACTGCTGTGTACCGAGTATAACAGCCTAACTGAATATTGGCGAGAAATAGCTGAGGAGTTAGGTAACTTTCTTCTTTAGCATGCCAATCCTCTGGTTCATACATTTTCTGATACTGCTGGTACGAAACACACTGGTTCATCATAGTATGTCAGCTATTCGATACCTACTCTGACGCGCTGTTTTGAATGAGCAGTGTGCGCACTTAAGTCAGAGGCTCAGTTAGTAGTAGTACGAGTAGTAGTATGAACTGGTCTGGAATTACAATTTAGCCCTATTCCAAATTCTAGTACCAGAATTCACTAAATAACTCATAATTCAACCCTGAAAAGAGCCGTTTCTTAGGAAAAGCTTCTTCCTCTTCACTTTCATTAAAACTACATTAATTTTATTCCAAATTAGCAGCGAAGATGTGGTTTCTTCTCTGGCTTTGAGGAAAAATTGCCTCCACGTCAGACAGTTCTTTCCTCCGCCAGTGTAGTGAATTGAGATTTTCCGACTCATCGGGTACTCCCAGGAAACAAATAAGTAAACGGGCATAGTTTGTGCCCTGGGACTATCCACTATTTGAAATCCCTCCCCCCCCCCCCCACCCCGCCGAAAAAAGGACGAAGATTGTTCACGGATGTCTGCATCTTGGCCATTCCAGCTCTGTAGCTTTGGACTGTTAGATCGGCAGCATAGTACTGTTCGTTAAAAGTGAGATGTGTGGTTTTTCATTTGATCGAGTATTTCATATGAAGGCATTGCTTTTAATCGCGCCATTCCTACTGACGTCAATGTAATGAGCTATGTTCATTTCAGTTGGGAAAACCACTAAGAGAGTCTTTCTGAGAATCTATACAGGCAGGCGGAGAGTGAATATCTGCCATTATAATGAAAACTCCCCAACCTGATTGTGACTGACGGTAGGCAGGCTGGCCTACCATTACAATGAAAATTCCCTAACCCAGTCTTCATATGAGAAAAGACGTAGGTGACTTGCCCGTCGCGCTTCTAGGGCAACTTTAAGAGCTATGCAACTTAATACAATCTTGCTCACAACGTTTACACTACCTAACCTACAATTCTGTATAAAATTTAGAATTCCGTAGCGAAGCACGGGTACATCAGCTAGTGTATATATAACAGAATAAGGGCAGAGGAGTGTTCACGGCTGTCTGAGGCATAGAGTTAGTATATTATACACTAGAGGTAGCATTGGCGCTGCAGACGCGTGCGAAGTTGAACGAGCGCGCTGTTTGGCAAAAGCTGGATTGTTTGGCACTGTCACTACTGGAGCTTCCCGATAAATTGAAGTATATACTTCTCTGAAGGAAAATGCCAGTCTCCTGTGCAGCTTCTGGCTGCATAGAGAGGTTCGTAAAGGGCAGTGGCGAATCATTTCACAGGCATGTTTCCTTGAAATTCATTTCCGTGCGTATAAAATAGTACTTTGCGTGACACTTGTCATATGAATTGGCCTACTTGGGCTGACTTCACGACTGATTCCCCCATCGGCGTGAATGAGATTCTTTGGATCTTTCTTTGAAGACTGAAATTAAAGTTTCAGGAAATATAAGGGATGACATTTTCCTTTCACTGAATGACCATGACTTTGAAAGCGAATATGCAGAAAAATCATATGCATGATACCGAGCGACTGGCTTCGGGCTTTATGTCACGTAGCTGTCAGCTTGAACCCACTGTCGGCAGCTCTGAAGATGGTTTCCAATTTTTACACCTTAACTAAGTCCACAGTCGTTTCCTTCCCACTCCTAGCCCTTTCCTGTCCGACAGACCTATGTGTGTCGGTGCGACGTAAAGCAAATTGGTACAAAAAAGAAAATAAGAACATTTGTGCATGATAGCCTGGAATTGTGCTCCGTTTTGCAGTTTCTGTGTGTATTTATAGTATTAAAAGCTAATGAATATATTTTCTGTATATACAGTTTGTTGCTTTCCTTTCGTACAATACGTGTAGAAGTCCCCATTCATACCTTGCCAGACTTTAAAATTTAGAGCCTAAATGTGCAACACCGTGTGAACATCTGAGTCCTTTACTTTCGTGAATATTATTCCCTTAAATGGCATATAGGACCATATACAACCATAACATGTAAATTATTGACCGAGCAAGTTGGCAATGCGGTTAGGGCCACGCAGCTGTAAGCTTGCTTTCGGGAAATAGTGGGTTAAAACCCCGCTATCGGCAGCACTGAATATGGTTTTCCGTGTATTCCCATTTTCACACTAGGCAAATGCTGGGGATGTACCTCATTTAAGCCCATGTGCGCTTCCTTCCCACTCCTAGTCCTTTCCTATCCCATCGTCGCCATAAAACCCGTCTGTGTCGGTGCGATATAAAGCAAATTGTAAGTTATTGTATTTTTTATTTACCACTTTCCCTTTCCATTAACAGATACCATTTTACAAGTTAAAATCTTAAAGCAAATCATACATTTCAGGAAAAGCTAAGTGAAAACTCTATAATAGGCTGAAACCACAAGCGAGTGTCATATTTCCACTTGTAATCGCATTTAGAAAACATCGATGATGATAATAATAATAATAATAATAATAATAATAATAATGGATTTACGTCCCACTAACTACTTACGCGGTTTTGAGAGACGCTGAGGTGTCGGAATATTTTCCTACGTTTTTTCATGTGCCGGTAAATTTATCTACAAGAGGCTGACATATTTGAGCATCTTCAAGTATAACCGTACTGAGTCAGGCTCGAACCTGCCAACTTGGGCTCAGAAAGCCAGCGTCTAAACCGGCAATGACAATATTTTGTCTACTTTGCCTCAAAATCTCGCCAACGCTTTTAGGCCTGAAAACTCTATCATCCGCTTCGTACGAGAGAGGACATTTTCGGTCATTAGGCAGAATTATAGCAATGCCCTGGCCATTCACACAAAAGATAGCGAAATATACGTGCCCTCCTTCTAAACGTATGTTAGAAGAGTTAATATGAACAGCAAATTCATTTTGTATTACTTAACTGCAACTGAACAGCGTCCTCTTTTATCGCGCATTTTTCCTGTATTTATGCTTTTAGGGCTTTCTTTTTTACTGGAGAGAAGCACGCAAGTATACTGTAGTATCTGAGAATGTTTACATGTAAGAAATTTAAACCGTATCTATATCCACATAGTTTTAAAAGTCCCCAATTTACGTTGATGAGTACGGCGGAGTGAGCTTTTTGCCAAACAGCTGCGATTTCAACATGCTCCGCTCGCTACGGTGATTCTCTCGTAGACGGTGGCGCCAATGCTACCTCTAGTGTATTATTTACTAACTATGGTCTGAGGCCTGGTCATTCCAGCTCTGGAACTTTGGACTGTTAGATCGGCACTGTAGTACTGTTCGTTAAAAGTGAGAAAATGCGCGGTTTTTTTCAATTGATCAACATTGATTTTAATCGCTACATTCCTACTGACGTTTTTGTAATGACCTATGTTGACTTCAGTTAGGAAAACTACAAAGTCAACCTTTCTGACAATCCCGTAGCGAAGCAAGGGTACATCAGTTATTATAATGTCTAAAGTATCATTTCCGTACGTTTATTTTCTATATTTGTGGTTTATCAAGGTTAAGATATTAATTTATCATAATATTCTGTTCGGTGTAAAGATGAAATTCATGTAAGCGTAATCCGTGGTTATTCAGTAAGAGTTGGCATAAAGGAACACCGTAAGCGATGTAAAATTTTATTAAAGGGAAGTTACGAGGCGAGATCCATAAAATTTTGTTACAGGGATTGCTATTCCAAAGCCTGTTGAAATCTGTGTAGAGTTGATGAGAGGAAAAGAACGGGAAATTTTTTGTAAGTCAAGTTGTGAGTTTCGGTTTGAAACATTGCCTCAAATATGCTGGAAGAGACGGTTAGTTGTCACAGAGTGTTTTATATAACAGCATTGTGGGTCGGGTCACCCCAGAGAGATAATCCATATTATTGTCGTGTCGAGAATTTGAGTTAGCGAGTGTTTCAAGTCTTGCGAAGAGGGATAGAAAGACAGGATTGTGGATGAGGTTGTTGAAATCCTGTAGTATTGATGCCGGAATGTTCAGTGTAGGAAACCCGAGGAGTTATTTTTGTGTAATTTATTGAGATGGTAATAGGGTCAGTCCATAATTAAGATTCCACGTGAAACCGTAGGACCGTGATGGATAAGTGACGTCTTGAAGAAATAATTTTGACGCAGGTTAAAATACGAAGAACATGTGTTTCGTCTCGAGATAACGAAGGGAGGCTCGCGTTCCCGTTACTCCGGCCAGCTGTTAGGTAGTCGATTTAGCTCGCTACTAGAAAGAAACTAACTGAAATTTGTCATTTGTAGTAAAATATTTGGGATTAAATTTCATTATTTAGAGATATTCGTTTTAGTAGAGAACTGAATTCATTTTTGGAAGCGACGGAAATGAGACTATTATATGATTTATTGGAAATAACCATTTTCAGGGACGTCAAAATGTGAAAATCGGTAGCATGTCTGATATCATTTGAGGGTGTACAAAGTTTTATTTGAATGTCACGGAGCGATGTGACAGGGATTTGTTTATTTTGCGTAGTGTGTAAATTTGTGCAGATTGGAATGTTTAATGTTAGGATTATCCAAGCTATTTTTTTAATAATTGTTAGTGTTTTAATATTAGCTGGAGTGACGTTATGAAATAAATTTTTTGCCTGTTTCCCTATCGGGCGCGTCCCAGGTGGCGGATCGGGGGCTCGCCAGACTTGTCCGGAAGGCTTGAAGGAAATAAAAATACCTCTCGCGGACCAAAAACAGGCACAGCCAGAAAACATCTTGAGGCAACCTCTGAGGCTCAATACCTTACTTGTAACTATGAGATTGACAACGGTCAATCTCCCCATTATGTTTTCTCGGTCATCGGATTCTGGGGGACCGAGAACGATCATGCGGGAATGTATCGGAGCTTCCCAATCTCTTCGCCCAAAGGAAAAACCATTTTAATGGCACTTTAAACATCAACACGTTTCGCAAAATTGGAAAATTGAAGCACTTAACAGACACATTAGACCAACTCAACATCCAAATTCTGCACTCCAAGAAACTAGGTACAGTGACGAAAATCATTTTGAATCAGGAAACTAGTATTTATAAAGGTAAACCAGCTACCCTCCTCCCTAACAAAATATTGCAATTTGGCACTGGTTTTGCAGTGAGAAAAAACATCACAAATTTGGTATTATACTTTACATCTCCTTCTGAAAGAATTTCGCTAATGACAATCAAATCAGGAAACAAAGCTTATACACTAATCAATGCACATGCACCTACAATTACAATCAAAAAGACCCACAGAAGGTACATGACTTCTGGGAATTACTAGAAGAAACTACAGCCAAAATTCCAAAACATGTCAAAATGCACAAATTGAAAAAGAGAAGACATTTAGGACCACTGTAGGACTTTACCCTGCTCACAAAAAACCAATAAAAATGGAGAACGTTTAATTGGCTTCTGCGAGAATTTCGATCTAAAATTGATGCCAATCCATTTCCTGGCACTTCCACAAAAGAAAATGACATGGAGATCCCCGAACATGCATTTAGGAGAATTTCAACTAGACCACGTGGCTATTTCCAAGAAAAACCAAAAAGAAATTATGAACGTTAGTCAAAAAGGGAATTATTGACTACGACCACCACCTATCTCTTGTTGAAGTTTCAACCCAACAGGAAGAAAACCAAAACAATCAGAAACCCAAGAATCGACCCTGAATTTCTGAGACAGAACTCAATTTCCTTACGAATAATCTCCAACGATGCTCCTTCAAACTGGCTAGAACTCAAAGACACTCTTGAAAGCTTCACAAAACATCAGCAAACCCCCAAGGAAACGCAAACACAGGTGGTGGAATGACACCTGTGACAAGGCCATAGAAGTCAGAATTAGGTCCTGGCTTAATCGGAGTTCCCATAAAACTGATCAAAATCGTGATGAATTCTTCAAAACACAGAAACAAACCTAAAAATCATCAGATCTGAAAAACGAAAATATGATCAAAACAGACTGGCAGAAATCGAACAAGATTTCAAGAAAAACAATACACGGAACTCCTACAGAACATTCAGAGAAGAATTATCCAATTACCAGGCACCTAGTCTCTGTTTCAAACGTACAGATGGGACTTTGGAAACAAATAAGGGAAATTGTGAACTAGCAAACCATTTCATGGACCTTTTAAACTGTGAATCTCCGAAAGAACAATTCACCTATGAAAAACCAACACTTAATCCAGATTCAGACTCCCCCCCCCCCACATTACAAGAAGTCAAACAAATAATCAGATTTAAAAGACAACAAAGCACCAGGAGAAGATGGAATAATCGCTGAAATGTTGAAAATTGGTGGTGACAAACTGGCCCTGAGTATTCAAAAAATCTTACAGGACATTGATTTTCTGAAGAAATTCCGGGGGATTGGAAATGTGCATTGATTCACCCACTTCACAAGAAAGGAGACAAATCAGATAATAACTACAGAGGAATTTCTCTCCTCTCACTCGTATATAAAATCTTCTCTAAAGCTCTACTTAACAAATTAGAGAAACAAACAGACCACCTGATCGGAGATTATCAGGCTGGATTCCGAAAAGGGAGATCCAGCGCAGAACAAATCCTAAAAACCATACTACAGATTCGCAAAACCAAACAAACAGTAATCACCTTTGTTGACTTCAAAAAGGCGTATGATTCCATAGATCGGCAGACCCTGTTCAACATACTGGAGGAATTTCAAGTCGACAGGAAAACGAGGGAATTGATTAAACAAACTCTGACCAACATAACATCAAAAGTTCTTGGGAGAAATGTCTGAACCGTTCGAAATCAGAACTGGTGTCCGACAGGGAGATGGACTATCCCCACTACTAGTCAATTTAGTTTTGGAAAAAGTGATTCGTGAATGGAGAAAAGAAACTAAAGGTATAAACATTGGCAGACTTCTTAAAGACAAAATTCACCTTGATTGCTTTCGAACAACAGACAAGAAGCAATCCACTCCATAGAAAAATTGCAGGAAATAGCCGCAAACCGGACTTCAAATTTCATTTGAAAAGACGCAGTTTATGGAAGGAACTAAAACAAAATTCGACAATCAACCATTAATCACCAAATGTGGAATAATTTCCCAAGTACATAAATTCAAGTATCTAGGTGAAATTATTCAGCCAGCAGGGTTAAATCAGGAAGCTAACAAAGAAAGAACTGCAAAACTGCAAAGGGCTTACAAAATCACATGGAACAGATACAACAAAAGATGTATATAAAAAAATGCAAAATTACGACTCTACAATACAGTCATCAAACCAGAGGCACTTTATGCATCTGAAACACTGATCATTGACGGCAGGTCACAAATAAAAAAGCATTGAGAAACAAGAGGAAAATTCTCAGAAAAATTCTAGGACCAAAGTTCGAAAATGGAATTTGGATGAAAAAGAAACCACACGATTTTTTCAATTCACAGAAAAAAAAAAATCACAGATACCATCAGAAAGAGAAGACTAAAATTCTACGGACACCTACACAGAATGGATAACAACAGGCTGACAAAACTCTAAATCTAGCTCTAACCCTGAAAATCCGCAACAATTGGTTAGCAGAAATGCATGAAGATCTACAAGAAATGGGTATTGATGACGAAACCATTCAAGATAAAATGAAATTTAGAAGCTTAGTAAACAAACATAAATTTGCAGAGAAACCAACAAGAAAAAATACAGGCTGGACAGAAACACGGAGAAAGGAACACAGTGAAAAAATTAAGAGATATTGGGAAGAAAAGAAGAAGAAACATTGTGCAAAATAAGTTCAAACGCGCTCCACAGTTGGGCACAACGAATAATAAATAAATAAATAAATAAATAAATAAATAAATAAATAAATAAACAGTACTGGAAATTATGACAATGTAAACGTTTTTTAGCAGCAATGAAGAAAGTACGAGAATAAAACAATATAATTAAATGATTAGGGATTACAAAGAACCCATTCGTTCGGGATAGATAAAATTTTGTTAATTAGGATTATGAGATTGCTTCATTAATTAATTCAGTGAAATCGTATTTTGAGAATTAGCTTAAAATGAAGTGACTAACTTGAAAATGTATTCTGGAAATCATTGTTTTATTTGCTGGAAAATCTCAACTTATTAACGTAAAAATTAAGGGGACATGTCCGATGGCAAAGGGACTTTACTGCCACAAGTGTTGTGTTTGTTGTTATTTTGATTTTAATTTGTTGAGCATCAGATGTGCTGGGGATTTATTAATGTGGAAACCTTGGTCACCAACTACTGTAACTTAATTATGTTCAGCCTTCATTTAAGAAATTTGGATGGTCATGCGGTCATCAATCTCAGTGACTTAGATTAGGGCCATCTGCCATTATAGCATCATTTTCCTTGCGGTCATCATCCACAATGACTTTAACGTAAATTACAAAGTTAGATGTCTGTCCATGACATAGTCGCAGGTTACATCGATTCAATTAAGGGTCAATGCCGTACAACCACTGTGTGGCACATACCGACTGGACTGCCTTAGTTATACCAAGAGTCTAGAGCTCGTGCTACAGGGGCTGGATCATCACGAATCTTTATAATGGTACATGCAGTCTCACATTGAAGCCGATCTTAGGGATCTCCAGACTATTTCACAGTTAAGACAGTGGTTTCTAGTAAGGATGCCCCTGAGGCAGTTAAGGTCTCGAAGGCCAGTATCTCCCATCATCGTTATTATTATTATTATTATTATTATTATTATTATTTTATGGACAAGACTGAATTCGTTGTGTACAGATGGTAAAATGTCATGTGCTCTTCGTCTTCGTCAATGGTCAATAAAATATCAATTTCTTTGACTCGATTCCTCTCATTTAGTAGATAGTTTAAATTACTGAAACCCACCTCTTACCTAAGCAAGTGACGAAGAACCCGTATACTACCCAAGAGAAATATTCCATACCGATTTGCTAATAGGCAAGGAAGGTAGGTATCCTACGAAGGACCTAAATGATTAAATATGTATTTATTAACCTTAAAATACTATACTGTACAGATTCTTTTCACTGAACAGTGTGTTTAAATATGTACCTTGGATCATTTCGTAAGTTTTTTGTTTAATTCGGATAATTTAGGGCCCCAATTTGTCCGGATTAATGAGGTTCTACTGCATTACTATTGTTGTAATTATATTATCGCTTATTTTATTATGTGCTGTATGAGTACATGGTTTACTTACACCAGTTCCAAGTAATATGCACAATTTCCTCCATATTGTCCATATTTACATTCAGTTGAATGGTTTTTGTTCTGTTTTCATTCTCTAAGTACCGGTACTGTATTGCAAAATATATTTAAAGGCAGTGCATTGTGATTTTTGTTTTGCAATTACTGAAAATATGCATTTTTCTTTATGCAATTTTTATTTTATTGCCCTTTTAAAGATATTATGCACCTTTGACAATTTTCCTAATTAAGAAAACTCTTTATTCCTGCAGCCTGCGTACTTGCTTCATCACCACACCCATTTGCTGTCGTCGTTTAAAATATGGCCGATGTGGCGTCCAAACAGATTCAAATATGACTGTGCAACAGCTACTCTATACTCTTTCTAGCTCCGTGTTTACAATGAAGTGTCTTTGCGAAAGTATGTTATGCGGTTGAGTCTTAAAAAGTTCTCAAGTGAGTAGAGTCATATGCATTAATGTGTTAAGATTGAGCCTTCGCATGCATAACCATAATTGTATTAGTATGTCCACGAGTGTTGCATCGCCAGGGAACGGCATTAGCGAATTATTTGATGTATGAGCAGGTATAGATCTTCAACATTGTTATGTGCCAGCCCTGTCGCAGCGAGTCAACTTGAAGCTTTCAGTCTGCGAGTATGGGCGGCCTCTCCCTTCATTGTTTTCATCGTCTGGTTTTATCCTGCATCTCCTGGAACACAAAAAGGGAATGCTCCGTCTATAGCCGAGCCCTGAATATTCTAGTAACAAGACAAATACAAGGCCGCCGCGAACGAGGGTGGTTGTTGAAGGGTCGAGTATGTAGTGGGTGTTCCACCAGTCACTGTTGGAGCTCAGTGCCTCACTGGGGCGACAGTATTGTTGGTTGAAGTCTGTGTCCCGCCGGTGTCAGAATATCCCAGCGGAGTACGGTGTGTGTACTGCCTTGGAGTATTGTACGTGTTCCGACGTGCCGTGAGCGATTGGAGCTTGAGGGCAGAAGTGCTGGTTGTGTTCTGAGCCCCACCGGACAGAGTAGTCTGTGTGTGTGTGTTACCGTTGACTGAGGACCGCCGTGGAGTCAGTGTGTGGAGCATGCGAGTGTAATTGGAACAATGTTAATGGTCGTTGTGAGTAGTACTGTCCTGCTCGTTAGTTGTTGGTGTTTGGTTGTCAGTATGAAGTTGCTCACTCTGTTTGACTATGTGAATTACTGGACTTTCTCTGGAGTCAAACCAAAAAACAGTCATCGTGTGTTGTCAGGGTCAGCAGCCCTGTATTCAAACCTCTGCGTGCAGCTGTGTGTGAAGGGGCCGAGCTTGCAGGGGCTAAAGTGAAAGGCCTGTCAGTAAGGATTATAGCAGTCTCAGATAATACTAACGAGCCAGACCGCTTACTGTGAACAGGACAGAGATGTGTTAATAGGCAGCATTAATTTAGTGAGTGTGGTAATTTGAGGTTGAATAGAATGTTGTGAGTATGTGTGTATGCGTCCGTGCACGTGCGCATTTATTGAGTCATACTGAAATAAATTAGGGCAATAAAGCAGACTTGTGTTTTATTTGTAACAATACTGTGAACCGTGACTATATTTAGACCATCCCAGCTTTGTTAAGATATACTTGAGAAGTTAATGGAGTGTTCTGGAGGAATACTCACGTAAGACGAGAAACGTGTAGATCATCAGCCATGGTTCATAACTGCCGTGGGTAGGAATATTAACCTTCAAACATACGCGTATGGGGGTGGAATCTACCCCAGGTCATTGTATTTCCTAGTGAAATGTGCTTCAAGCACACGCGCCAGATCTTAGGACGCAGACACACGCGTGGGGGTGCTTTCCACCCCACATATCATTGTATTGTAAAATAAGAATTACTGTATTAATTAAAGATTTAAAGATTATGTAAGAATGACTTTCTGCGGGGATCCAGCCAGAAAGGTACAAGAGAGGGGAGAGCACAGAAAAGTTATTTGTACATTTCACTAGGAAATAAAATGACCTGAGGTGGATTCCACCACATACGCGTGTGTTTGAGGGTTAATGTTATTGGCTTTACCTCCCATTAACTACCTTTCCGGTTTTCGGAGACGCCGAGGTGCCGGAATTGTGTCCCACATAAGTCCTTTTAAGTGCCAGTAAATCTACCGACATGAGCCTGACGTATTTGAGCACCTTTAAATACCACCGGACTGAGCCAGGACCGAACCTGCCATGTTGGGGTCAGAAGGCCAGCGCCTCAACCGTCTCAGCCACTCGGCCCGCTGGTAGGAATATTGCAAGCGAGTTACGTAGTATGTGTTTTGTAGTGTGTATGATCATCTAAAACTGGTACACCGATTCTATTTCAACACTGCAATTATATGATCCTGAATACATTGAGACCGTATTCCTCGTGTGTCTAGCAGGGTAAGCTGTTCATCCGAGGAGGCGGGAGACCTTTTGCAGACTTGTGTACCGACCCAATTGCATTATTTATCCTCTATTTTGGATAGTTTCTTCCTTATGTCAGGTTAGATTGTGTTGTAGTTCGTGATTCCTTTACATAGGCCTAGTCCAGTAGTGGTTAAAATTGTTGATTATTTTGATTCTTCAATGAGAACCAGCAACAAACCCGGCATTGACGACCGTGCCCGTCTACTGTTTTGTTGCGGGTTTCTTTGCTTTGTTTGTATAGTCATGTTTTGCTCTCAAGTTATACATTTTGTTTTAATACTAGGATTTTGTTGCTATTTACAAGGTTTGCCACATACTTTTTAAAGAGGAATGACGCGAGTGGGAAGTAAGAAATTAATGAAATACAGAGAAGCAAGCGAAAATAAAGTGATGTTCAATTTTATTATTTACATTAGGGATTTGTCTGTCTCCAATCTCCATAATTGTTAGCCCTGTATTTGGAGTAATTTAAATTCCTTCGATTGATGTTGAGACTATTAGATGTGTATAATTCGTATTCTATTAAAATGTACATTAGGAATTCATGTAAAGAGCTGTGGAATGCAGGCAGACATAGTTTATAGTGTCAGACTGCATTGTTGGACTATGTCGCGCCGATTCTTGTCTATTATTGAAAAAGACAAACACACCACCAATATTAAAATGAAAGATATGAATCCCATTGTTTTGGAGGAACAGTAGAAGAAAACAGATGACAAAATAATTACTGTAATTTAATGTAATTACCGCACACAGTAAATGGGTAAATTATCAACAAGACATAACCTCTAGATCAAACATGGTTTCCAAATTCAAAACAACACATCGGAAAATAGGCCTCGTGAATTGTTACATCACATTACATAGTCGTGGTGGAAGTACTCTGTGTATACTGTTGAAGTGTCATATGAAAGCTCTGCATAAACCGTATAATGGATGTGGACCTATAACCACGTTTAGGAGAACTGATACAGTATATTGAGGACACATATCGGCAAGGTCAGTTACGTAGGCCTACTTCAAGCTGAAATAGCTTAAAACTGATTTTATCAGTGGAGAAGATAGGAGCAAGCAATGCAGTTTTCATTATTAGGTGTTCTGTGACTATGAGCCTTATTACATTGTACAGATGCCATGAAAAGACTGACGTCAGCGATACGAACAGTGTAAATATTGCAAAAAAAGAAGCAGTGGCGGCTGGTGGTTTCTGAAGCTGGGTGTTACACCAAAATTTTCAGTGTAAAATTTTTATAACTTACAGAAATGTCAAGAAACTCTCATTACCGTTAAGTAATGAACTACAGTCCGGCTCCATGGCTAAATGGTTAGCGTGCTGGCCTTTGGTCTCGGGGGTTCCGGGTTCGATTCCCGGCAGGGTCGGGAATTTTAATCGACACGGGGGATGGGTGTATGTGTCGTCTCCATCATTAGTTCATCCTGATCAACACGCGCAGGTCACCTACGGGAGTCAGATCAAAAGACCTGCACCTGGCGAGCCGAACATGTCCTCGGACACTCCCGGCACTAAAACCCATACGCCATTTCATTTCACTGAACTACATTCGTACTAAAACTGAAATATATCTGGCAATTACAACCCAGGAAATAAGAGACTAATTACTCTTAATAATAATGTAACTGGCTTTACGTCGCACTAACGACCTTTTACGGTTTTCGTAACCGCCGACGTGCCGGAATTTAGTCGTGCAGGAGTTCTTTTACGTGCCAGTACAACTACTGACACGAGGCTGACGTATTTGAGCACCTTCAAATACCATCAGACTGAGCCAGGATCAAACCTGCCACGCTGAAGTCAGAAGACTAGCGCCTCAACCGTCTGAGCCACTCAGCCTGGCACAGTTAGGTACTTTTGCCTCACTTGAATTTGCCGACCTATTTTTCATTGAAACAAGATGTTGGTAATATTGTGGGTGGTGTGGTATGGCGTGGAAAATAAATTACCCAGCAAGTTGGCCGTGCGGTTAGGGTTGCTTAGCTATGATAGTGGGTTCGAACGCTACGGTCGAAAGCCATGAAGATGGTTTTCCACGGTTTCCCATTTTTACACCAGGGAAATGCTGTGGCTGTGCCTTAATTAAAACCACGGTCGCTTCCTTCCAACTACAGGTGGGCCGGCGTACGGTTGCACATGACAGCTACACAAAATGTTGGTCACACTGCAGTGGCGCACGAAGCGATGTTGCCGCCATACAACAGCTGATTGCACGACACGTAATATTTTAGAAACATGAAATGTTTTTAATGCCATCGCGACGATACACGATACAAATGAAATCGGCCGACAACAATCGCACTTTCAAGACACCGATTAAGTTTACAATGAAATCTATCACACAAAATAATACGAGATAAATCATCTACGAAGTTCTTATTACCGCAATGTTAGAGAATGCGGACGAAATTGGCAGACAAGAAACTCACTTTAAATACACCAATAAATGTTACGATAATATACACCGGTGCTAACAAAAGATTTCGAGTAAAATCTATTAAATTTACGAAGATTCAGAAAAGTTATTATTCTTACCTTGTTTACAGATCACTGCCATCACTACCGTCGCCTTCGTCGTTGTTGCTGTTTTTGTTGTTATCGTCGTCGTCATCGTCCAGGCAGATCATCAACTCCTGACAGTGACTGATGATGCCATCTATGGCCATCGCCGAGTTAATTAATGTTGCGACATGGCTAACTTTCTTCCTCCAAGAAGCCGCATCCACTAGAGCAATACCCTCTCGGAACAGTCTTTCCACTTCAGTAATTGTGAAGGATTTGTTATTTGTGCGAACGTAACGTTTCACATCACTCCATACCAATTCAATAGGGTTGAAGTGACAGTGGTACGGCGGCAACCTAACAACCTCGTGTCCTTGTTCCTTCGCTACCTCATCAACTACGTTCGTCGGTCAAACCGGTCTGTTTTGTTTCACCAGTGCATATAAGGCTAATTTAGTCATACCCATATGCGCTGGGATATTTCAAGCCATTCCACTAACAATTCTTTACGGGCGCTCGAAGTAGGGGTCTTGTCCATTATTACCGAGTGGTAAGGTGCATTGTCCATAACAATGACAGAAGGGCCTTTGAGCTGTTGCAGGAGCTTCTTAACCCGCCATCGATATCGTTGTTAGGTTCAAACTCCAGGTATTCTCAAATGAGTTTATGAGTCACATGTTTTCCTTCGTTACGCGATGATTCACGCACACGTGTCACGTGGAGGAGTGGGGGAAGTGCGTTCTGTCTGGAGCAAAGAGGTCTGGAGTGTTAGTCCGCGCCTCGCCACGATACCGGTCGCGTCACAGGCAATGTTAGGCGCATTCTAACCTCGATACCTTTGGCGTCACAGTTTTTGCGTATTCCGTGCTGGTGTAATGTTTTAGTAAACAGTATCACAGTGAAATTATAATGGCTAATAGGCCTAGTGAATCTCTTATTTTGAGCTGGATTGAAGAATCTTGCCCTGGAAATCGTAAAGCCACGTGCTTTAGTTGATGTTCTGTCAATTGGTCTCAGAAATTCCATCAAAAATATCTTTGGACAAGAACTTCCCGTCAGAAATGCGACACCAGCAGCCCCAGGTAAGTATTGCTAACAATTCTCACTTCTCCATTTTTAAATTGAACACTTTGTAAAACTTGTTTATAATCATTAAAAAAAAAAAAAAAAAAGCTATGGTGTTTACTGTATATATTTTTAGACGTTCCCGGGCGGAAACCAAGATGTGCCTACTCCCAGTTCGAAAAAACCGGTTTACATCAGCTCGCTGTGATGCGTGCAAACGCTCAACGTGCAAAGAGCACACTGGACTAAGAAAAGTAGTATGCAGTGAATGTCTTTCGTAAGAAGTTGACATTAGTGAACAGGACAATGATACAAAATAATGAGGTTTACAAATCATGTTAACATTTGTTTTGTACTGTAATATGTATTTGTAATGCCAAGGATTTTTGTTACTATTCATAATATTTAGTAATAGTTATGTAAATTTATATAAATAGTTAATATAAAACCAGTCTGTTAAAACAAAATTATAATTACCTTCTAAAAGAACGAAAACAGTGTACGAGTCGAAATTGTAGTAGCAAATATTTAGGTAATAAACAATTGTGGATATATACAAATATGTGAGTATATATACTAAATAACCAAATACTAGTATAATTTATTCCAACTGCCGAGAAGAGGTCGTATAAGAACTAAAATCATATACCAAGCCGATGTTAGGGAGCCCCTATACACGCTACCTCTCGCGTAAGTGCGGACAACGATACCGATGGCAGGTTAAACTAATCTAAAACGCGAACATGGTCCATATCTTCGTGATAATCACCGGTTTGTTTTCGATCGGAACATTAGAAGACCACCTTCCACAAAACCACTGGATGGACCTGCGTGCGCTATTATTAATCTGGCGCCCTTCCCAGTCGGTTGATTACCGGAGCTTTTAGGACGTCATCAGTCCAAGATTTATCAATGCACTCCCCAGCATTCACCCACGTCTCATCCAACCGTATTACCTCGTGGAGATCCTTACCGACAAGTTTATTTTAAAAAATACTCCCAGCCATCACGATGTGCGACTTTCCAAGCAACAGTTTTCTTCCGTTCAGTTTTTTGTATCTGAAACTGAAGGCTCGCAATACCGATTTTAAGGAAGTTTAACCCCGGAGAAAAGATTTTTCTGTTTAAGGGAGACTAGTAATTTTGCCACCACAGGGTATTCCTTCCTGCTCTAATAATCGTACACGTGTCTACGTATTGCATCAGCCTGGAAAGAATCAATTCCTGTTACAGGAGATGGCTTAAATCGTTTCTGTCCTGGAGTGCTAAGAAACAGCTCCCCACTCTCAACCCTGTTTCCGCCACTGCTAAGTTCCCCAGTCCATTTTTCCTTCAGTTCCTCGAGGAGAACACCTTTCTGAACCACAGTTCGCTTTGAAAGCCCTAATGTTTGACTTGTACGTTCCACAACTTGATCTGCAGGAACAGAGGGACGACCATGCAAACGTACGAATTCCCTCTCCCTCTCGTAAAACTCGCGAGTTCTCCGCACTAATTCACATGCGTGACTATTAAGGGGCACTCCTCGGCGCAAAGGATTATCACTTCGCGATTCATCATATTGTCGTTACAAAAAAAAAAAAAAAAAAATCACGTTATCTCACAAAAAACACCACTTTCATCAACGTGCGAACCACACCTGACCACATGCTAGCAACGACAGACAAGCAGTAACACTTCAATACGGAAGTCAAGGTAGTTATAGATGGCACCACTATACTAGCCATATTGCCAACAACAACCAAATGAAAATAGTTCATCTTTATTTTGCAGCTCGCTTAAACATGACAATTTTTTTAAATTGCTCATGTTTTTGTAAGTATATAAAAGGTTATACGCATTCTACAGAATTAAATACGAACTAATATGTATAAAATCGATTAACTGTATCTGACATAAAAAGTAATGGATTGGTCGTTCTGATTGATGGGTGACGT
This sequence comes from Anabrus simplex, assembly GCF_040414725.1. Lineage (NCBI taxonomy): Eukaryota > Metazoa > Arthropoda > Insecta > Orthoptera > Tettigoniidae > Anabrus > Anabrus simplex. The sequence continues at coordinate 1,555,471,413 of NC_090265.1, read as the reverse complement.
TCTTCAATTATTATTTGTAGTAATGCCAACATGAACTATAACTGTCAAGTGCAACCTTGTACCGGCCCACCTATACTAGCCCTTTCCTATGCCATCGTCGACGTAAGACCTATCCGCGTCGGTGCAACGTAAAGCAAAAATTGTAAACTTAAAAATTGGAAATTGGTTCGTGCCCCACTGTCGGCAGCCCTGAAGATGGTTTTCCGTGGTTTCCCATTTTCACACCAGGCAAATGCCGAGGCTGTACCTTAATTAAGGCCACGGCCGCTTCCTTCCAATTCCTAGGCCTTTCCTATTCCATCGTCGCCATAAGACCTATCTGTGTCGGTGCGACGTAAAGCAAATAGAAAAAAAAAATTGGAAATTAAATTACCTTTGCGAGAGGAGAGAAAGTAGGAATTAAGTAATCTAAGCAGAGTGGCGCAATCTAACGGGGACATTTGGAACTATTTCTCGGAAGGGGACTTGCTATTCTCGTGCCAACACCTCTTTGTTCTCTACGAGGTGCTGCTGGTGCAACTCCCTGAGACCTATACTGGAGAGCATGTTACCTGATGCTACTGTATACAGGCTTAGGCTCATCCCTGCTGAGGTAGGCCACATCGCGCCGCCCTGTCCGCTAGGGAGTTGCCATAGGAAAGCAAACCCCCAGAGCAGCGTTTATTGGTCCGTTACGAAGCATTAGTACAACTAACGACCAAACATGGTTGATTTTAACATGTTTTCGAATGTGTGTTAGGTTTATTAAACTAAAACATTCGAAAAAAAGACGACAAATGAAGTGTAAAATTATTGGGAGTTGTGCAACACTGAAACAATACCACACACCGCCCCTGCAAAATAGTTGGAGAGTTTTTGTCTGATTATGACTCCTAAAAAATGCTACAGTTCACAATGTTTCTACTCAAGACAGACTCTCGGTCTTGGTCTAAGGATTGGAGTCTGTCTTCTACAGCGAATCTACAAGCGTATGCATCGTATAACACAAAGGTGCTCAGCTGGACGCCCGTTGAGGCTAGCCCAGTGCGGCAGGACTGGCCTGACGTAAATGCGAGCAGTTTAGGTAGCAAGCAAGCATACGTCAAAGTGAAGCGAAAGAGTGAACACACTTTGCAGGGAAGGGAGTAGCGACGTTCGATTGTGATTACGAAGCTCTCCTCCCCTCATCTCCTCCACTATTCAGCAAAATGCTGATTGGAGTACAGTATTTTTTTAAACCCTACATCACAAGAAAACCGACCTCTTCAAAATATTCCGGTTTAATATATACTGCGCTCGACATAAACAATCAGTTTTATTTTATTATACATTCAAAGAAAACTGACAATTTACAAAGGTACAAATGTAACTTACATTATAAGCTACGATTTACAATTCCTTGGATGGGAATGACTATTTCCACTTTAAAAAAGTAAAATTCATATTATTAATTCATCAGAAAGTGATATAATTGCATAATTCAACAAGTTTACTGCTTGATTTTGCAGTGTTAGTGTTATGCAACTTCCCTGTTCACTATATTTCTGGAAATAATATTTAAAATTTATCATCAGGCGTCCGATGATAACTAGGCTCTAAATGGCGAAGGAGTTTCATCACGAATGACGACATAGGTATTTACTATCCAAGAATAAAAGTACAGCGACGTAAATGTATCTACTGAATAATTGTACAGTATACCTTCAAATAAATAACCTAACTGATGTTACTCCCGGTAAGCATGATTGGATTGTTGGCGAATTTATCAGATAATTTAAACTCAAGCAATCAAAAGCCCTGTATTATATTGGAAATGTTTCTAAAGCACCTCTTAAATTTCATAGCGAAAATTGTAATTCATTACGTATATTACAAAAATATTTGAAGATGTAGGCGTAACTTTATTATATCCGATCAAAATACATAAAATGTAATTAACATAAATAACATTTCTTACAACGTAAATTGAAAAAAAAAACAAAAAAAAACTTCGATTTCTCTCCCCTCTTTCATCATTGTCTGCCCCCATTTCAAACTCTGGTATCGCAGCAGTGATCGAGGGTGACTGGGAGAACTTTGCCCAACCTTCACGGTCTGTGGTGTACCCACGTCATTGTGATTGACTAGCATCCGCTCAGAGCCTGCCGCCTGCCCGCTCGCTTAAGCTGGGTTCACACGGTGCGAGTGGACTCGGAGCGAGTGGACTAGCATGATGCGTGCGCATCTTCTGGCCAGCTACTCGCATGTAATGGGTGTTCACACGACGTTGTAATCGCGTCTGAATTAAGATGGCGGACGTAAGGGAAAGGATATCAGCTGTTGCTGATATGTTAACTGTAGAGTTAGTAAATAGTGTTGGGAAAATAAATAGAAAGGAAAATGTAATGTGAGCGCGAGAGTGGATTGCATGACGTAGTGCATTCGGTGCGTCGACACATTTTTTACGTGAAGTTCTAGAGGGGGATGAAAACACATTTAAAAATCACTTAAGACTCACAGCTATCCAGTTCGATCAACTTCTACAGATGATTAAAGTACAAATACAGAAATGCAACACAAATATGAGAGCGGCTTCAACTGGCCGTCTGAAACTCCAGGTTACACTACGGTACTTGGCGACTTGTGACTGTCTCAGATCTTTGGAATCTTTATATCGAGTTCCAAAGCCTACAATATCCACGTTTGTGTCGGCTGTGATATATGATGCACTGAAAGAATGCATCATAGTGTGTTCGCATGTATCAATTATTAAGTGTCAAATAATATAATACATTGTTAAACATTCACTCAGCCCGGTAATATTGAATGGTTTACAATGTAGGTATTATATTCTTTGACCCTTTAATAAATGATAGATGACAACGGAGTAATAAATAAATACCGGTAAATAAATAAATAAATAAATAAATAAATAAATAAATAAATAAATATCACACTCTTACCAAATTGGTGAAATTGCTTCCCATATTCATCACTCCATTCAGGAATCTATCAGCGATGTTAAAACCATTACATTGTCGGTGAATAAATTTCTTCGGGTGATGTGCCTGACTTCTTGGATTTCTTAATTTTTAATAGTAGTTATCTGTACGTACTACGAATGTTTTTAGTTTTTGTTGATTTCTTCGACGCCTGCCCGAGGAATATTCATTTTTTCAGCAATCCGTAGCAACGCTGAATCCCTGGCATCGTTTATTTTATAACTGGGAAACCTAGCATTCCACAACGCTTCTTCACATTCGTACAATTGTACAAGTATTATTGTCTGCGTATCGCTCCACTTCCTTCCTTGCACCGTCTTCAAGCTTTCCGCCATATTGAATTTGTTACTCGCTTGTAGAAAGTTGGGCACGGTCCGAGTTGACTCGCTTCTCTCAAACTCAGGCAACTGGACTCGCATGAACTGTTCACATGATGCGAGTGGCGGGCCAAACATGCGCACGCATCATGCGAGTCCACTCGCTCCGAGTCTACTCGCACCGTGTGAACCCAGCTTTAGTGTTGTGTGCCCGTAGCGCGAAATGCCCAGCGTGAGCATCTCTGGCGCAACAGCATCGGGATCCGCAGTGGAACTTGGAATGTATTCACTGTTCAAGTGCGGCTTTTTTCTTTAAAAACAAAAAACAAACAAGGATACGACTGAAGTTCAGGTTCGTACAACAGAAACTAGTTTTATGTGGGGATAATCTAGTACACATAAGAGTAATGTTTTGCATAACTTTATCGATATTCCAGTTACATAAGTTTCACTGTATCTGTATGCCATTAATCAACTATGCTTGGTTTACAGAACTCTTACTGTTCAGAATGTCTAAGCCATACGCTAAATAAATAAGTGGCTTTCTATTTAATTCATAGGTAGAGGCTGATGCAAGTGTGTAATGGACTAATGTAACTTTAAAAGAATTCCCTAAACCCATGGGTAAATAGTGAAAATATCGAACTCGATTGGTAGGTGGTGGTATTATTATGACTTGTGAGGTGTGGCTATATACGATTTTTGAAGTTGTTTATGTCTCTTATTGTTATTACCTACGTAGTTATGTACGACAGGTTGTCGGTACGGACTTAGTTATAAATCGTTGTCGTATGTCACGATACTTCTGCTGTATGTTTATTAATACGACTTTATTTAACATAAAAACACGTGCCGGTATTTAATAGTATATAATTTATTATTACCTGCAAGTATGATTTATAAATTCGATTTAATGTTGTGCAACACAGGGTAAGATTCTAGAGCAACGCACGTTTGTCATTCGAGTTTTACAAAATGTTCTATTCATGTGTACACAGGTTATTGGAGAATCGAGAAGATACGAGAAAGCACGTTGTGCCATACTTTTCTGCAAGCCTGGCCAGGCAAGGTATACATAAGGACAGTCTCGAGTTGAGGTGTTAGCGAGAGTCATCAGCCGAATTAGGGATGTGAACTCATGTTGTGGTTTAGCCGTTGAAGTGGTTATGTTGTGTTGGTACCACATATGATGTCTTGTCAAGTGTTTCGTAGCTGGTTGATATGGTAATGTGGCAGTCTATTAGTTCAAGATGGTGGGTCATTAATGTGTGTGTGTGTGTGTGTGTGTGTGTGTGTGTGTGTGTGTACAGTGTGTGTATAATTTGTTAATAAAACAGTGTACACCATTGACAACATTTCATGTTTGCGTCTTTGTGAATACAACAAGGCATACGCAGCCAATACCGACACAGAGGTGAGTTATCTCTCTGGTAATGTGAAGTTCCCTATAGCGTGTTCTGAGATCGTTAAGATGGTGCTGATGACCTCGTTCGAGTGCGGCTGGCACGTTACTGACATACATCACCAGTGAAATTGTCACTACTTGCATAGCAACAAGTTCATTACACGATGATGATGATAATAATAATAATAATAATAATAATAATAATAATAATAATAATAATAATAATAATAATAATACGCCCTACTGACGGCTTTTCTGAGACGCCAAGGTGCCAGAATTGTCTCGCAGGAGTTTCTTAACGTGCCAGCAAATCTACCGACAGGAGGTTGACGTACTCGAGCACCTTTAAATACCACCGGACTGAACCTGCAATTTGGGCCCAGAAGGCTGACGCTGTACCGTCCGAGCTATTCAACCCGGCGGTATTGTAAATAAATGTTACAGATCTCTCTGTATGTGCATGAGGGTATTTTGGTGTTGTAAGGATGTAAAGAAGAGAGCGTATAAATCACTAGTAAGACCCCAATTAGGATACGGTTCCAGTGTACAGGAACTTCACCGAGATTACTTTATTCGAGGGCTGGAAAAGATGGAAAAGATCCGAAGGACAGCAGCGCGATTTTGTTCAGAGCGATTACTAACAAAAGGGTAGTGTTGCGAAAATGTAACAAACAATGCAACAAACAAATGTAACAAACTTTGGGAATAATAAGACAAAACTAGACTAATATTCCGAGAAGTCAGCGGAGGGATTGCGTGGAATAACATTAATGGATGAATAAGCTTGAGTGCAGTTTTTAAAAGTAGGAAAGATAATATGAAGATAAAGCTGGAACTGAAGAGGTCAAATTGGGGCAAATATTAGTTTGTAGGAAGTGGAATTAGTGATTTGATTAATTTACGAAGGGAGATGTTCCATAAATTTACAACTTCTTTGAAATCATTTAAGAGAAAACTACGTAAACAACTCTTTTTACAAGTTGCTTTGCGTCACACCAACCCAGATCGGCCTTATGGCGACGATGGGACAGGAAGGGGCTAGGAATGGGAAAGAAGCGGCCGAGGCCTTAAGGTACAGCCTCAGCATTTGCCTGGTGTGAAAATGGTAAACCATGGAAAACCATTTTCAGGGCTGCCGACAGTGGGCTTCGAACCCACTATCTTCCCAATACTGGATACTGGCCGCACTTAAGCGACTGCAGCTAAGGAGCTCGGCAGGTAAACTGATAGGGAATCTGCCACCTGCCAACGCAAATCAGTGGCAATTCGAACATGCCTGCGTGAAGGTCATGGCCGTAAGTTTTGACGTAGAATACAGCTGCTCGCATAAGTATTCGTCTATGCACGTCATGTGAAGACAATAGTCAATAGTACCAATACCATAAAGATGTTAATTGTAAGCAAATAATAGTATGTTTTATTTACCACCTGAAAATCTGAGAACATAATGTGTAGCACTAAGCACTGGCATTTGGAACAGATAAAAAACAATCTCACTGCTTGCAGGAAAGTCACGTTGCAGAAGTATTCATTCACAATAAGAACAAGAAATGTATAGCTATTTCCCAAGTATCAGTAGCGCGTGGAATGTCCTTTGGAAGCAATTACGGTTTGAAGGCGTTTTGGCACGTATGTCACCAGCTTTTCTCTCACTTCCGGGCCTATTTTGTGTCATTCTTCCATGAAGTATTGCTTCAGAGCTTCTTTATTTGTAATACGCTGCTTTCTCAGTTTACATTTAAATTCCGCCCAAAAATGCTCTATGGAATTTAAGTCTGGGAACTGGGAAGGCGTCTGCAGCACATCAGGTGTGTTGTAGAATACACATTCCCTACCAACCCGAGCAGTGTGCTTAGTCATTATCTTCTTGGAAGAAGTACCCACTATTAAGATTTAATTTTGCTACGGTGGGTGTTAAGTGTTGCTTTAACATATTCAAGTAGAGCATCTTATCCACCCGTTCAGGTATTATACGGCTGTTACCTACTCCAGCCGCCGATATACAACCACATACCATTATGGAACCTCCTCCATACTTTACGGTTGGTTACAGATTTTGACTTTGGAGCTCGGCGTTCGTCTTTCTCCATACACGTCGCTTCCCAGAGTAATAAAAAACAGAACTGGCTTTTGTCAGTAAACAACAAGCGTTTCCAAAATGCCGGTGGCTTCCTAACGTACTCTTTGGCGTTACTCTTACGGTTTACCTCATTTATCCAGGGCTTCTTCCGGTTCATACGCCCCTGCAAACCAGCTCTGTGTAAAGTCTTTCGGGGTCGCTGCTGATGCTCTTCCCAGTGGAGATTTGTACATCTTTTCGAAGCACAGGTCCAGACACATGGGGATTTTGCTGGATGGTGCGTGTAATGCTTCGTTCCCGTGCTGTCAGCTTGCTTGGCCGCCTAGTTCTTGCTGTATTGAGTAAATTGCACTGGTCTTGTATCGCTGAATGATACTTGGGACTGCAGTTCGGTATATTCCAATTTTCTCAGAATTTTCTCTTTGAGAATCACCAATTGGGTGGAGTTGGATAATTTGCTCGCGTTCAACAACAGTTCGTTCCCTTATCTTACCCATTGTACTCTGAGAATACTCACCGACACTGCCCGTATCACTGACTGACTGAGCTCGGTGATGTGTCCGACTTCCTCAATACTGGGATCGTTATACTAGTCAGTGCATAAGGCCGACGAATACTTCTGCGTTGTCATTTCCTAGCCCAACCACACTCGTCATTTTTATTAAAGAGTACTGACGTCCAATAGGGTATATTCTGCCGTCATTATTGCAAGTACATATTGCATATCCACGGCGTATTTGTTTCTAAAGATACCTTAAGCTTTGGAATGCATTCTTGGTGCTCAATATATGAAAAAGACAGATGGACGAAAACTTACGCGAGCGGCTGTACGTACGGTGTCGTGTAATAGGCGTGTGTGTGTTCTACTTCTTAGTCCCGTTTCCTGAAGGATAGGGGATGAGGCGAGATGAAATTATGACAAATTTTACGGCCGGGTGCCCTTTCTCACGCCAGTCTCAGTTGAAGAGTTAATGAAGATGAAATGAATGTTGGTGAATTAAACTGGTTAAGTAAGTAGAAGGAATCTGCTGCAGCCTATCTGTAGGAACTGTCCCGGCATTTCCTGGAAGTGAAAATGAAAAACCACAGAAAACCAATCTCAGAATAGCCAACGGTAAGTAGTACGAACAATGTTTGTTCAAAAACAATCGGTGCTGAGTCAGCATTTTCCCCACGACGTCATTAGCCCCTAGTTGAGTAATAAGGCTATGTAGCCTCCAGACCACTGAGGTTGAGACACGGAATAACGTCATAACCTTGCGTACGAGAGCAAGCCTAACCTCACAGACTCCATTGGAGGGGCCTATTGGTCAGGGAATGAACTGGGATGCTTTTGACCCCTAGTTGAGGTTATGACAGCATACGCATACGTACGAGAGCAATGCTAACCTCACGAGCCACTTTGGAGGAGCCGAGTCGGAAAGGTCACGGACCCCTTTGGAGGAGCCGAATCCATCGGGCGATCATGGAGCCACTAATCGGTTAGGTGACCTGCAGATGAGGTTCAGACGTCATTATGACGTGTTAACCTAACCTTGCGCACGAACACTAACCTAACGACACACACACACACACACACACACACACACACACACACACACACAGGTTCCCCATGGCGGAATCTAATCTGTTAGGTGATTGGTAGTTGAGGTTATGACGCCCTGATGACGCGTTAACCTAACCTCACTACGAGGAACGCCAATCTAACCACACAGGCTATTTACGGGCTCCCCTTGGAGGAGCCGAACTGGTGAGGTGAATTGTAGGTGTGGTTAACATTTATGTAGTGTTAACCTACAAGAACGGTAACCTAACCTCACACAGACACTTTGCCCGTCTCCCCTCGGAGGAGTGACGGAGCTGTGGCATAATAAGCGCGGGCGATTTAAAATGCATGCTTATCTTTACATAATCGAACGCGCAGGTCTTCTCCTGATAGCTGAGATGTAACAGCGTGGGTGATCTGAAATGCAGACTGCTGGATAAGGGTGCATGACGGTATAACCTAATGTGTGTCCATTCCTTGTCCCGTTCATCTACGGTGTCGGGTTCGTGGTGAGGTAAATCTGTCAATATCGATTTTTATAACCGAATGCCCTTCCTGACGTCAACTTTATCAGGGGAGATAATATGAAATGACATGATATATGATAGTAGGAAGGAAGGAGGAGGGTAAAACCCGGTAGTAGCACATAGCCTTCTGTCGAATAGCCTCGAGCTGTCTGCTTAGGGCTTTACGTCTCCATCCGACGGACAAATAACCATTAACAGCCTTATATGCCCTCACTCCATATGAGCACTGCAGCGAGGATAGGAATTTAATCAAAGCTCTTTTGGGCACACAGTCTAGTAATTACAAATCGTATACCACCACCAACCTTACCCCGCCAGGCTGAATGTCTCAGACGGTTGAGACGCTGGCCTTCCGTCGCAAACTTGGCAGGTTCGATCCTGGCTCAGCTGTGTGGGAGGGAGGGGAGACATATAAGCGCACTCTCGCGGCGTCTTCATGAGTTGCTGTAAAAAAAATGTCCCGCTAGGGACATAACAGTGCGCTCTTACGACGACTTATTGAGGTAGTAGAATAACAACTGATGCTCTGTTAAAAGTAGAGCAGATTGTCACGAGAATACGTGTGTTAACGCATTTCCTTTAAAACATATCTTTCTTATGCAAGATATAGCATGTTACAAGTAACCTTTGTACTCAACGCTCTTTATACTATGTATTTCCTTTTACTTCCTTATCTATCTGAATATCATCCTCCTAACAGAGAGAGTCCTATCCTCCTCATAGAACTAGTAGCTTATATCTACCTCATCCTCTTCCTCCTCCTAAAAGGCATCTCTACTTAGTTGTGCATGTGCCAGAGTTGAATCCGTTACAGGCCTTGTACCACTTTTCAAATTTCGTGCATGACGGGTGACACAGGTGCTAATTTTAAACTTTTGTATGTATATGTTTAGAAGCAAGGGGATACTGTGCGATCGACATCGAAAAGAACAAAAGATGACCGAGGTTGGATAGGAGCGTGGTGAGAGACGAACGGTTGTGAAAAAGAGAACTAGAAGTTATTCAGCCTAATTTTTCATAAAAAAGATGGCGACTACTAGGAAAACGTTTCATAGGTGTGCGGATGCAAAGCGTATGCAATAAGAACATTTTAATGTTAAAATATTTATTGTGTAACTATTTACAAAATTAAACAAACCACTACCGGTTATACTACAGTCTTTGTTATGCTGCCCACAAGATTGCTGTATTCCTTAACATCTTACTGTGAAGAGGTAGCATGCTTCCAGAACTGTAATGCCTCCTGCAACGGTCAAATTAAACCAAATATTTGTTTATGAAGTACGTTTTCAAAATATAGTATACTACGCATGTTATGCTTCGCAAAGTTGATGCCGTTCTTACCTTAATGTCATCCATGAGTTTAGTTCCTTTCAGAATCATTATCAGGTACTGTAAAGGGTTCATACATACACTGCATACACTGTCTACAGTTTACAATTTTCGGATTTGATCCATCCAAATCCTCCGAAACATTTTCACCTCGATGCTTCTAATTACAACGACAGCGTCTGCATGAAGCTACATCCATTGGCATCTTACTGTGGAGAGGGAGGATGTCTCAAAAAGCATATATGAAAGGAGCAGCGTACGTAGATAAAAAATCCTGGTGGTAAACACTGAATCAGATATTTAGGCATCCGATATAAGGTTCTGTTTATAGAACATCTTAATAGCCTCATTTGAGTGAGGTAAATAAGATGTTGCGTATTAGTTTAGCTGGTAGGCGAAAAGGACGCACATTCACAGTTTGGTTATCAAGACGATTGTCTGTAACCGTGTAGTCTTTTTCTTCTTTCCGTTCCATAGTGTACGATGTAGAAGCATACACTAATGATCATGATGAAGGGCTATCCTTATAGTCTTGTAACAATATTCGTTAGTGGATGGTAAGTGACATCACTCATATGAAAAATAAAAATATACTGTTGTGCTAGCAGGAATATTTTCAGATGTTTCAAATTCTAAACGAATATCAACAGGAGATTCTTTTATAAATTCTTCATGATAAGAACAGTCTATAACTACAATCGGTGCGAAAATAACGGACGGTCTTCTTTCTGATAATACTATGATTGGAATTTACAAAACATTTTTTTTTTGCTAGGGGCTTTACGTCGCACCGACACAGATAGGTCTTATGGCGACGATTTACAAAACATGTCATAGAGCAACCCAAATTTATTTTTCTCAAAATTATTGTCGACGTTTTCGGAGGGATACGTAATTCCGTTGAGATATAGTCTAATATTTCTTAATTTACAGTGATCAAACTGTGAGCTATCTTTTTCATGGTTGAATTTACGATGGGTTTGATATCCACAAATAATATACAAGAGCTATTCAGTAAAACGTGACGTTTTAACAGCCCAGCTATGCTTGTTTGTAGGTGGTAACACGGCCGTCGCGAGGTATGCAGGCGTCCAAGGCTAGGCTTAAATCGGCGCTCTCCTCCCTCCCACCCCCCCTCCCAGTAAAACTCGTAATTTTGTTCGTTTCAGTTTTGGTTCGCAGGGATGATACCCTAGCTCTTATCCACTACCTATGGACCCGCCGTGTTGCGAACTGGAAAACAGGCAGCTATTATAAATAACAGCATCACGAACCGCCCACCCTCCACTACATATTTGATATACATACTAAGATTTGACTTATTTATATACAAAATACAGTCCTTGATTATTATTATTTCTCTTGTCTTTGTATATAGACAAAAAAGAGCACCAAACTTCAAACATAGAAAGGCATTCGCGTGGCTTTTGCGTTAGCAAATGTCAGAATTTCTCTAAAGTCTAAGTTATTTGCAGTGTCATTTTCTATTGCTAGAATGGCGAGAGAGTTCAGCCTTTCCTGTGCCATTGTAGAGCGCAAATAAGTTTTTATAAGCTTATACGCTTCGTTCGGCACTAGCAACTGTCACGGGTATTGTTAGCAACACACTTAATGCGACCCACAAGTTTGTAAACAAATCTTTACTGTTTGTGTTTTTGATCATACGCAATACTTCTTTTGGTGTAACTGTTTTCTTTCCATGATCCAAAATCGAACTTACATGTAAAAGTTCAAGAAACAGTCCAACGCCGTTGATATCAGATACTTTGGTTGTTTTGTCAGTTAAATGTCTTTCAAGCTCCAAACAACTTCGTTCTAGATCTTATTTTCCTGGAAGTTGAGAAATATTGCCCCAAAATCCCCACACTTGTTGGTGTTCTTTCAACGCAGTTGACCTCTTAAGCGAGTTCAAAACTTTATCCACTAATGGATAAAAAACTACTTTCATAAAGGTTTCTTCAGTTGAGGATTGCACTTCCTCAGAAGACTCGTATAAAAAACGCGTTTTCGTTTACGAATCCTTTTCTCGGGAAAAACAAGTTCGATAACAAGTTTAGCGGAGATTACTGCGTCCACATATCCATTCTCTCTAAATCTGTTTAAAAATTCCAAACACTTATTGAACTTTTCAGAACAGTCACTGATGTCTACTTGTTTCCCTTGAATGCTTTTACTGATCAAATTAACTTCAAAAAGAATGTCATTCCACAAGATCAAAGTTACGATGAAGGAAAATCTTCCATCTGATTAGTCAAAGATTGAGCTTCAGAGGCTGTTTGGGAGTAATCAATTTTGTCGCCTAACTCAACCAATGCATCCCTGACTTCCGCGTATTGGTATCTAACAGCCTAAACAGCACTTATGCCAGATTCCCAACGCGTTTTACGTACTTGCTTTAAAGTAAGTGCTTTAGTATGGTCACTTATTACACACCAGCGCTTCGTTCAACTAGAGAAGATGGTAAATAGGCGTTGTAAAATACCAAATAAAGATGTAAACTTAACTGATGATTTTGCTCCATCAGCAATTACTAGGTTTAGGCTGTGGCACCCACAAGGAATGAACACAGCCAAAGGGTGGTCAGTACACCAGCTTGAGCTCCTTTTTTGTACACCTGTCATGTTGGCGCCGTTATCGTATCCTTGACCACGACAGTTTGTCATGTTCAAACCACACTCATTTTTTTTTTACTTCCCATCATCATCATCTTCAGTGACGTAGCGAATCGTTAATGAAACTTGCTCCTTGTGACGTGTGGAGTACAATCAAGGATAACGGAAAAGTATCTGGCTTCCTTTATTTTAGTCAAGATACATTGCTTTACTGAGTCACATGGTATAGTTATTAGCTCATTTTGTATTGACACCCTTAATGAATGAAACTGTGTTTCTTTGTTAGTTATACGTCTTAAGTGTTCCATTACTACATTATCAAATTTTCATTAAAGTTACTCAAGTCCAAGAAAGTTTCCATTTTTTGTGAAAACTTTGGAAGATGACCCGCGAAAAGCCATATTGTACTTTGCTAGATATAAAATATTTTCCACTAACCGCCGCAATACTTCTTCTGAACGCTGACCCTCAGTTTCAGTTTCTTTCATGATGTGTTGGTTGATTGATGTGTCTCCTGTAATTCTTTTTTCTGCTTCAAACAATGTAGCAATATTTTTGAAATGGTCTGGTGACAACTCATGGGATTTTAAACGGTCTGCCAAATTTTTCCAGTTGTTAAAACCCACTGCTTGACCAAAATGTGACTTTGATGAGAGATTTAACAATCCACAACAGAAACAATAGACAGAATCTGATTTTTCTGAATAAATCAGCAATCGCCTTGATATTTTTCCCATTTTCCAAAAACCGATACCGAAATTGGTTTGAAAAGTATCTATTTTCGTAATTTTTGGGTAATCATGGTCTTCTTCAGAATATCCAGGTGGCCCTTTCAAAACAAACTCATCACGCTCAATGTGCATAATATGCGCTGGGCACCTTGCAGGATCTACAGTAATCACCGGCATCTGCTCCGATTTGTAAATAAATTCAATTTCAGTTTCAGTGTCTGTTGACAGTTCTATCACTCTTTTTATTGCCATTATCACTATCACTGTGGTCACGATCGCTTGTAACGGTATCATCTGTAGGGGAAGATACAGGTACAAATTCAGTGTCTTTGGCCTCTTGACTGCTACTTTGTGGGGAGGAACTACAGCTAGGTGTAGGCGTACTGGTCTCAGCCGCGGCAACATTTTGTGTTGTATTAGTTTTAAAAAAGTGTTAGTTTTGACACTTTACTCAATAAAGCCTCATTCACTAACTTACTTTCCTTGTACAACTTTATCCTTTGCGCCCCTGACAACTTTTTCGACATAATTCTTGAGTTTACCACTAATCACTATCACTATGCACTTCAAAACAACATCGTTCAGTAATCGAAACCAACTTTCAACTTATTAGGTCGTGTTACGTACATTTAGTACGTGTTGAAGAGATAAGTACAGAACAAAAATGGCCAACCAGACACCAGTGGGATCCGAACCCACAACCTCCCGATTTCGCGTCGGTTGCTCTACCAGTTGAGCTATGGTGGCCTAGGCCATCTTTGTTCTGTTGGAAAGGATCTGAGCTACAGGTCTGGTACTACTACCATCACACTGTGGAGTGCGTTTAAGTTGCCCGTTGAAGGCCAAGTCAATGAATATTGAATTTTCACGACCGCATTGTAATCGAAACCAACTTTCAACTTATCTCTTCAACACGTACTAAATGTACGTAACACGACCTAATAAGTTGAAAGTTGGTTTCGATTACAATGCGGTCGTGAAAATTCAATATTCATCAACATCGTTCAGTATTCATAAAAGCTCGTAACGCACGGAAAAATAAACTATTAGCAATTGGCGTAAACAGCGACGGCGTGTCTATATCAGTGTCACTATAAAACCAAGTAACCAAGACAAGTGTAAACTGTGTCCGACGCGTACTGCGGGTGGGGAGGTGTGTTGATGACTCGCCGGCGTCGATGAGTCATGATCCTACTTCCATCCTCACCACCTGCTACCACAGTGGACAGCGCTGCTCAGTATACACAGTTACTACAGTGCATTATGCATAGAGAGAATTTGTGCGCACTCAGCCATGCATCCATTGTATTATTGTATAACACAGAGACCAATACAGTCGTCTATAGAATTGGACTACAAACGCATAAAAGTATATATATATATTACCCACGACGCCGCCCCCCACTTAGACCGCGGCGCCCAAGGCGACCGCCTCGATCGCCCCACCCACGCGGCGGCCCTGGTTGGTAACACAGGATACTCATGCAGCTCCCAACTTCGAAAACGTATAAGCAATTGTATAACATTTTTCTACAATCTTGAGCAATTGAAGTTTTTCTCGATCAGATAATGTTACATGTGGAATCCTCCACAATATACGATCACGACAGATTCCAATCCTCAGACGTTAATGCTACTCTCGATCGTTCAAAGATGGAGAATCCAGTAGCGGGATATGTTGGACATGTGGGATTGTTTTGGTTTGTTGTTATCGTATGCAGTTTGTGTAATTTCATGAAAGTTACCGATTAATGTTGGTTTCTTTGTAGAATATAAGTGTACGAGTGTATTAATGAGTCAGTGGACACTTAGGATCTGTAATTATACGCAGTAATGAGAGAATGTGTGTTTTGATCGTGTTGTGAACCAGGTTCAAGTCTATGACAAGGCCTCTCATACAACTATTCTTAAGTTTTCTACGGAATGAAACGTTAAGAGAGAAATGGATGAGCAATATACACCGTGATTATTTTGAAGTCGGTGATAAAACTGTAGTGTGTATACATCATCTTGAGAATAAGTCTGAGGTTAGGGAAGACTTTTCTCTAATTCCAAACGGTGAACCTATTCGCGTTCCTCGAAAAATATTTAGATATATTATAATTGATATTGTCATATTCCGTCAGTGTCTATGTGCTTCAAAGTGTCGAGTGATCCAGATGCAAATGTATTTTACAATAATTTGTGCTTGCGGAAATGTTTGGCTGGATCTTGGAGTATAACAAAACTTATAAGTGTGACAGATGGAGCAATCTGTACAATGTTACACAGAAGAAATAGTGACTTGAAGGGATTAGCTGGGTTTGTAACGCAGGATTTTACACTACCAACATCTTACGATTCATGCTGTGGTTATCTGTTATATTGGGCTGATGAGCTCGTCCATGTGGTTAAGTATCAATGTTTAGAGTCAATATAGTTTTTGCACTCATGTTCTTTAATGGGTTAAAACCTATTAAATCTTTAGTGTCTGAGCGTTTCACTAAGCCTACTAAGGTTACCATCATTGTGAAGTGCTGCTATGCCATACGTCAACATTATGTTACCATTACCTGGCCGTTCATTGGGTTAGCATATCATTTCGTGTGTACTCGGGCTGAGCGGCTCAGACGGTTAAGGCGCTGGCCTTCTGACCCCAAGTTGGCAGGTTCGACGCTGGCTCAGTCCGGTGGTATTTGAAGGTGCTCAAATACGTCAGCCTCGTGTCGATACTTACTGGCACGTAAAAGAATGCCTGCGGGACTAAATTCCGCCACTTCGGCGTCACCGAAACCGTAAAAAGAGTAGTTAGTGGGACGTAAAGCCAATAACATCATTATTTAGGGTGTACTTCCCTTTCATTGGGTGATGAATATAAGAAATTGTCCACCACTTCATAACTAAGGCAATAAATTATGTTCCACAGTTGTCATGAAAGTTAATAAATGGAGGAATTTCGCACCTTAATTTATTTTGAAACATTCAAAATTATGTTATAAATATAATTTTAACAGTTTCATAATATATTTTCATCTATCCAGCGTCCGGCTCCATGGCTAAATGGTTAGCGTGCGGGCCTTTGGTCACAGGGGTCCCGGGTTCGATTCCCGACAGTGTCAGGAATTTTAACCATAATTGGTTAATTCCTCTGGCGAGAGGCGCTGGGTGTATGTGTCGTCTCCCATCATTTCATACTCATCACGACGCGGTCACCAACGGGAGTCAAATCGAAGGACCTGCATCTAGCAAGCCGAACTTGGCCTCGGTCACTCCTGGTACTGAAAAACACGCCATTTCATTTCATTTTACCTATCCAGCGAAGCGAAATGTTATTTGTCTAATTGAAATTTCTATATAATCAGCTTGTTCTCTTTTCTAGTAGAATATATGTGGTTCTAGTTTATTATATGTGGTGCGTACTTGTAGGCGAGGCGTCTTCATACCGGAAAAAATATTTTTCCCTATGATTTTACATTTATCATGTTAAATTACCGCCGTTTGTATACTATGTACGTGATATTTTCGTATTAGCCAATAGCAGCAGTCCGGCTACTTCGGACGTCATGGTTTTTGTAATACGTAGTACAGTCATTAAGTTCTGAGACTTGACGCCTGGAGGATAGGCACCCGCACGACTCTGTATGTTGCACACGATGCCGCATTACACGGCGTACACCTAAACAGAACCACATTCACTCAAAACAGTCGCCGTTGGCCGTTATGCACGTTTGGCAACGTTGGTATAGATGCTGGAAGCACCGCTGAAACGAAACACCGTGTTTCGTCTCCAGTTATTATCCAGTTGGGAAATGGATTATCGTCAGCACTATTGATGAGGTCACCACAGGTCGTCATGCGATCATCACGTTGGTCTTGCGACAGGATTCGTGGCACACTGCTGGGTAACACGAGACTTGTTGAGGTCATCCGTCAGAATTTTGTGGCCAGTACCTTGGCTGACACCTATTGCTGCTGCGAGATCGTCTACCGATTGGGAGCGGTTAGCCCGCACCAACATTGCAACTTCTTGGATCTTGCGTTCCGTTCGAACTGTTTGTGGCCGACCTATACGCACATCATCTTCCAAACTGTCCGTGCTTGCACAAAACGTCGATGCCACCTAAACACAACACTGCGACTCAATGCGTCCTCACCGTAAACCCGCTGCATCATTTCAAACGTTTCGGCAGCGGTTTTGCCTAATTTCTGGCAGAACTTTATGTTTGCCTGTTGCTCAAACTGTGACATATCAAAGTCCGACGGACGGATTCAAATCACCGTCACATCAACGACCGTACGTCTGCTTCCAGTTCATGCACGACGAGAGACTAACTGACATGGTACCATACCACGGCGCCACCTATGCGCTATAGTGCGCCACAGCGCCATCATGCGGTCAGTCTCAGAACTTAACGACGGCACTACGTATTACGGTCTGAGGATTGGAGTCTGTCTTTATACGATGAAGAGTAACTTTCGAGTCTACTGCTGATTCTGCTGCTTTAAGAGAATTGTAATCACTTCGATCACGGATCAGAATTAGCTCTTGTTTTGCGTTGATTATAGTACGTCTAAAATTATCAGCGTAGCCGAGAATGTTTTAATGGTAACATACGAGAAACAGTACCGTCCTGATTAATCATCCAGTTATTAGCTTTCGGACACCATCCTGCCAACCGTAAAAGATTACCGGTACTTTCTTCATCACTATAAGAATGGTAGAGTTTCATTGCACTTTTAATACCAACATTATTCGATCTATCTATTTCCACATTATTTCATAACGCGCTTCAGAAAAGAGAAAAGCTATACCATGGTTGTTTAGCTGAGATGTGCTTGGTCCACTTACCTAAGCGTCCTGCAATATAGAAGTAGCTTACGTGTGGTAGGGTGTATACATCTTGCTGATTAATGATAAAGCGAATTACATCATTATTATCGAGTCCAAACGTAAAAGGTTGATAAGAATGAAGCTCTCTTCGCACTAAACCTTCACGAGTTTCTACTGTGTTCATAACGTATAACATTTCTTCCATTTTGTTGTAGAAGCGTATAACCTAAATCTAGGAAAATCTGCTTATGGTCATCTGTTAACTCGTTGAGTCTTCGCAAACATGTAGCATATCTCTTGAATGTACACCGTGTTTTACAGATGTTTTTCATACTGGTTTAAGACGAATTTTGTAAGCTACGTACGTATGTCAATCTAAATTAATGAACTCATTATGTTATGAGCAAAGCTACAATCCCAATGTTGGAGTAGGGAAAAGTATCTGTAGGAAGGAGAGAGAGAGAAAGAATCCACAGGGGATAGGTGCCCTAGAACAACGGGTACTGTACGATAACAGCATCAAATTGATAGTAAAGTACTTAATACATTCCAATTTTCACACTATTCATTTTAGGATAAAATGAACTTACACTGTCGGAAAAAATATCCAAACACCAAGAAGGGGTTGTGCTAGATTAACGAACGTGGGTAGGCGTATTTATACATCTGAAAGACGACGTTGATTCAAATTTCCCGCAAATCGCATTTGCATGCCGCTAGTAGCGGCCAGATGACGTTGCACATCAGGTTTCCTTTAAATGCGGGCTGTAGGCCTACTGTGCGAGCGCGTTAGTTACCTGTGAGATTGGACGGACTGACAGTGGGTCAAGACTACATTTACGATGACCAAGAGGCCAATATCAACAACTCACTGCTGTTGAACGAGGCCGTGTAATAGGGCTACGTGAAGGTGGATTATCCTTCCGCGCTACTGCAGAACGACTTGGTATAGTGATGGGAATATCGAAAGTTTTAAGCTATAGGTAGACTACAGATTGTGTAGCGTGACTATACATTCGATAGTTTTCATTCGGTTTGAAATCGGTTATAAAGAAGTAGTTTTGTACTGCGGTAGTACTAGTAATATCATTTGCTAGTAACTACCGAAATGTGGATTATTGTATTATACTACCGATTTTTATAGTATTTCTTTTGTTGGTAGTGATATAAGCGGAAATATTGAGACTAGTAACAAACGTTACACAATGTCCGAGTGAAGTGATTGGAAACAAATGCGTTGGTCTATGAAATAAGACAACACGTCCCGATCAAAGTTACTGTGGTCATTACGTTTCATTTTAAATAAAATGAATTGTGTCCCTAACCACAAATTAATGAATGTAAGCTCGTCTGTTCATAAATTAACAAATGTTAGGTAATTTAAGACGAAGGTTAGGTTTACACCTTAATGTGACACCACATATTAAAGTAATGTGAATACTAAACTAAACTAAATTAAAAGACAACATATTTTCCTCGGATCAAATAACAGTGCATATATGAATTTTAAAATAATGCCACTCGTTTCAGGTTAATGTTCATTAGAGGTTCATGGTTAGAATATGGAAAGTATTTATAGAAACTATAACATGATTACATATTGATGAAATGCACAACAATAAAGTTGCATTTATCATTATACAACTGAGTCAGATCTCCATTTATAATAAATGACTTCATAACGAAAGAGGAGGCCGATTTCAGCGCTGACTAGTGGAAACAATTGAATCGTTTTTTTCTGAAACAGCACATGTCAATAAATCTTAGTTTGGAGATATCCACCTAAAATGTACAGGAATGGTAAACAATATACACGTTGTAAAAACACTACGTATGTTTTATAGGTAGAGGACATTGAAATCTGTGTTTTATTGGAAAAAAAGGAATTAATATTGCAGTAGTTTAGGTTTGTCGGAAATTATATTCCCTTGACATGTGCTGTTTTACCAAAAAAAATGGGCGGCAAAAATTAATTTATTACAAAATATCTTTATTTTCGCTCTTTTACAAAAGTGTTTGGTCAGTATTCATTCTAGTCATCACCGAACACATTATCTTCGGTAACTGGCCAATTAATAATCTCATTGTAGAAATCAAGATGCTCTTCTGGAATATACTGCATTGCTTTCCTTATATCCTGTATTTTCTTCTCCTGAATAGGCAGTCTTTCTCCTGGATATGCTAACTTTGTAGGGAACGTTATGACACTCATTGAATTCATGATACCTAGATTGAACGTATGTACCACTAGAGCGTCAATGAAATCTCGAGCTTGAACAGTATTCGTCATTTCACTTGAGTATGTGAAGTGACAAGAACGATATCTGGAACGATTATTTTTGATTTCGTGGAAGTCTGCGATTCATTGATTCCACAGATAGGCAATTTTTTAAAAAAAAATGAAGGCCACCAATATTTGAAGTCAATAATATCTTTGGATTCAACCATTTTAACTGTAAACTTTCTTTGACTTGTGGACTGTACAATCATCTCTGTATAATCTTTGGGAACGTAAATTCTTGTCAATTTTCCTTACCACTCTTTTTACTCCAGCAAAATGCCTGTCATTGGATAAATAAGAGTGTCCTCTTTGAGGAAAATACTGATTAATTGTCTGAAATCTGCCCATAGTCACCAAAGCTAAGAAAAATCGTATGACCGTGTGGTTACGATTTTGTCCAGGGCAAGAGTCTGAAAACACATGGAGGTGTTGTACCGAATTAGACATTTCATTGTTAATGAAGTCCAAAAGAAAAGAGACAACCTCATTCGGACCTTTATGTCCTTGCCCTTCATGCTATGTATAAAACTTCGTCTTATTAGGACCCAGTGATGTGTCGCTAAATATATTCACTGTTAACTGGCGGAAGTAAAAAATATCCTGCACAGGGATATCTGGCAGGGGCAAATTTTGCATAAAATCGAATGTAATAGCAGCAATTGAATGGTCTTCCAAGCATTTCTCATTTCTCTTCTCCATGTCTGTATATTGCACATTCCCTCTCATTTCAATAATAGGTGCAATGTCTGCCAGCTGGATGAGTGGAACTGCCCATTGGATACAGCAAGCCAGTTCATTTTACGGATAAAGTGCACATGTCAGTGACAAGTGCTGTTTCTCCAACAAACTATTATTACCAGGCAGAGCTACCGGATAAAGCAATGCAGTGACGTGTGTAGTGTCTGCAGAAAACGATAGATCTATACTTAAAGACTGTATTACTTGCCTTAACTCAATTTTGGCAAAATCTTGACATGTGTCGTTTCAAAAAAAAAAAAAAAAAAAAAAAAAAAAAAAAAAAAAAAAAAAAAAGATTCAATTGGAATTTGCGATCCGAATGAAAAACCAAATACAAATGGAAACAATAGGTTGTAATGGTAGTTGACGACTATCGAATAATTCGGTAGCTTTCATTCGATAGTCCCATCACTAACTTGGCAGGCATGTGTGCCCGGCAGGAGTGGTCACGAGAAGGTACGCTCGCAAGAAGACCGGGCTCCGGACGTCCCCGTGATACCACCGAAAGGGAGGACTGCCGTATTCGGCGTATGGCTGTGGCGCAGCGGACTGCGTCTGCAGAAGCAATTCGAGCGGCATTTGGCACCACATTGACGCAACGAACTGTTCGAAATCAGTTACTTGAAGGACAACTCCGAGCCAGACGCTCTGCGGCGTGCATTCCACTTACCCCAAACCACCGCCGTTTGCGACTTCAATGGTGTCAAGCGAGGACTCATTGGAGGATGGAGTGGAGGTCCGTTGTGGTTTCCGAAGAAAGCCGGATATGCCTTGATGCCAGTGATGGTTAGGAGGCAGCCAGGTGATCGCCTGCATTCCACCTGTCTGCGGCGTCGACGCACTGGACCTACACCGGGAGTTCTGGTCTGAGGAGCAATTTCTTATGACAACAGGAGCACCCGTGGTTATCCCACGCGCCCCGACAGGATTTGTACGTCCGTCTGGTGATTCGACCTTCTGTGCTGCCATTCATGAACAGTATTCCTGGGGGTGTTTTCCAACAGCATAATGCACACCCCCATGCCGCTGTTGAAACTCGGCGTGCTTTACAAAGTGTCGACATGTTGCCTTGTGCTCAATGCCTCAATCGAGCCCGTATGGGACATCATTGGACAACTCCAGTGTCATCGGCATGGATCTTCATCCCACAAGGTGATATCTGGCAACTGTACGACACAATCCATGCACGTTTGCACGCCTGGATTCAACAGCCAGGCGATTACACCGGTTGTTAATGGACCAGCATGGCACATTCGCGATGGCTTTTCTCGCGCGGATATTAACCTGTAGCCTTGTACCTTTAATCAATTAAATATGTTACCTCGACAAATATATTGCCAAAGTTTCCGTATTCTACATTCCTTATTTCATGGTGATTAGATATTTTTCCAGCAATGTATATTTTAATTTTGAAACTCCCTTGTTGTACAGCCATCCCCGATGAGGAATACTTTATTTCTTGCATAGGGCATATACTGTAAAAATGGTGATTTACTATTGATAATGAATTATGTAAAACATCTAAACATATTTATTTTGAAAACAAAACAGGAATACCACAATGAAGGACGAAATTAACTGAAAATTTGGTGATAGACCCTCACACACGAAGAGCAACCCAATCATTTCCCAGTAACTGGCGGGCATGTGATACTTTTCTTGACTCTTCAGAATATACTTCTTTGGCCTGTTACTCTCAAACCTTATTGTTGGATCAATAACAACGCCAATGTTTCTCTTCCTCTCAATCGCGACAATGTCCGAACATTTCTTCAAAGACTTTGAAGGACAGAGTAACACCTTTATAATCTGTCTTATAAGTATCAGTGTGCCGTAAGAACGTTTTTGATGACCATCTAATAACCAGGGTTTCATAAACAATATACAATTTGTGAAAAACAGCTCAATGATATGAATCCTTTCCAACTGAAATTATTCAACAGAATACACGTTATTTTAAATTTCATGCCTCCACAATGGCATATTTCAAAGTCTTCAAGACTATGTTGTACAAGAAATATTTTAATGGCTTTTAAAAAGTATGTGTATCTTTGATTTTTAGGTTTTGCTCCTTTTTAACAGCTGAGGATGTGTCTTAAACAGAAGAAACATGTCCCATTAACTTTGTTATTCTGAATAGAATATATAATTATAGTATTATAAAGGTGAAATTTCCTCAAAGAACCAAAATCTACATATGTAAAATAAGAGTTTTGTCTGTATTTGCTCAGAATTTGAAAATAATGGTATTTCTGTATCGGTCATGTCCACAGTAACAAGGAAATGCACTTTTTACTTTTCCGTAATTTCTGTCTGTATATGTACAAGCATCACTAGAAAATGGCTAAAGAGAATTTAATAAAAATCGGTATGCAAAGTCGGGGAATAAGTCGCTACAATCTAAGCCATAAATAATTTTATTCACGCTTATAGACATGGTAGTTTAGGGGAAGGTCTAAAATTTAATTTTCAAATATGTTATTAGTGGTCCTATCTTAATAAAAATTGGTATGCAAAGTTGAGGAATAAGTCGCTACAATCTGGGCTATAAATAATTTTATTCACGCCGAGTGAGTGGTTTAGGGGAAGGCCTAAAATTTGATTCTTAAATATTTACGTCATTAGTGGTCCTATCTCATTAAAAACTGGTATACAAAGTCGGAGAATGAGCCACTACAATCTAGGCTATATATCACTTTATTCACGCTAAATGAAATGGTAGTTTAGGGGAAGGCCTAAAATGTAATTCTCAAATATTTATATTAGTGGTCGCATCGATAAATACTACATAACCAAAGTCATATAGAATTAAATTTCCGACCATTTATGTCTTATAACATTTTTACCGTACCGGCTGTGATAACACAGATGTTAATGAATTTGTATTTTTGTTGCTAAGTCCATATCGAAGCCGAGCCACGAGAAAATGGGTTAACAAAATTTAATGGAAATCGGTATGTAGAGTCGGGGAATAAGAAACTACAGTGTAAGTTATAAACAATTTTATTCACCCTGGATGAAATTTTAGTTTAGGGGAAGGCGCCTAAAATTTAATATTTGAATACCTATGTTTTTGGTCCTATCGAAAAGTACTACATAGCAAAAGTTACAGAGAATACAATTTCCGATCATTTATGCCTTATTCAGTTTTACCGTACCGACTATTATGAGTTGTATTTCAGAGTCGGAATAAAACTAAATGTGAAGGCCTACCATATCGAAAGCGCATAACATTGGTCAACAATAACATTACATTGACCATTGTTTGTTGTGATGTTCTTTGTCTCTTATGCTGCCTCTCGACTCCGATAGATGGGATTACTGCTGCGTACTGAGTATAATAGCCTGACTGAATATTGGCGGGAAATAGCCGGGGAGTTAGAAAACTTTCTTCTTTAGCATGCCATTCCTCTGGTTCATACATTCTCCGATACAACTGGTACGTAACACACTGGTTCTAAACTGTATTCCAGTTATTCGATCCCTACTCTGACGCGCTGTTTTGAATGACAGTGTGCATACATAAGGCAGAGGCTGACGTAGTAGTAGTAGTAGTAGTAGTAGTAGTAGTATGGCCTGTTCTAGAATAACAATTTAGGCCTACTCCAAATTATAGCACCACAATTCACTAAATAACTCAAAATTCAACCCTGAAAAGGGCCGTTTCTTAAGAAAAGCTTCTTCCTCTTCACTTTTATTAAATTCTACATTAATTTCTTTCCAAATTATCAGTTATCTCCTCTGGCTTTGAGAAAAAAATTGCCTCCAAGTCAGATTTTTCCGCCGCCAGTCTACTGAATTGATATTTTCCGACTCATCGGGTACCGGTACACCTAGGGAACGGAAACAGATGAGTAAAAGGGCATAGTTTTTGCCCTGGGAGTCTCCACTATTCGACCCTCTCCCCACCGAAAAAGGACGAAGAGTGTTCAACAATCACGGCTGTTTGCGGCTTGGTCATTCCAGCTCTGGATGGACTGTTAAATCAGCAGTGCAGTCCTGTTCGTTAAAAGTGAGAAAATGTGTGGCGTTTCATTTGATCGAGTATTTCATATGAAAACGTTGCTTTTAATCGCGCCATTCCTACTGACGTCACTGTATTGTATGTTCATTTCGGTTGGGAAAACCACTAAGACAGTCTTTCTGAGGAATAAAAAGGCAGGTGGAGAATGAGTGTCTACCATTATAATGAAAACTCCCCAACCTGATTGTGACTGATGGTGTGCAAGCAGGTCTACCATTACAGTGAAAATTCCCTAACTCAGTCTTCATATGATAAAATATGTTTGGCGACTTCCCCGTTGCGTTTCTAGGGTAACGTTAAGAGCTATGCAATTTGATACAATCTTGCTCACAACGTGTACACTAGAATTCCGTAGCGAAGCACGGGTACATCAGCTAGTACTTATATAATGTTGACAATATGGGCTTAATAATGAATTATTTCTTGTAATATCAGGCATAAAATCAAGATAAAATATGGGAATTTGAAAAACAAAACAAAAAACGTCTGAATACTAGATGAAAATTAGAGACAAGCTGCCCAAATGTGAAGTGGGAACAGCTGAAGAATGGCAGCTTGGATTTAAGAAAATCCTTGTGGACAGTACAGTCAATATTGTTGATAAAACAAGTAGCAGAGTAGGAAAGAAAGAAACGCCATGGTAGAATGAAATTGTCCGAAGAGCAATAAATGAGAGAAATGAAATGACGAAACTAAGAGACAGACAATGTTAGAAAGGCGTGGAAAGGAATGAAGAGAAGTTAGAACAACTCAGTCAGCATTAATAATCTTGACCATGATGGTCGGGATTGGATCCGTATTGACTTAGTAACAGTAAATATGTTGGAAGATGGTCCGCCTAGTCAATAGTAAATAAATAGGTAAATAAATAGTATTGACTAGGCGGACCATCTTCCAACATATTTACTGCAACTCAGTCAGCTTCAAGTGAAAAGAATAATTTCTGATGAGAAAGAGAAAACCTGGACAGAATTCACACAGAAACAAAAAGAGGACAGCAAGAACAAGAAACTTATCAGGTGGTGAGAAGCAAGAAAAACAACTATGAAGGAAGAAAGGCCACTGAGAAGGAAACATCACTTGGATAAGAGACGAGATGGGACATTTTGAAAAATTATATAATGGTGAAAATTTAAATATCAAACAACTGGAGACCACAGCGATAGAAAATGTTCAAAACGTGGAGCCTCCTGTAACTAGGGTGGAAGTGGAAAATGTTCTGAAGAACATGAATAAAGCCAATGCAACACGCATCGATGAGGTAAGTACTGACATGATCGAGGCAGCTGGAGTGCAAGGATTGCAGTGGTTGTTTAAGAGTCCCAACCACTATTTGGAAAAAAGAAAAACTACCTGAAGACTGGACTTTATTAAATAGAGGGATGATGATTCTTAAAGAGACAGGCTGAAATCCACCAACTACAGAGGCATCACCCTTCCAGCTCATCAACTCTAAATAATGGAACGAATCATAAAACCAAAGCTTGAAGACTAACAGTATGATTTTAGAAGGGATAGGGTAACAACAGATCTGATATTTTCTGTAGGGATGATCAAGAAGCACAGGAGAAAAGGAACATGTGTCATCTTCATTTTCCTCGATATTGAGAAGGCTTACAACAGTGTACAGAGACAAAAAATCTGGGAATGCCTTGAGAATAGATCTATACCATGTGCTTTCATTAATAAAGTCAAAATGCTGTATGAACATTGCCAGAGTTGTGTCCAAATAGGGAACAGATATTCCAAATTGTTTGAGACTAGACAGGGTGTAAAAGAAGGTAGTAACACTATTGCCACTTTTATTCATAAATGTAATGGATGAAATAATGAAAAGAGGTAGAGAGACTCAACAAGAACTCAGTTTAAAGCTCCTGCCTTTGCAGATGTTGTGATATGGGCCGAAGTACAACAAAAGCTGAATGACTGGAATGCTATACTCAAGCACTTTGGTCTCAAGATAAGCAAGTCCAAAACGGCAGAGTTGCCTGTTAGTCGACAGAACACCTGTACTAAATCACTCTAGATGGACCAAAGTTGGAACAAGTACATCAGTTCCATTATATTGGCAGTGTAGTAACAACAGATAGCCAACCATCTGCAGAAATCCCTAATAGGGAACAGATTGGAGCACAGTTTTATCATCTTATGAGAAAACTACTAGGTACATAAAATATAAACCGGAATTTAAAATTAGCACCTCCAGTAGCAAACAAAAATGGGTGGGGCTTTGAGAGGATGTTGGCAGGGATGTCCGGAATAGGGGTCTCGATGCGTCATACCACAGAGTGACCGCTCGCTTCATAACGCCATGAGCGAGCAAAACATACACATGTCCGTTTCACAGCACATCAAGTTTCCCGTGAAAGAGGGCACCAAAGCTTCGGAAATTTTGATGATTATACTTGTTTAAAGGGGCCTAACATCAAGGTCATAGGCCCCTAATGGTACAAAATGAGATGAAATGTAATGACAATTTAAAAGTCCAAAAGCATCCACTGACCAGAATTCAAAACGTGATGACTAAGAATGCATGGGTGAATATGAATTTAAAACAATCAGTGAACCCGACCTGCAATGATCCACATTTCCAGAACTTATAAAACAATATTATTACTGACCAAGGGACTGCTGCTAAAGCTGTGCTTGTTCTCTAAAGGGATCCAAAATCCAGGTCATCAGCTCCTCATAATGGTACTTATCGCTAGTAAAGTAGAACCATGGTATTTGTCATGTGGTGGTACTAATCAAAAGTAGCGTAGACTTGCGGTATTCTACACATTATGGTACTACTCTTAGGTAATGTAATATGCGCATGTAATGCAGCCCTATGATATTTGTCACATTACGGCACCACTCACAGGCAACGCAAAACTATGGTGCTCCTCAAATAGGTGTACTAATCACAGGGACTATCCCGTGGTGTTCCTCACATAGTGGGTACTAATCATAGGCAACGCAGACCCACGGTGTTGCTCATAGTGGGTACTAATCATAGGCAACGCAGACCCACGGTGTTGCTCATAGTGGTACTAATCACAGGCAACGCCCAGACAGGTGGTGTTTCTCACATAACTGTACTAATTACAGGCAACGTAAGCCCGTGGTGTTCCGCATGTAGGTACACAATCACAGGTACTGTAAATCCCACCCTAATACACACACTGTTGCTACTAATCACAAACCTATTGTGTACCTAACATAGTGGTACTATGCTTAAGTCGACCCATGGTGTTCCCCGCATGGTGCTAATTACAAGTAGTCTCAGAGTTCTAATTCGATCATCCCTTGGTCACCACTTTTAGTTGCCTCTTATGACAGGCAGGGGATACCGTGGGTGTATTCTTCATCTGCATCCCCCACCCACAGGGGGTTGTGTGTTTGGTCTATGAGACCTATTTTATTTCGCTCAAGTCCGCCGGCAAGCCAGTTAGGACCCCCCTATCCGCCACCTGGGACGCGCCATGTAGTGTAGTAGGTCCGTGGCAGACATTTTGAGAAGGCTCCGTGCACAGTTTGAGGATGCAACTCTTTCAAAGACCCAAGCGTATGAATGGCACAAACAATTTTTGGCAGGATGGGAAGAAGTTGAAAACGAGCCCCACCAGAGATGACCGAGGACAAGCATCACTGCAGACAACATTCGTGCTGTACGTGACCTTATTGAAGAAGATAGGCGAATAAACGTTTCTGAAATTGCTTCACTCATAGGAATAAGCTTAGGAAGTGTTCAAACCATTGTCAATAATGAACTCCACCTTCGGAAATTGTCTGCCCTGTGGGCTCCTCATCTCCTCACCCAGGAACAAAAAAGAATTCCACCAGGATGTTTGTCGGAGGCATCTGAATTGCTGCAAGAAGGAAGGATATGATATTTTACGTTGCATTGTGACTTCTGATGAAACTTGGGTTTATTATACCCCGGAGTCAAAACAAGCAAGCATGGAGTGGTGGGAATGAGGTGCAGCTGGCCCAGGCAAGGCCAAAACATGCCTTTCTGCTGGAAAGGTACTTGCAACTGTTTTTTGGGACTATGCGGGCATTTTGCTTGTGGATTTCTTGCATGAATGAAGGACAGTGAATGCAGCCTATTACTACAGTCTTTTGGTCGGGACAAAAGCGACATATCGCAACAAACTTTGCCGGAAACCTATCTGAGATAATGTTCTGCACAACAATGCAAGGCCACACACTGCTGTTCTAACATGGGAAAAACTGGAAGAAATGAAATGGACACCTCTGGAACATCCTCCTTACAGTCCAGACTTGTCAGCTTGTGACTACCACTTGTTTGGACCACCGAAAGAAGAACAGAGGAAAGAGATTTCATGATGATGCTGTGGTAGAGGAGTACGTGCGTAACTGGCTGCACACACCTTTTTTTAAGGCGGCATAAAAAAGTTGCCAATTCGGTGGCAAAAGCATGTCTCAAATTCAGGAGACTATGTAGAATAAGAAGGTGCTTAGTGTACTTTTTGGTGGATTCAATAAAATTGTAAAAAATAATAAGTTTATATTTGATTCTACCTAGTAATTTGGAATAAGCAAGTTCCACAAAGATCAAAATTAATACTCTACAACAGCTTCTTTGTACTAGTTACCACATACAGTCTAGAAACTTGCATCCATACCAATAGAAATATCAGCTAACTACAAGCAGTGGAAATGAGATTCTCAAGAACTATGATTCAGAAAACAATGAAAGGACAAAAGTGACGATACACTATCTTGTACAAGTGAAAAAAAAAACCTTAAGGAGATCTGTGTTGAAGCTGGTCTGAAATGGTTTAGTCATCTCCAAAAAAATGGACCCACAAAGAACATCTCAAAGGTGGCTTGTGAAAAAAACTCTAGGGTCAACTAGGGAAGAGATGGATTGATCAGATTATAGATGATCTAGCTGCATGAGCTTTGGATTTGCAGCAGGTTAAGGAAGAAGAGACCTACACGGACAAAAATAAATGGAGAGCGCTCAATCTCCGCTCCTGGGAAACTGAAGCTGGTTCATTATTATTATGATCCACATATTTTCTAGTGAAGAATTGATTCTCATATAATGTGGCTGCATGAGCTTTGGATTTGCAGCAGGTTAAGGAAGAAGAGACCTACACGGACAAAAATAAATGGAGAGCGCTCAATCTCCGCTCCTGGGAAACTGAAGCTGGTTCATTATTATTATGATCCACATATTTTCTAGTGAAGAATTGATTCTCATATAATGTGGCAATCAATTTATATTATTATTATCATCCCTTTATGTTTGCCACCTTGAATAGTCAAATACAGTTCCAAAGCCCATTAAGTCCTACCTACAGAAACAAACACCATCAAGTCAACATAAAATAATTACAAATAAACAATCAAAATATGATTTCTGTGTTATACTGTATGTAGATGTGAGCCTCCGTGGCTCAGACGGCAGCGCGTCAGCCTCTCACCGCTGGATACCGTGGTTCAAATCGCGGTCACTCCATGTGAGATTTGTGCTGGACAAAGCGGAGGCGGGACAGGTTTTTCTCCGGGTACTCCGGTTTTCCCTGTCATCTTTCATTCCAGCAACACTCTCCATTCTCATTTCATAGCATCTATCATTCATTAATAAATCACTTTGGGAGTGGCGACCCCATCGTACTAATAGCCTATATCTGCTTCATTCATCACATCCCTGACCCGGTCAATGACTGGAAAACAGGTTGTAGGTTTTCATTTTCACTGTATGTAGATCAGAGGGCAGTAAAAAAAATCCTACAAAAATAAAAAATAAAAATATGAAAGGGAATTAGGAAACTAATGACAGTTTTCACTGTTCCTGTAGAAATTTTTTCAAAGGTCTTAATGGTTTTGGAAATGGGCAGTTCATGTGTAGGTTGTTCTATAGTAAAGACATCACACACATTTATTGTTCCCTATATAATTCCAGTTTGTCACCAAATAGAAGCACGTACACCACTACTTCAACCGTACGCGAGTCAACTCTGGACCATCCTGTCGTAACCTGGTACAGACTGATAACCATCTTTTTGAAGTATTAAACCAGTATCTAGCAAAGAACTGACAGTAAAGTTAAGCAAGGCCACATATCTTGACATCAATTGCTTGACCCTAATTGAGCCAAACATGCTTTGGTATCATTAACAAACAGAATAGACACCAAGTTCATGCCATGTACACAGATGTAATGGACATGTTGCATAAATATTATACACTGAAAGATTGTTACCTTATGCATTTCTCTCTTTTAGTAAAGCCTGTACTTGTGTGAGAAGATGGCGAGTATGAAAATTAACAAACCAATCCCCGACCAAGATGATTATCGACAGCCATCCTGACATAATTTAACCCCAGAATTTTTCTCTGGCACAGAGATAGCTCAAGGCCTTGGCTTGCCAAGACTACTGTTGCTCTCAGCCAACTTCCAGCAAATGTTGAAGTGAAACATGGACAGAATAAGAACATACTCTGTTGTATTGCTTGGCTTTTGTGACTAGATCTCTTGTACCAGACAGCTCCTCAGTGATTCTCACAAGACTGAGTGAACCCATTCCAGCATCCTTTAACTGAATTGAACACGGGACCCCATGCAAGAGACAGACATGTTACCACTACAGCACGGGGCTGGCTTGAGTACAGCATGGCTTGGGTAAAAGTACGAAATTTTCGTTCTCTATTCTGTAACATTCCTTATTAGAGAAACCTAGTCTAGTAATAAGACAAGTTTCTCAACACAAGTGCACGTACTCATTGACATGATCTGTTAGCTTCCCGCTAAGGAGAAGTAATTTTAGATGTGGAAATTCAAATGCATGACCTTTTTTGGTTTGGATTTCCCCGTAGATCTATAGATCCGAATAATGGACTCTGCCGTGAAGGGTAAGTAGAGGGAAACCAAGGCTTCAATGATTAGACTCAGCTTATGAGGATTTAATGATGAAATATGAAACTAAAGGAGACCACAGAACTTATTGCAAATAGAAGACAATCACGTTATTAATATAAGTAACATAATGCCCAGGATTCGAACCCCACTGCTGGCAGCCCTGAAGATGGTTTCCCGTGGTTTCCCACAAATGCTGGGCCCATACCTTTATCAAGGTCACAGTCGCTTCCCACTCCTAGTACTCTCCTATCCCATTGTCACCAGAAGACCAATCTGTGTCGGTGCAATATAAAGAAACTTGCAAAAAGGAGTCAGGAACAGTACAACCAGGTTACCGAAAGAGGAACAGCTACAGTTCTAGCACCTCCCAGAATGAAGGTATCGGCTAAGAAGGAATGTGTCACGTAATACAGGACAATAAGAAACTAAACCTAACACTCTTCAACTAGGAGAACAAGAGTTGCCAAAGGGAGATCAGGCAGTAGGAGATTAACAAGTATGTGGAAGCAATACCAGAATCACCCGAGGCTGCACACTTCTTACAGATGACAGCTCCTGTGGAGTAAAGTGAATCAACAATGACAGATGTATGGATTATATTTAGAAGTACTAGATTCATTGAAGGAAATACTCTGATCTTCTAGTAGTTCATGCAATCAGATTAAGCTCATGCTGAAATAATTTTAAGCATGCTTTGGACCAAGCTGAGATATTCACCATTTCAGTTCATGCCTTGTAAGATAGTATGAAAAGTTAAACAATGTACTATGCTATATAAGTTAATTGCTTTAGGCTTTACATATCTTTTTAAACGTTCCGGTGATGACAAACTTAACATCTCACAGAAATGCTGCTCACACTAGACTTAAAGTCAACAAGGACTGATTTATGTTTAACATTAATATGCCATACAGGGAGTTTCTTGAGCAATGGGCCATGCCCTGTGCATTTACTGCTAGCACACTCAAGGTAAAGCGAACCTGAAACTATTGCAAGGAGAAACTGCCTCCCATCTATACATATAAAATAAGAGTTTTGTCTGTACATTGCTCAGAATTTGAAAAAAATGGTATTTCTGTATTGTTCATGTCCACAGTAACAAGGAAACGCACTTTTTTCTTTTCCATAATTTCTGTCTGTATGTATGTACACGCATCACTTGAAAACGGCTGAAGAGATTTAATGAAAATCGGTAGGTAAAGTCGCTGGATGAGCCACTACAATCTAGGCTATAAATCATTTTATTCACGCTGAGTGAAATGGTAGTTTAGGGGAAGGCCTAAAATTCAATTCTCAAATATTTATATTTTAAGTGGTCCTGTCGATAAATACTACATAACTAAAGTTACATAGAATTAAATTTCCGATCATTTATGTCTTATACAATTTTACCGTACCGGCTATGATAACACTGATATTCATGAATTTCGATTTTTGTTGCTAAGTCCACATCAACGCTGAGCCACAAGAAAATGGGTGAACAAAATTTAATGAAAATCGGTATATAGAGTCGGGGAAGAAAAAACTGTAGTCTAAGCTATAAACAATTTTACTGAACCTGGGTGAAATGGTAGTTTAGGTGTAGGCGCCTAAAATTTAATTTTTAAATACATTCGTTATTGCTCCTATAGAAAAGTACTACATAACAAAAGTTATAGAGAATACAATTTCTGATCATTTATGTTTTATTCAGTTTTACCGTATCGACTGTGATAAGAGTAGTATTTCAGAGGCGGAAGAAAACT
This sequence comes from Anabrus simplex, assembly GCF_040414725.1. Taxonomy (NCBI): domain Eukaryota; kingdom Metazoa; phylum Arthropoda; class Insecta; order Orthoptera; family Tettigoniidae; genus Anabrus; species Anabrus simplex. The sequence goes on along the minus strand of NC_090265.1, from coordinate 1,555,437,428 downwards.
AAATGCGAAGGCCTACAATATGGAAAGCGCATAATATTGATCAACAGTAACATTACATTGACCATTGTTTTTTGTGATGTGCTTTGGCTCTTATCGTGCCTTCAACTCTGATAGATGGGATTACTGTTGCGTACCGTGTATAACAGCCTGACTCAATATTGGCGGGAAAGAGCTGGGGAGTTAAAAAAACTTTTCTTTAGCAGCCATTCCTCTGGTTCATACATTGTCTGATACTGCTGGTACGCAACACACTGGTTCATCCGTACTCCAGCTATTCACAAATTCAACCCTGAAAAGAGACGTTACTGAAGAAAAGCGTCTTCCTCTTCACTTTTATTAAATTCTACATTCATTTTGTTCGAAATTAGCAGTGAAGAGGGGTTTTCTCCTCTGGCTTTGAGGAAAATTTTGCCTCCAAGTCAGATAGATTTTTCCGCCACCAGTGTAGTGAAATGAGATTTTCCGACTCATCGGGTACTCCTAGGAAAGAGATTAGTAAAAGGGCATAGATTTGTCCTCCTGGGACTCCCCGCTATTCAACCCCCCCCCCCCCCCCTTTCCCGACGAAAAAAGACTAAGAGTGTTCACGGATCAAGGCTGTGCGGCTTGGCCATTCTAGCTCTGGAACTTTGGACTGTTAGATCGGCAGCGTAGTACTGTTCGTTAAAAGTGAGAAAATGTGTTGATTTTCATTTGATCGAGTATTTCATATTGCTTTTAATCGCGCCATTCCTACTGACGTCATTGTAATGACCTATGTTCATTTCACTTGGGAAAACCACTAAGGCAGTCTTTCTGAGAATGTAAAAAAGCAGGTGGAGAGTGAGTGTCTGCCATTATAACTCCCCAACCTGATTGTGACAGAGTAGGCAAGCAGACCTACCATCACAATGAAAATTCCCTAACGCAGTCTTCATATGAGAAAAGACGTTTGGTGACTTCCCCGTTGCGTTTCTAGGGTAATGTTGCTATGCAATATAATACAATCTTGCTCACAAGGTGTACACTACTCAACATAGAATTCTGTATACAATGCAGAATTCCGTAGCGAAGCACGGGTACATCAGCTAGTACAGCCAATATAAAAACACCTACATAACTGGCAAATTTTAAAATTATTTCTCTAAACTAGGTCCTACCATCACAGAACTTATTGGAAGTTTCCCCTCTGATAAAAATTACCGACATCAGAGTGGTGCATGACCATATGGGTGTCCACAGTAGCTTAACACATTGACTGCCAGGACACATAGCAAGAAATGTCTCAGTGGCCAAAGCATTCAAGGGTTCAATTCCTGGCAGGGTCAGGATTTTTAACCATCATTGGTTAATTTCGCTGGCACTGGGGCTGGGTGTATGCGTCGTCTTCATCATCATCATCATCTCATCCTCATCACGATGTGCAGGTCGCCTATGGGCGTCAAATCTCGAGACCTGCACCCGGCGAGCCAAACATGTCCTCTGACACTCCCGGCGCTAAAAGCCATACACCATTCCATTTACTTCATGTGTTAAACTGTTATGGAGGAATGAATAATTTTTATTTTCAAGATGTAACACCTATTCAATGCATTTAAGGTTAGAATTTCTAAACGTCTGGTTCTCAACACCACAAAAGTTAACTTCATACATCAAACGGTTTCAAAGGAATGAACATTTGTTTTCAGCTCTTACTATTCACTTAAACTATAGAGTGGCAGAATGTTTTAAAACCATTTCCTGTTTAAGACGTAGGACATAAAACAGCAACCATAACATGAAATTTCCACTTAGTACATCAAATGAGTTTGGAGGAACTAATATTTCTTTTCAGGTCTTAACCCTCATTCAAACCTTGAGGGGAGGAATGTTTTGAAATCTTGTCTTACTGAACATCTAGGCCCAGTTTCATAGTATTTGCTAAAGCTTCGAATCAGACTTTAGCGGAAACTTAAGCTACATACGGATTTTATGACGGACAGTGCAAATGATAAGCTGTGGTTTAAAATACCATGTTTTCAGAAGACTATTAGTGATGAGGAAAAGCAAATAATTCTGGCTCACATGCAGAAAAGGAGACCAAGAAAGTTTAGACTATCAATTTTCATGTAGATCTACCTGTATCGAATGACAGAATTTTATCAGATATAGAAATCAAGTAACGAGTCAGCAATGATTGTACTAGAGCTTCTTTCTACACCGACAGCAGGCGGCCTATGTGCTGTCCGGGGAAGTGGGATGCGGGTAATATGCCACTGCCCAATCGGACAAAAGAGCACCTAGTGGTGTCCCTGATAACCACTCAGTCGCCTGAGGAATTTGGTGCACTCACTTCACTCTACAAACTGCAGTGTTGCCGAGTAATCTTGCTGTGTGCATGTGGGTATTACAAAGAAATCACAAGTTTGTTTTAGAATTTGTTTTGTATCCGTGTGAGTAATTATTGCCGCATCTTTTACTGTGTTCTTTGATTACCGTGTATGTTGCACGAGATGTGACGTTAGTATCTACTTGCGTTGTTAATGTTATAATTGCAATAAATATCTTACAATGGTGAACAGGAAGGAGATAAGGAGCCAAGGTTGAACAATAATCAACAATGATCATTAATATTTTCAGACAGAAGTAGAAAATAGTTGTCATTTAGCCAGTGTGTATAAAGAGCAACAGACAAGTGTCGGAAGCTTGTCATATTGGTACGCAAACCGTTCAGCGTATTGTAGTAAAGGAAGGCAAAGATAGTATCCAGTCATCTGGTTCCATCACATTTGAATCGCCGTGCAAGCTAATCAAAAGGAACTGCATGATTCGATAAAGATGTATTGGAGATCAATCTTCAGGTATTACGCAGAGGGTGAATACCCAATAATGAACAAGTTACTAGACGAGGATTGTGGGTGTCGGAGTGCCACACCATGGATACACCAGCTGGAGTGAGGCAAGGTAAAAAAAAGTGTGTTGTGTAACTCGGTACGTTTGAACAAATTGCTTTTTGGTCTCTTGACAATGCACTTATATGTATTATTAACTTGTATTATCGACATCCAAGATGGAACAAAACTCATCCACATGCCATACTCAAACTAGAACATATGAAGATTTTGTGGTTATGCAGATTGCTACCCAACTTAAATGCACGCGCAATCCCAGCAATGTTGTTGTAGTGCTCTCTGTTCCATTCCCTTACCGACCTCTTACGTCGTGCTGGATTGGTCGGCTCCCTGCACCCTATTTTCCCTGACAGCATGTAGGCCGCCCGCCATCAGCGCAGAAAAGGGCTATAGAAATTACCGATGTAATTAAACATAAAATAGATTTGTTAAGTAGAAATTAATATTAATTATAAATAATAAATTAATACGGTTGAATATTTCTCTGGTGCCTCAAAATAGCATGCAAAGCTGTAAAAATGGTTTTACACCACACTGCTCTTTTGAGAGAGAGATTTACAAAGTTCCACATTACCCATGAAGGAAGGGTTAAACATCAAAATTTCAAGTCATCAGAGCTCTAGTTCACACACATGCAAAATAGAATCACCAGGTTTGCAATATGTTTAATTGTTATACAAAGGGCACTAGGAAAGTTTTGCAATGTGAGTGAACGCTTTAGACTTTTTCAAAATAATTTCCACCACACTCAATACACTTCTCCATACGTCGAAACCAGTCACTGAACCAACTCTGCCACTCTTCTTCGGTTACATTTTCACACTCTTGATCCTATGCTGCCAAAAGTTCCTCGTCAGATGAAAAACGCCGCCCTTTCAGCTGCATCTTCACTTCTGGGAAGAGTGCGAAGTCACATGGGGCAAGATCAGGACTGTATGGAGGGTGATCACGCACAGTCAACCCTGATCTGGCAAGAAAATCCATTGTTACATTAGCACGATGTGCTGGAGCATTGTCATGATGCAAGAGCAAAGTGTTGAGCTGTTGGATGGAGCTGCTTGAGAGCCTGGATGATCTGAGGCAGACAAGTCTCACTGTACCACTTCGCAGTAACTGTCCTTTGTGTTTCTAGCACAACCCGAGTCAGGATGCCCCATTTAGTAAAGAACACTGCAATCATCCTTTTCTTCACTGACCTTGACTTTTGCACAGTCACAGGAGTACCCTCATATTCAAACAGCCACACCTTGTTCTGGGATTTTGTTGGGACATCGTAATAATAAAGCCAAGTTTCGTCACCTGTAACAATGCTATTGACGTTACGCAAAGTCCCATTTCAAACTGTTTTAGCATTTCTCGGCACCATTTCACTCGATGTGCCCTTTGTTCCTCTGAAAGTGAATGGGGCACCCAAAGGGAACAAACCTTTCTAACATGGAGATGGTCATGGTGGTGGTGGTGGTGGTGATTATTGTTTTAAGAGGAAGTACAACCAGGCAACCATCCTCTATATAACACTAATCAGAGGGAAAAATGGAAGGGATCCAACACTTCGAAAAATGAAGATATCGGTCAAAGGAAGACAAGGGCCACGAAGGGCGTGAAAATGAAAGACTCCCTAGCACTCGCAAACCTAATAGCGCCGGGGTCCGAAAAGAATAAGAGTTGACCAAGGTAGGTCGGATAGGATAGATGAAAGTGAGGAGACTGGCACAAGTAAGTGGAAGCAATGCCAGTACTCAGCTGAGGGCCCCGTGGTCGCCAACCCACGCTCCAAAGTTCAGAGCCCCTGGGGCCCCTTTTAGTCGCCTCGTACGACAGGCAGGGGATACCGTGGGTGTTATTCTACCGCCCCCACCCACAGGGGGGAGATGGTCATGTAGAATTGAATGAATAGCTGGTGCAGGGATGTGGAGGGTCTCTACCTGCCGATATGTCAACCGCCTCTCTTGCAACATTTTCCTCACAGCTTCAATGTTTTCCTCAGTCACAGATTCAGACAGTCGCCCAGAACGAAGGATCATCTTCAACCGCAAAATTTCCCCTCTGGAACTCTTTGTAGCAGCGGAAAATTGTTGTCCGAAGTGGACAGTCTTTTCCCAGCACAGGAGTAATTTCCTCCAAGCACTGGTCAACAGTTAATCCACAAGCAAAACTGTAGTGGATAATTGCGTGACATTCACCTGTAGACCACACTGACATCTTAACTTGCTTTTAATCCCACTGCTTGGTAACAACTGGTGTGAAGGTCGCACCTTGCTGTCTTCTAGACCGGTTTTCACCTCTTTTTTCATCCTTCACCATAACAGAGGTGTCCAGCCAACTGTTTTTGCGTATTGCAAAACTTTCCTAGTGCCCTTTGTAAGTCTTCTGTTCAAATATACTAAGTGCCACTGTTGGCTTTGAGGTTATGTTGTGCTTGGCTCAGCTACAGAACAGACACACATCCATACCCTGACGGAAATATTCACAACCAGAACAGGTCCTTGCTAAATAGGAGCCAAGAGGCACACATCCTAACAGAAACCTTCACAATCAGCAACAGAGAAATCCCAGGATTCTACTCAGAACAAATCTTTGCTCAACAGGCGCTAAGAGGAAGACCTGTAAGAGGAATATCCATCTTCTAGAAACAATTGATTGGGAGAACCCTATGCACCTTTTGAGAAGATGAAACAATAATACTGGAAACAGAGAAGCTGACAATAGTGGGTATCAATACAGAACCCTGACACCAACTGAAGACATCATAAGAAACTTAACGATGACAACTGCAAAGCACAGGATTATAGCCAGGGATCTCAACTGTACAGTTGACAACAATGATTTCAGAAGATGACAACCGATCCAAATGATAAGAGATTTCTCGCTTGTCAACAAGACAAATGAAAAGACATTTTGCACATAACTGCGGCAGCATCTGCCGATGTTTTACAAAGGACACTTACAAATCACACCATATGTTACTCAGTGTTCCAATATAATTAGTCCATTATTGGACATTATAAATTTTCCAGCTAAATCATTCCTGGTTGCTAGCATTTCGCCCCAGCGTGCCAATCTGGGCTCATCAATTGGTAACTAGGACACCTACCAAGACGTATGGCTAATGCATACCGTACAGGCCACTGCGTAGGCTTCTTGGAGCCACTGGCAGTGCCAATGCACTATGAGAAACTCATTTACAAAAACTGATGCCTGCTAGGCCATCAGATGACATTTATTCCCATCGGGAACCTGAAATATTTGTCCAGAATGAGTAAATTCATAATTGCAATAATGGCCTAGCAAGAATAATTTTTTTTTAACCAGTTCAAGAGGACAAATTGGGGCAAATATCCATTTTTAGTAAGGGGAGTTAGAGGTTGGAATAACTTACCCGGGGAGATGTTCAATAAATTTCCAATTTATTTGCAATCATTTAAGAAAAGGCTAGGAAAACAACAGATAGGGAATCTGCCACCTGGGCAACTGCCCTAAATGCAGATCAGTAGTGACTGATATTGGAATTATGAATTTACTTATTGGGGACAAATATTTCAGGTAACTTCTATGGGAATCAATATCTATATAATGTTGCTCATTGGATGAGACATCTATAAAGAAACTGTCCTGTTACAGCAAGTTTCATCATGAGGGGGCATGCTCTACCCAAATATGAAAGCGCATTCATGCAGAACTCTTCCCCATGGTTGGATGAAAGCCTCTTAGCACATTATAAACTCATAATACACAACGAACAAAATAAAACAACTCTGCTCTTGAACCAAAACACCTAGAATGATGGAGATGGACAACCAGGAGGAAAACTTCTCCAAAATATTAAATCAGAATGGATCCACAACAGCCTTTTATACCAATTCAACAAGGCCAGTCCACTTCAGTAATAGAACATTCACAAGGAAAAGTTCAAGACATTATCAAAATTAAAAAACAAGAAGGGGGCAGGCCCCAACGGCATTTTCAACGAAGATCTCAAAGCATCTAGTCAAATTCTGCTTTCTGATTTTACAGACCTGATGAATCGATGTCTGCATTCAGGGAACATACCAGCAGCATGGCATACATTATTATTATTATTATTATTATTATTATTATTATTATTATTATTATTATTAAAAACAGTCTTCTGAAACTGCTGACAAGATTGACCACACTGAAGCTCACTAAATAATAATAATAATAATAATAATAATAATAATAATAATAATAATAATAATAATAATAATAATAATAATGGCATGTGGCCCCTGAAAAGGCATGATACAGGTCTTGAGTTGACGCTGTATAGGCAACCTGCAAGTCTGTGAGAATGGGATCCTACACAGGATGAATTCAAATGCTGATGAAGGCACCAACACTCAGCTCCCGAGTCATAGGAATTTACCAATGAAGGTTAAAATCCTTGACCTGACCGGGAATGGAACCCAGGATCTTTGAACGAACGGCCAGCATGCTAACCATTTAGCCAGAGGCTCACTAAAGAACTAGACAACAAAAATCCCTCGAGGAACAATTTGGTTTCAGGAAAGGGAGAAGCATGTTGCAGGCCATCAAAATCCTTATATTGTACACTATATAGAAAACAACCATCAGTTTACTTTAAGCAAATTCCACGCCCTGTTCGTTAACTATTGCAAAGCATTCAGCAGCTTAAACAGGAACATCCTCTACTCCAAACTAGAAACCGATTGAGAGAAACAAGTTCACAGTCTTGATACTCAACATGTTGAAAATAAACACTGTTCAAAACTCAGACAGCGTAACAATGTCAAAGGACGTCTCTCTGACATACGGTGTGCTACAGTGAGGCCCTTTAGTACCCTCCTATTTAACACAGCCACTCATGACATACAGAGAATAAGAACAGAAGCTAAGGAAGTGAAGATATACATCATTGCAGACGACTTAGTGGTGGTGTCAGAACATAAAAAAGAAATGCAAAAGGCAACTGACTCACTAGACCAATAGGCAAATATAAATGATTTGACAGTCATCTTGGAGAAGACAGAGCACATGACTTCCAGGAAGGGAGGAAAATCAGCCTTAGACTGTAAAATAAGGACTCTCAATAAATACAGTCAATTTCAGATATCTTGGTTTTATAGTGTAGTCTACAAAACTTCCTTTAGGATTCGCAGTACAGAAAAGGCAGCAGCAACTACAAAAGCTATTCACATCAGAGATAAATCCAGACTCACTCCTGCCTCTGGCCTTATTTTAGTTGTGGTGGTGATTACCGTTTTAAGAGGAAGTACATCTGGACAACGATCCTCTATTAGCACTAATCGAAGGGAAAATGTAGGGATCCAGCACTTTGAAAAATGAAGGTATTGGTCAAAGAAAGACTAGGGCCACGGAGGGAGTGAAAACTAAAGACTCCCTAGAATTTTCAACCTAATACAGTCAGGGTCAAGAAGAAAAAGAGTTGACCAAGGGTGGTCGGATAGGATAGATGAAAGTGAGGAGCCTGAATCAAGTGAAAGCAATGCCAAAACTCAGCTGCAGGCCCCATTGTCGCCAACCCAAGCTCTCAAGTTGAGAGCTCCTGGGGTCCCTTTTAGTCGCCACTTAAGACAGGCAGGGGATACCATGGGTGTTATTGTATCACCATGGCCTTATTTCAAGCCACGGTCATCCCTATCCTGACCTATGGAATATAAACAACTTGGACAGACTAAGAGACCACCTCTGCCTGGAAAATGTCAAAACAAGCTTTCTGAAAGCTGCTCTCGGCGTCTCGAAATACACGTGGTCTAGTCTATAAACTTGCCTACAAGTCCTTCCTAATTGAGTTCAATCCTAGACTTCTGTGCTAGGTGAAACTATAATAATGTCACATTTAAAACATAACCTCAGATTTTGACATTTAAGAGTGAATTTTGTTATTACTATTTCAGTACAATATCTGTATACTAAACCACACCTGGCCTTAATTTTACTATTTTATTCCACCATTGGACTTTCTTACCCTATATTATTATTATTTATTTATTCATAAGTTTTCACTGTCTTACGATATCTAACAAAATGCAAACTTCCTGCGAACGGAAGTTTGATGCTTTTACGTGTACAATTTTCATATTTATCTTTTTGGTAACCAATATAAACTACTCCCGTACAGTACAACGCAGCACGAAGACGAACCCTTATCACCTTCGGTTGGGTATGTATCGTTGGCCTGGGTATGTACAATTATACAGTACAAAAAATACAGTACATGATTTTCCATGAATCAAAATAGACTAGAATTGAATCGCTGCGCATGCGCAAGAATTGCTAACATACGGTTCTGTGGAGATATTCAACTCAGTAAAGTCAGATCCTCTTTGGTCAGATCATGAGTTACGTCAAAACCAGAACGAATAATACAGTAGCACCGCTGAGCAACTCGCCGAGTTTAATTAAGAAAGACAACGTAAAAGCCTTGCTTAAGCGGCATCTATGGTTTACTAAAACTTCGGCTTGAACTGTGAAACCGGCCCTTAAACGGTGCAACCTTCAAGTGAAATTTCAACTTCACAAGTCAAATGCTTTTTATGGATCCAACCCCCATCCAACCCCATTGGGAATGAAATGTTTTGAAATGGTTTGTTGTTTAATATAAGACAAATTAGCAACAATCATATGATACGTCAACTTCTTACCTCAAACGGTTTCGAAGGAATGAATAGATGTCTGGCAACGAGCTAACCCCCATTTAAACACCGTAAGGGTTGAAATTTTTTAAATATACATCACTTACCATCTAGGACATAAAAGCGCAACAATAATGAGAAATTAAAACTTCGTAAATCAAAGGCGTTTGGAGGAATACATTTCTTTTTTTTCTTCGGGTCTTAACCGCCTTTTAATCCCCTAAGCTGTGGAATGCTTAAGACCCTGTCGTATTTGACACCTAGCTAGGGCTTGACTATGTTAAATTTTAATTTCGTAAGTCCTAATGGTTTGAAAGGAATTAAGATATTTCGTTTTGAAGATTTAACTCTCGTTTCATCCTCTTTTAAGTGTGAATTATTTTTTCAAATACTTTCTTAGGTTACAAAGGGGAGGTTATTGCACGATCATGCACTGCGACCAATTAGATCTATTGTGCTAGAGAGCACCTAAAATACAAGGGCAACCTTCGTACAAAAAGCAGCCTATTGTTGTAATGTTTGCATTATTGAAATAGTGACAGGCGGTACTGTTCTACAAGTGCATTCCTTCTGCTACTGCCTACTCGTGGTAAACACCCAGGGTGCAATATATTCTCTACGTACTATACAAAAGTTTACTCACATTTTTACTGGAATGTTAAGGGATGAAGGCTAAGGGAGTGCAGTGCTTGCAACTCACTTTGAGGCGTGTTCCTCCAGCGGGGCTGCAATATTCTATACGTACTATACACAAGTTTACTCACATTTTTACTGGAATGTTAATGGTTTTGATGCTGAGAGAATGCAGTGCGTGTTAGTGCGTGTCACTCACTTTGAGGCGTGTTCCTCCAGCGGGGCTGCGTTATAAACCTGCTGTCCGCCATCTCCACCTTGGTGCGGCGCCTCGACTGATCTGCTTTCTGCTTCGCGCGTTCGTTCCCCCTTGGAGCTGTATGTCGAGAGATCGATAGCGTGTTCTCTGCACCTCACTGCCTTAATGCTCCCACGGACACTGACCACTTGACCATCGACCTGGAGTTCCTTGCAATTCTCTTTCCTGCTGACTGCTACTACCTCTTGACAGGAGAGACAGGACATTATGCTATTTCAACTGTACATGTCAAACATCCGGAGTTACTGTATGTAGTCCAGGAGAGAATTATACTATTTGAACTGTACGTGTCAAATATCCCGAATTATGTTATATACTGTAGATAGACATCTCGAGTTGTTATCCTTATTTAGAATGGTGTTCTTCAACGAGATAATCAACCCCTCTCAAATCTAATGAATAGACATTGGTTTTATATGCTGTATAAATTACCAATATAAGCATGCAACTATGCTGAAAAAGTGGTGAAATTGAAATATGCATTTAAGTACGGTACCTATGCAGATATTTTCATGCAATGAAACACTTGTGTGAAATACAAACGTAACATTCCTTCACTAGACATACGGTATGCGACTCGCCCACACAAATACACTAAATCATGATTATGAATAAACAACTGAATGAAAAACAAAATAATTACAATACTTACAGCTGCGGCTGTTCCACTAGTACAAACAATCCGTGCATAGTTTGTGAGACGTGACAATCTATCAGTGTTCACTGTTAAAACAATATGCACACTTCTAGGGAAGTCACAGTGTGTTAATTAATACACATAATAAATCAATTTAGTAAGGTTTTAAGAAAAACCGTGTAAAAAATCCACAAAACGTGAAGAAAAACACTTAAATACACATTCCTCTTTCCTTTTACACTGCACACCCTAATTTTCCTGTTCATAATTTTCTTTGCAGTACGGTACATTACAACACTCTTCTCCAAGTTGTCTGGGTTAAATCTGTGGCGTTTGTCACTTAAAACTAGTTTCAATGCGGAGGATGATCTCTCTACATCTACGGATGTGACAGGGCAGTACGCAGTACTTGAATTCGGGAGCGAGTGTACACTTCTCCTAGGTAAGTCACAGTGTGTTAATTAATACACATGATAAATCAATAAGTAAGGTTTTAAGAAAACCGTGTAAAAGAAATCCACAAACGTGAAGAAACACAGTTATCAATCAATCACTACTGATCTGCATTTTCGCTTAAGTGCGGCCAGTATCCAGTATTCGGGAGATAGTAGGTTCGAACCCCACTGTCGGCAGCCCTGAAGATGGTTTTCCGTGGTTTCCCATTTTTACACCAGGCAAATGCTGGGGCTGTACCTTAATTGTGTCCACGACCGCTTGCTTCCCACTCCTAGCCCTTTCCTATCCCATCGTCGCCATAAGACATATCTGTGTCGGTGCGACGTAAAACAACTAACACAAAAAAAATAACTGATCTGCATTTAGGGCAGTCGCCCAGGTGGCAGATTCCCTATCTGTTCTTTTCCTAACTTTTTCTTAAATGATTTCAAAGAAATTGGAAATTTATTGAACATCTCCCTTGGTAAGTTATTCCAATCCCTAATTCCCCTTCCTATAAACGCATAGGTGCCCCAATTTGTCCTCTTGAATTCTAGCTTTATATTCATATTGTGATCTTTCCTACTTTTAAAGACACATTCGCCTACAGATGTCATTCCGCGCCATCTCTCCACTGACAGCTCGGAACATACCACTTACAAGTAATGAATCTCATTATGATAACAGTATTGGAGTTCAGAATGTAAAGGTTTCAAACAATTTTTTTTATTAAAAACCACCATTTCAACACTCCACAATCCTTACATTTAGGACACAACCATCACATAGCAAGCATCTTCAGCCACATGCAACCCAAAGCCAGGCCAGGGAAATTCTGGTAGATCCCCATTAGGAGTAGGTACCGGTACCAGCCAAATATTTGTTTATAACTATCGTGATGTCGTAGCCCGGATTTCGTTTAAGGACATCACAATATTTAGTTTGCAGACGGAGTCCGAGGTTTCCTATGGAACCCTCCATCTCACTCTTCACGTTCCGCATAATGTCCAGCGAATCACCAAGACGGAATCCACGTGTTTCTAGCTTCTTTATTGATTCTGGTATGATTTGGAAGTGTGTCATCATAAGCGCCAGTTCCCTTTGAACAGTTTCATTGCCGAAAGTGTTCACGACATTAATTACACTGACTGACAGAGCAAATGCAACACCAAGAAGGAGTGGTCAGAACTTTATGCCAATTGCAGGGTAGACTGACGTCACTGAGGTATGCTCATGATGTGAAATGCGCCGCTGTGCTGCGCACGTAGCGAACGATAAATGGGACACGGGGTTGGCGAATGGCCCACTTCGTACCGTGATTTCTCAGCCGACAGTCATTGTAGAACGTGTTGTCGTGTGCCACAGGACACGTGTATAGCTAAGAATGCCAGGCCGCCGTCAACGGAGGCATTTCCAGCAGACAGACGACTTTACAAGGGGTATGGTGATCGGGCTGAGAAGGGCAGGTTGGTCGCTTCGTCAAATCGCAGCCGATACCCATAGGGATGTGTCCACGGTGCAGCGCCTGTGGCGAAGATGATTGGCGCAGGGACATGTGGCACGTGCGAGGGGTCCAGGCGCAGCCCGAGTGACGTCAGCACGCGAGGATCGGCGCATCCGCCGCCAAGCGGTGGCAGCCCCGCACGCCACGTCAACCGCCATTCTTCAGCATGTGCAAGACACCCTGGCTGTTCCAATATCGACCAGAACAATTTCCCGTCGATTGGTTGAAGGAGGCCTGCACTCCCGGCGTCCGCTCAGAAGACTACCATTGACTCCACAGCATAGACGTGCACGCCTGGCATGGTGCCGGGCTAGAGCGACTTGGATGAGGGAATGGCGGAACGTCGTGTTCTCCGATGAGTCACGCTTCTGTTCTGTCAGTGATAGTCACCGCAGACGAGTGTGGCGTCGGCGTGGAGAAAGGTCAAATCCGGCAGTAACTGTGGAGCGCCCTACCGCTAGACAACGCGGCATCATGGTTTGGGGCGCTATTGCGTATGATTCCACGTCACCTCTAGTGCGTATTCAAGGCACGTTAAATGCCCACCGCTACGTGCAGCATGTGCTGCGGCCGGTGGCACTCCCGTACCTTCAGGGGCTGCCCAATGCTCTGTTTCAGCAGGATAATGCCCGCCCACACACTGCTCGCATCTCCCAACAGGCTCTACGAGGTGTACAGATGCTTCCGTGGCCAGCGTACTCTCCGGATCTCTCACCAATCGAACACGTGTGGGATCTCATTGGACGCCGTTTGCAAACTCTGTCCCAGCCTCGTACGGACGACCAACTGTGGCAAATGGTTGACAGAGAATGGAGAACCATCCCTCAGGACACCCTCCGCACTCTTATTGACTCTGTACCTCGACGTGTTTCTGCGTGCATCGCCGCTCGCGGTGGTCCTACATCCTACTGAGTCGATGCCGTGCGCATTGTGTAACCTGTATATCGGTTTGAAATAAACATCAATTATTCGTCCGTGCCGTCTCTGTTTTTTCCCCAACTTTCATCCATTTCGAACCACTCCTTCTTGGTGTTGCATTTGCTCTGTCAGTCAGTGTACTTTACGTTTTGTTGAAGACTACTTGTAAAACACGTTAAAATATGCATAATATACGTAAAAAACATGCAACATACGGTACATCAGAAATTTGAAATGTATGCACTAATCTCAAATAAATGCACGTATATGCACTATTAAATTTAATAATTTGTCTAATTTCACCGTCAAACACACTTCCTAGTCGGTTTTGGAGGTCTACATATCGGCAAACAAAATACGCATTTGCATACAAATTCGATGTCTACTAATGAAAGAAGGAAGATGAGTACCGACTCTTCGAAAAATGAAGGTCTTGGCAAAATAATTGAAAGGCGCAAGAGCAGTACGGTAGGTGCCGGATTACCAATTAAGCAGAAGCTACAACAGAACAAGAACATTGACTTGATCTTGAAAGAAGATAACAATAAAGCGTTCTTAAATTGTTCGATTCCCGCTCTGTCACGAAATTAGAAAAGTGGTACTAGGGCTGGAACGGGGTCCACTCAGCCTCGGGAAGTCACCTGAGTATAGGAGTGTTCGATTCCCTCCTCAGCCATCCTCGAAGTGGTTTTCCGTGGTTTCCCACTTCTCGTCCAGGAAAATGCCGGGATGGTACCTAACTTAAGGCCACGGCCGCTTCCTTCCCTCTTCCTTGTCTATCCCTTCCAATCTTCCCATCCTCCCACAAGGCACCTGTTCACCATAGCAGGTGAGGCCGCCTGGCCGAGGCACTGGTCCTCCTCCCAGTTGTATCCCTTTGACCCAAAGTCTCACGCTCCAGGACACTGCACTTGAGGCGGTAGAGGTGGGATCTCTCGCTGAGTTCAAGGGAAAAACCAGCCCTGGAGGATAAACGAACTGAGAAAGAAGAAAGAAAAAACTGCTAAAAATTACCACCGATCTTCAACGACAAGAACGACTAAACTCAATTACAATTTGTGACCACTGAATACGATGTTTTGCAAAAGACGGGCTTCATAGACGACTCCACCAGAAAGAAAATTGGAGAAGTGAATGTATAAAGTTTTGTTTTTAATTTTTAATTTTTGCTTAATAATGTTAAGTAATATTGTTAACAGGACTAATATTCAATAAAATAATGTATCGTCAAACGGGGCGATTTCTGGCGGTTTTGAGGTTATTTTCATCTTAACTCACGAACGGAATCTTAAATTGTATTGTTTATCATCCTAATAATATGCAATTATACAATACCCTACAAAGGAAAAATATAGGCCAACATATGTATTCCTAAAAAAAAACCAATAAGTAGTGTCCGAATTCACCCCGTACATCGGTCTTTATTTTCTGACAAGGTAAATGTAAAATTTTCCGGTCTAAATTGAAATATGAATGGTTATAAACTGCACAGAAATCCTACAATATGAAGATAAAGTTGGAATTCAAGGAGACAAATTGGGGCAAATATTCGTTTATAGGAAGGGGAATTAGGGACTGGAATAACTTACCAAGGGAGATGTTCAACACATTTCCAATTTCTTTGAAATCATTAAGAAAAGGCCAGGAAAACAACAGATAGGGAATCTGTGACCTGGGCGACTGTCCTAAACGCAGATCAGTAGTGATTGATTGATTGATTGGTTGATTGATTGATTGATTGATTGATTGATTGATTGATTGATTGATTGATTGATTGATTGATTGATTGATTGATTGATTGATTGATTGATTGATTGATTGATTGATTGATTGGGAGATCCTCTAGGTAACAGTAAAAAAAGCATAAAATCCGTCCAGCGGTTCTCGAGCTATAAACGGACAGCAATACATACAGACAGATACGTTAAGTTTCAAAGATTTCGTTGGTATACTGTAAGCTGACATTGCCACTTATATATTTCGATATTGCTTGGTTCCATGGCTGAGTGATTAGCGTCTTGGCCCTCGGTCCTGGGGGCTCCGGGTTCAATTCCTGGCCGCGTAGATGGATTATAATCGTAAGCGGTTAATTGTTAGTGCCCTTAGCTCGGGGGCAGGGTATTTGTGCTGTCCCCAACATTCTTGCAGGTCACATATCACAAACAACACTATCCTCCACCATACTAACACGCAGTTCACTACATACGTTGGACGCTGCTCACCCTCGCTGGGTGGTCTGCCTTACAAGGGCTGCACCAGCTATTATTATTATTATTATTATTATTATTATTATTATTATTATTATTATTATTATTATTATTATTATTATTATTATTATTATTATTATTATTATTAGCTGAAACCTGTCAAAGCATGACGGTTATTAGGGCAAATATTTATTGAAGGATATCCTTATAATATGCCATTCCTTGTACTTTATTTTTTATAATTTTCTTTACGTCACACCGACACAGATTGCTGTTAAGGCGACGATAGGATAGGAAATGGCTGGAAGTTGGAAGGAAGTGACCGTGGCCTTAATTAAGGTACGGCCCCAGCATTTGCCTGGTGTGAAAATGGAAACCACAGCAAACCATCTTCAGGGCTGCCGACAGAGGGGTTCGTACCCACCCACTATCTCCCGAATTCAAGCTGATAGCTACGTAACCCAAACCACGCAGCCACTTGTTCGCTGCATTTATTGTACAGTCACTTTTCGGCACTACTGCAACTTTAAAATATCGCTCGCTTGACATTGCAACATTTAACTGGCCACGGCTAAAAACTGGCTGAGGTAAATTGAGACCTTCACGTCCCTTGAGGTTTATTGATCGTGATACAAAATGCCAAGCGAATTGGAAATTGATGCCTCTTGAATGAAAATGTCCAGTTTTATCTCCACTTATTATTTCCAAATCGAAACAATTTTTGTACACACTGTACTCTTTTGATGGCGTTCGCCTTATGGGTGCAATACTTCACACAGTTAGACCATAATCTGGTTCCGTTTATAAGCAGTTGTGAAACGTTCGGATTTCTAAGGAGCATAACTATGGCTCCAAATTTTAGAATTAGAATATATGGAGGCAAACCATTAATTCCAAAGAATTTAAGAATTTTTTAAGATATTGAAGTAGCTTCAGAATTAATATGTTGACGCTAGTGTGTAGTTTTGAGGTACTGGGTATAAGCCCAATGGCTTTCAAATTAACTAAAAATGGCAACTTTCGTCGAGAAAATGATGTCATCTTTCGCAGATGTGAACATTTTGCTATAAATTTGCATAAGGATATCATCATGTGCTAAACTTCTGGCTAGAAGTTCAGCAACATTTGATCCGTCACCATCTACAGAGGGGTAGTCGCCGTTACCGACTTCTTGCACAAAACAGCGATTTCCATTTTTTTTTATGGTTTTGCCTGGATATTTTTATGTAAGCGGCATATTTTGAAGAAGGAACCAAAAGGAGAGTATTTAGTAAAGTTATAAATAAATAATTGTTTGGCGAAAATGATGTGGCAAAACAGGCAAAATCTTTATGAAATCTCCCCCAAGAACAATAATTTTCCCTTGTGAACGAATGGAATGCCGTTACCTATGATATATTTTAGGATGACCTATGATATATTTTAGATGACGATTCACACACATAAATGAATGAATATTTACCATTGGGGCTTTATTCCATATTGAGCCGTGGTGATCGGATATCGTCGGCTGCTTTGGAATTTAATTTTAATCCAGACACCGAACTCTCATTTACATTTAGAGGAATTTTGAATGTAATGATGCACTGTTCAACCACTGGGCAGCAAAACAATGGCTTGTCTTGCCCACGTTATTGATATAACATAAAGCCCTAAATTGAAGCGCTTTTGTAATGTATGTATGTCCAACCCTTCTCCCATTCCTCTATGGGGCCGGGTTTGAAGTGAGAGCTGAAACGCAGTGCCGGCACATAGCCTACTCCTGTCGAATAGCACCAATGGGTCTGTTCAAGGCCTTATGACCTTATCCGACGGACGAATCATCATTAACAGCTTCATATGCCTTCACTCCATACAAGCACTGCGGAGATGTTGGGAATTTAAGCCAGGCTTTTGGCACGCAATCTAGTGATTAGAAATTGTATACCACCACCTCCCCTACCCTGCCAGTCAACATTCTGGTGGCGAAACGTTTTTCCACCAACGGGACTCGAACCGGCTAACCACGATGTAAGACCGTTTAGACTTCATCGCCTTAACGATGATGGCCACCAGACGGGCTAGAAGCACTTTTGTATTATATATCCTAAATGTGTTTTGTGCCCAAGGGACCATTGAAGAAAAATGGATTCTTGATTATTATTATTTTTTTTGGAGTACGTCAATGATTTCATTAATAATTGGAAGTTGTTCCTGGTTTTTTTATGAGTACCATGTCGAAAAATCACTGAGGATCGACTCACTTCGCTAACTACCGGAATGAAAGAAGTTCACAGCCTAAGTATTAATATTACTCCATGAAAAAAGTTAAAATATCTGAGAAATCACTCAAGCTAACAAATATAGGGAGACGTGACATGGAGAAGGAAACGTTTACATTTATCCGAAATCACTTCAGGCTAGCACATATAGGGAGAGCTACAAAGAACCAGTAAAATGGCGCCGAGTAGCTTCTTCTGCACCAGAGGTGCTCAGCTGGGCGCCCACTGAGGGTAGCCCAGAGCGGCCGAGCTGGCGGGCAAGCATACCTCGCAGTGAAGCGAGAGAGCGAACAACTTTGCAGAAAAGCGAGGAAGCATAGACGTTCGATTTTGATTATGAAGCTCTCAGTGAAGTGCTGATTGGGATACATTATTATTTAAAATAAAACTCTGTAATCGCAACAAAATAAAACTGACCTGTTCAAGATATTCCGGTTTGATTTATACTGCGCTCGATATAAACAGTAAGTTTAATTTTCATATATTTATTCAAAGAAAACTGACACGTTATAATTTTTGTGTTACAATCTACAAAAGTACAGGGTATAAGCGTATAAGCTACAATTTACAATTCCTTGGCTGGAAATGGCAGTATTTACATTTAAAAAAGTAAAATTCCTGTTATTCATTAAGCAAAAAGTAGTATGACATAATGCAACAATGATTTTGCACAGTGCTGTAGTGTTGTGTGACTTTCCCTGTTCACTGAATTTCTGAAAATACGAAGTAGTATTTAAAATTTAACAGGTCTCCCATTTCCACACCAGACAAATGCTGGGGCTGTACCTTAATTAAGGCCACGGTCACTTCCTGCCCACTCCTAGCCCTTTCCTCTCTCATCATCGCCATAAGACCTATCTGTGTCGGTGCGACGTAAAACAAATTGTAAAAAAGAAAAGTAATTTAAGAGGCCTCCGGTGATAATAACTAGCCTCTAATTGGCGAGAGGGAGTTTCATCACGAGTGAGGACTTAGATATTTACTATCTTAGATTAAAGTACAACAACAACAACAACAACAACAACAACAACAACAACAACAACAGCAACGTAAATGATATAGAATATACCTTCAAATAAATAACCTCATTCCCGGTGAGCGCAACCACAAGCCACAGCTTATCTACCTTAACTACGTATTTATTTATTTATTTATTTATTTATTTATTTATTTATTTATTTATTTGATTGTACGAAAGTACACAGGCTGAGCCAATTACGTTCCTTTATGACATATGGGATTTAAAACTTTAAGTATATCAAACAAATAATACGGTAATAACAATAGTAACAATAATAGCAAGAAGGAAAAGATGAAAACTAAAAAGCAGAACACAGTTTAAAATTATTACTACAAATGAAAAATTATAGGCTATACATCAGCCATAGAAAATTACTTAACAAATTAGAAAAAGAACAAGAACAATAGCTTGTGAGTACCGAGCATTCCAGCAAAAAGGAATTTAATAATGATTCTTCTTCTCCTTTTGCTACCACTTTTTTCCCACATCTGTGGGGTCGTTGGTGCTGAGTAGCACATGTGGATTTGACCCTGTTTTACGGCGGGATGCCCTTCCTGACGCCAACCCTATATGAAGGGATGTAATCACTTTTTCGTGTTTCTGTGGTGGTTGGTAGTGTGATATATTGTCTGAATATGATGAGGAGAGTGTTGGGACGGACATATATACCCAGTCCCCGAGCCAGAAGAATTAATCAGAAGCGATTAAAATCCCCGACCCGGTCGAGAATCGAACCCGGGACCTTCTGAACCGAAGGCCAGTACGCTGACCATTCAACCAATGAGTCACACGAATTTAATAATGATTATTAATTAGAAAAACCCAACAGGGAGGGGAAAGAAGGTTCCCATTTTCAATGATAGACGGATATCAGTTGACATGGACGATGCACATTTAAGAACGTGATTGACGGCCCAGATATTTTCTAATTTAGAAGACAGTGTACTATGAGGACAGTCTATAAGATTGCTGCTTTTTCGCCCATTTTTTCTCTCCATACAATTGAGTTTTATGATTTTTGTACCTTTTATTTATTAACTTTTGTACCATTACAAATATTTATGCAATGCAACGTGTAATTTGTAATATCATACAATGCTTGTACGCTCAGGCTAAATAAAATATCTTCTTCGGAGAAAATGTGAATTTGATGACTATACATTTGTTTCACCACACATCGTTTTAATTTGTTTGTGACTGTTGATACTGAGCGTATTGCAGGTTAAAAAAAGACATTCACGGTGGCCGAAGTAATACTACTACATCGAAAACTTCGTTTCTTGAGTTATTTTTATGGCGGCTAAAATTACCCGAAAACATGCGGTAACTCCGGCCATCTCTTTCGATAATCATAATTCATTACTGAATAACAATTAGAATTATGTTGATATTTAAAAATGAAGAACAAACATGGCAGAATTTATATTAAATTTTTCAGAAAATTAGAGGGAATATGTCACATTTTAATTTTAAAAAATATACAAGAAAGTGGCCGAAGTTACGGTAAGTAATTCTTGACAGTCAATTTTTTTACTAAAATTTTTCTTCAATATCTGTAACGAAATGAATGTTCTCCTGTTTTTCAAAGACGTAAAATTGAACAAATTATATTGTAACTGTTTCGAAACCACCTGTCAAAACGTAATAGTGAAAATTGTAATTCATTACGTACATTATAAAAAATATTTGAGATTGTCGACCGTCTGATGGCCGTACAGGCGAGCGGTTTCGCCAACCAGAATGATACATTTTTCTATAATAATTTAAAAATATAAGGCACGATATTGTTATGCTTTTAAAGACACTCTGCAAATCTACAGTGTTTTTTGTCAAAATACTTTACGATGTCAATCGGTTCAGCCATTCTCTCAAACTCGCGATCAAAAATTCAGCCTAGTGTTGTAAATATATAGATTGTTATTATTATTATTATTATTATTATTATTATTATTATTATTATTATTATCATCATCATAATCATCTTGAAATTGCAATGCATTTGTTAATAACGTGCGTTCAACTTCAGGAGCTTGTGTGGTGTGATCACAGAGCGCTAGACATGGGAGCTGAGGACATGCACATGCCGTGGAGCACAACAGGCGTGAGCTTGAACTTGACACATGGACCCTGACCTTCACAAACTTGGTTCGCACGTAGCAATTTAAGTAACGAGCCAACCAGAAGTATATCACATTCTCCTAATCTGACAGAGTTTACTGCCCGCACGAGCGCGCCGTTCGATAATGAGCAACTTTTAATGCAAGTATACTTGGAAAGTGGCGATCCATGAATTCATCAACACGGGGGTTTCGATGAACTGATAATCCCACAGTTATATTTCTATTTCCAAACTAGTGTTCGACGAGACTGCGGTACCGAGCGAGCTGCCGTGCGGTCAGTGTCCCGTAGCTATGAGTTTGCCTTAGGGAGATGGTGGATTCGAAACCCACCGTCGACAGTCCTGAAGATAATTTTTCGTGGTTTCCCATTTTCACACCTGGCAAATGCTGGTACTGTATCTTAATTAATTCCACGGCTGCTACTTTCCCATCCTTGGGTTGCCGAAAATCTTCAATGCCTAAGTGTGACATTAGACCACTAATAGAGAAACAGAAACAAGGGTGCGGTAATGAAAGATCTTGACATCCAACGAAGGTACACAGGCTGAGCCAATTAGTTCCTTCATGATATATGGGATTTAAAACTTTAAATATGTCAAACAAATATTACGGCAATAACAATAGTAACAATAATAGAAGCAGGAAAAGAAGAAAACTAAAAAGCAAAACACAATTTAAAATTATTACTACAAATGAAAAATGTAATGATATATCCTATGCATCAGCCATACTTCAGCCTATACTGTATATTGCCACTGCTTACGGAAGACCAAACGCTCGTAGTCCTGAATGCATTTGTCCTGCCCTAACGTATCCTCTTCCTGACATTTCAAGAAAATCGCATGGAAATTCTTATCCGATAGGGGTAAAATGATTAAAAGTGAAACAAAGAAGATATTACAGTTGCCAATGGATACTGCAGATGGCATGATGTACTCTGAAAGGAAACACATAGGACTCACTCTTTTTAAAATCTTGTGGGTAGTCTACCTATAGTGCATGAATGCCTGCAACATCTTACTTCCCTGCTGCTTCGAGGGATTCTCACGCGGGGAGTCGGCAATTTATAGAACGTTTCAAATTTAATAAAGGCCGATACTTGGAAAATCATCGGCAAGAACGGCCTGCACGATACTAAGAAGATCCATCAAGAGCTACGAGAACGCACTTTTACCTTCTACTTTTCACTATCGCAAAAAGACTCGGAGTGCAACTTTACAACGAGTTTACACCAGCAAACTCATGGGCCCGAGACCATACCGGACTGTCTTGTAACGAGTGGCGAGAGGCTGTAAAGATGACTGCTAATGTTTTTTCGGTGCGCTCGGTGCCAGACAGATCCCTGGACAACCTCTGGTTGTATTGCCACGGAGAGACAGTCTTGGACATGTCCTGGGATTCTGCAGACACGGAAAGCGCCCGAGGAACATGCGGCACCACCAGATTAGATCCTTCATCGCCGAAGAACTGAGAAAGAAGGGATTCAATGTACATGAGCAGGTACACGGGCGAGTTGACCGTGCGGTTAGGGTCGCGCAGCTGTGAGCTTGTATCCGGGAGATAGTGGATTCGAGCCCCAATGTCGGCAGCCCTGAAGATGGTTTTCCGTGGTTTCCCATTTTCACACCAGCCAAATGCTGGGGCTGTCCCTTAATTAAGGCCACGGCCGCTTCCTTCCCTGTCCCATCGTCGCCATAAGACCTAACAGTGTCGTTGCGACGTAAGCCAATTGTAAAAAAAAAACCACTTAATTAATATAACTTTATAGATAGTTTGTTATGTATTACCTTGTTTTAACGGCAGTCTATACATACAGGGCGTTGGTTCCTTAAGAAATGGAAATATATATAGCGTCATCAAATGCAGACATAGATGTGCAATTGCTGTCTTAGCAGCAAACAGCTGTAGTACAAAAACGGTAGCAAACTGGATTATACATCTTGGATATCTTCTTTATCAACCCCGAGCTCACAATCTTGCTTCTTGCCATAGACAAAGAGGAAAGACTCATCACATAGAGGAAAGACTCATCCTGTGTAATGAAATTGGCGACATGATATGTTTACTAAAATTAGGATAATGAAGTCTACATCACATTATGTCCCTGCTAAACTGGATTATATGTGATCAAGATGTTACACGACGGTTGCCCTAATTTGCAGTGACGTTGCTCGGGACTCCTTTCAAGTTTTTTGAATGATGTGGCGATTGTCCCACATTATAGTCCTGTGCCAGGTTTACGAGCATGTGAACCTTCAATTGACCACTGCTGCTATACAATTTGAACCGTTGAGATGAAAGTCAGCCAAAACGAGCAACTACAGCTCCTAGACATAATTCATTCTCTGTCTCAAAGTGATAATGCTCTTTCTGTCATCATGGTATGTTTGGCAGGGAAACCCTTTATTTCACACCGAGCGAGTTGGCCGTGTGATTAGGGTCGCGTAACTGTGAGCTAGCATTCCAGAGATGGTGGGTGCGAATCCTACCGTCGGCGGTTTTCCATGGTTTACATGTTTACACCAGGAAAATTCTGGGGCTGTACTTGAATTAAGGCCACGGCGTCGGATACCATTGATGAAAGTGTGTAATGGACTAGTATAACTTGGAAACGATTCTCTAAACCCATGAGTAAATATTGAAAATATCGAGTTCGATTAGTAGGTGTTATTATTATTATTATTATTATTATTATTATTATTATTATTATTATTATTATTATTATTATTATTAATCTGTTTACCCTCCAGGGTCGGTTTTTTCCTCGGACTCAGCGAGGGATCCCACCTCTACCGTCTCAAGGGCAGTGTCCTGGAGCTTCATACTCTGGGTCGGGGGTTACAACTGGGGAGGATGACCATCACCTCGCCCAGGCGGCCTCACCTGCTATGCTAAACAGGGGCCTTGTGGGAATTTGGGAAGATGGAGAGGGATAGACAAGGAAGTGGGAAGGAAGCGGCCATGGCCTTAAGTTAGGTACCATCCCGGCATTTGCCTGGAGGAGAAGTGGGAAACCACAGAAACCCACTTCCGGGATGGCTGAGGTGGGAATCGAATCCACCTCTACTCAATTGACCTCCCGAGGCTGAGTGGACGCCGTTCCAGCCCTCGTACCACTTTGTTCAAATTTCGTGGCTGAGTCGGGAATCGAACCCGGGCCTCCGGGGGTAGCAGCTAATCACACTAACCACTACACCACAGAGGCGGACTATTATTATTATTATTATTATTATTATTATTATTATTATTATTATTATTATTATTATTATTATTATTATTATTATTATTATTATGACTTGTGAGGCATAGCTATGAGTTGTTTACGTCTGTTAGTATTATTATTATTATTTACGTAGTTATGTACAGATTTTATTTGGTTTAGATCGTGGTCGTTTGATTTATTATTTGTGTGTTGTATGATCTGACTTGTGTAACAAAACATGTGAGGTTATGTCTCGACACGTGTGCTATATGTACATTAATATGATTTTATTTAATGTAAGAACTCGTAATTAATAGTATGTCATTTATTATTACCTGTAAATATGATGTATAAATCCAATGTAATGTTCTGCAACACCGGGTAATAGTCCAGAACAACGTATCTTTGTCACTAGAGCTATATAGAACATTCTATTCATTTGTACATAGGTTGTTGGAGAGTCAAGAAAATAAGAGAAAACATGTTGTGTCATACTTTTCTAGAAGCCTGGCCAGGCAAGGTACATAAAGAGACAGTCTTGGGAGTTGGAGTTTTGTTAGTGAGGAGTCATTAGTCGAACTCGTGTGTAAACTCACGTTGTAGAGTAGTTGTGTTGGTAGTTGGTTGATATGCTGATGTGGTAGTCTTCTTCTTATTATCTTCTTCTTCTTCGTAAAAGTGTTTCGCTCAAGATAGCAGTTCATTAGTGTGTGTATAACGTGTATATAATTTGTAAATAAAACAGTGTACTCAATCGACAGCATCTCCTGTGTGCATCTTTGTAGTTACGACAGTGGCGATCGTGACAAGATTTGAGAATAATTTTCGGTAGTAAATAAGAGTGTAAGTGGAAATCAGAACAAAATGTAAGTGATACTGGAAAATATGTCTGTAAAACAACAGGTTGAGGGGAGAATTTCTACCGTCTAGGGAAATTTTGGAAGTCATATCTCTGCCATTGAGGGAAATTTTTGGAGCCCTACTTTGCCATTGAAGGAATAAAATAAATAAATAAATAAATAAATAAATAAATAAATAAATAAATAAATAAATAAATAAATAAATAAATAAATAAATAAATCAATCAATCAATCAATCAATCAATCAATCAATCAATCAATCAATCAATCAATCAATCAATCAATCAATCAATCAATCAATCAATCAATCAATCAATCAATCACTACTGATCTGCATTTAGGACAGTCGCCCAGGAGGCAGATTTCCTATCTGTTGTTTGCCTAGCATTTCCTTAAATGACTGTAAAGAAATTGGAATTTTATTGAACATCTCTCTTGATAAGTTATTCCAATCCCTAACTCCCCTTCCTATCAACGAATATTGCCCCAATTTGCCCCCTTGAATCCGAGCTTTATCTTCATATTGTGATCTTTCCTACTTTTTAAGACGCCACTCAAACTTATTCGTCTACTTATGCCATTCCACACCATCTCTCCACTGACAACTCGGAACATACCACTTAGTCGAGCAGCTCGTCTCCTTTCTCCCAAGTCTTCCCAGTCCAAACTTGCAACCTTTTTGTAACGCTACTCTTTTGTCGGAAATCACCAGAACAAATCGAACTGCCTTTCTGGTGAGGGTCCCATACATTGGAACCATACTCTACTTGGGGTCTTACCAGAGTCTTATATGCCCTCTCCTTTACATTCTTACTGCAATTCCTAAATACCCCCATAACCTTGTGCAGAGATCTGTACCCTTTATTTACAATCACATTTATGCGATTACCCCAATGAAGATCTTTCCTTATATTAACACCTAGGTACTTACAATGATCCCCAAAAGGAACCTTCACCCCATCAACGCAGTAATTAAAACGGAGAGGACTTTTCCTATTTGCGAATCTTCCCACTTCTTTTTGAATTCAACAAATATTTGTTTCGCTCTGTTTCTTTCATCTACGGACAATTCCCTGTCTGCATCGGTCGTTGTTTGGAGCCATTTCTGATACGTCTTCGCTTTACGTTTACAAGCTGCTCTCACTTCATCATTCCACCAAGATGTTCGCTTTTTCCCATCTTTACACACAATTGTTCTTAGGCATTCCCTTGCTGTTTTTACTACAGCATCCCTGTATACCACCCATTCTCTTTTTATATCCTGAACCTGCTTACTGTCCAGGTTTGAAACTTCTCACTAATCATATCCATGTACTGCTGTCTAATTTCCTCGTCCTGGAGATTTTCTACCCTTATTCGTTTGCAGACAGATTTCAATTTCTCTATCCTAGGCCTAGAGATACTTACTGTAGTTCATTACAGATCAGATACTGGTCTGTATCATCGAAAAATCCCCGGCAAACCCGCACATTCCTAACAGACTTCCTGAATTCGATTTCGTTTAAGATATAGTCTATTATGGATCTCTTCTTACAGGGAGGTTTAAATACTAGTTGGATTTATTTGCAGAGTTAGAAAGGTAGTCAAAATGTAATTCCGAAGTAGCTAGTAAGTAGGATATTAGGTTATTCTATTTATTAGTTTAATGAATCTTAGTATTATATTTTAGTTCACATTCGTCAATTAATTCAACTCAGCCCTCTACCCTATCATATGACAATGAGTAATGCTCATGACTCATGACTATTGAAAATTATCTGTTTAAATTGGAAAGAACCGCTCAGTATTCTCTCAGTTCGTATGTACCACCATTGCACAAGATTTCATTCATCGAATTATTGAGACCATTGGTGCCGGGCTGAGTGGCTCAAGCGGTTAAGGCGCTGGCCTTCTGACCCCAACTTGGCAGGTTCGATCCTGTCTCAGTCCGGTGGTATTTGAAGGTGCTCAAATACGCCAGCCTCGTGTCGGTAGATTTACTGGCACGTAAAAGAACTCCTGTGGGACTAAATTCCGGCACCTCGGCGTCTCCGAAAACCGTAAAGAGTAGTTAGTGGGACGTAAAGCAAGTAACATTATTATTAGAGACCATTGGTGTACGTGGACAGTAAATAAGCGAGCCGTCTGACACAATAACGTAATTAAAAAGACATTGAGTCAGAAAACCGTGAATACAGTACAGTGAAATTTCCAAATTCTTTGAAATAATATAAGAAAATACTAGGAAAACAGTTGATAGGTAATTTGTCACCTGGGCGACAGCACCAAATTCAGACCATTGATGATTGTGTGTACAGATATTTTTCGTCTAATTCTATATACTTATTTCATGGATTTTTCACTGCGGGGGAAAGGCTTTATAACATCAAACTTGATGCAAAGAGGTGGCTGGAAGAGAAAACTGCATCTGAAAGATGGATGGTGCATAGGAAAGTAGTTCATAGAATGAAGAAAAGATAGCAGCAGCAAGCTTTGAATGCTGCTGCTGTCGTATCAGTTCACACCACACAAATGTAATAGGAACGGTGACTCTAATGTGCCGTGAATCAGATCATTGCATCGATTCAGTAACGTGAACGGAATCAAAAGAATCGATTTAGTAAATTGAATCACTACTTAGGTGGAGCAAGTCAGCCTGCACCTCCCCTTCCCAGGCGGAAGACTTGACAGAGTTACGGCCCCGCCCTCTCATTACTACAGGCAACCAGTCAGAGAAGAGTCAAGCGCGCATTGGTCAGCCCTTTGCCACCAACTCTGACGTCGCTACATGATCTCAAGGGCAGGCCTCCCTGATAGCGCGAAAGGAATCCACATCTTTCCGGATTCCAGTCATTTCCAGGAGTTTTCTACTCTCGCGAAGTATCTGGAAGGGCTGGTCTTCCTATGTAAGGCAGACTGAATGATCTTGAGACGGTTCAGTGTGAGTTCAGTCAACGGGCGATTGAGAGCGAGGAGTGCTACAGTTTGGGCTCAGTTTGACGCAAGTGCGATAACAGGTATAACTTGAAAACAATGTTCTCTCACCCATGGGTAACTAATGCAGATATCGAGCTGGAATTATTATTATTATTATTATTATTATTATTATTATTATTATTATTATTATTATTATTATTATTATTATTATACGATCATGGGCTGAAAACAAAATTAGATATATGCAGATATATGCACTGAGAACCTATTACGTAGTAATATAGACATGTGTATCTTAAGTGAAAACTGGCTTGACTCTAGTGTGTATGACAGGGAGGTCAACAGTGGGCAGTACAGAGTGTACACAGCCGATAGAACCAGCGGTGGACGGGGAGGGGAGGGTGTGTCCTCACAGCAGTCAAGAGTTGATTATCTGTCTTGAAAGTTGAGCAAGTAACGAGGGATTTCGAAGGATTGCTTCTAAAATTACTCGTTGAAGGGAAAGTCTGAGAAGTTTGCGGTATTTACGTGCCACCTTCTTCAAAGTTAGAGATATATTCGGAGGTATTCGGATGGTTGGAATCTCACTATGAGATCCACGACAGAATATAATTATCGCCGGAAATTTTAACATACCATCAATATGTAATAACAAAACAGATCTAAATTTAAATAGACAAACGCAGGAGCTTAGACATTTCATGAACGTATACAATTTGGCTTCATATAACTCTGTTCCAAATTGTAATGATAGAACTTTGGATTCAGTGTTAACAGTCAGTCGGTAACAAACATAGCATGCATAAAGAGCGATGATCCCATACTGTCTGAGGACGCTCACCATCCCGCTTTGGAAATAGAACTCCAGGTCACTTCAGATCGTAGAAAAGGCTATGGAGTCTCCCAAACAGCTTACAATTTCAGGAGAGCTGACTTTGTACGTCTGCACACTGAGCTAGGAAGTGTAAATTGGGGAACATGATACGAATGCACCGTTGTCGATAATGCAGTAGACTGCTTTTACACGAAGGTATACTCGGTAATAAACGTATCGGTTCCTCGAACATGCAAGGCAAAGTCTAGGAAGTATCCGGTCTGGTCTACGGATGACATAATAAAAACAATAAAAGAAAAATCATTCTTCAGAAAACGAAAGCACACTTCAGAATATTGCAATAGACAATTTAAAATATTAAGGTCGGAAGGAAAGTCGGCGATAAGATCATCTTATAAAAGGTATATAGCATCAGTAGAACAAGATATATCAGGGGATACAAAATATTTTCGGGCTTATGTTAACAATAAAAGAAAAAATAATGGTCATTGCATTGCATTCAAATACGAGGATAAAATATTTGATAACGATCAGAATATAGCAGAAGGATTTGCAAATTTATTCTATTCTGTATACGCTCCAGACACGGCGCAATATATTTGTTCAAGCAATTCATGTGTTAATACAAACTGTTTAAATATCAGCGCTATAAACATAAAAGAAGTTGAAATGGCGATGAAGAAATTTAAACCAAAGTGATCCGCGGGGTCAGATCAAATTCCATTTAATTTAATTTTAAAACCGTTGAAATTTGCATCCTTACGGAAAGTGTCGAGAGTGTACCCAATATTTAAATCAGGAGACCCCACGCTGATTAATAACTACAGGCCGGTATCCATATTGTCAGCAGTAGCGAACATTTTTGAATTTGTACTATATCTTAGAATATCGAATCTCATAAGGCCTTTACTATCAGAAAAACAGCATGGATTTCTTTGGAAACGATCTACAGGTACAAATGTCGTTAATTTCACGCACTCGGTATCCACAGCTCTCGAGAGCCGCGAAATGATGGATGTCATATTTACGGATTTTGAGAAAGCTATCGATGTACTTTTAAATAAATTAAATAATTTAGGGTTCTCTCATTCATTGTTATGTTTCTTCTCTTCCTACCTGAGTGGAAGGAAACAATATGTGTCGTATAGAAGATTTAATTCTAAAGAATACGCGGTCAAATCAGGAGTAATTTAAGGATCTAATTTGGGCCAGTTAATATTTCTCGCATTTATAAATGATCTAACTGATCGAGTGATTTATTCTGACAATGAACATCTCCAGTTCGACCTGAATAACATAACGGACTGGACGATAAAACATAAATTTTATCTAAACATCCCAAAACGTGTGTCCATGTCGTTCACCCGAAGTAAAGCACCTTCCCTCTACACTTACAAGTTAGGGTGCGATGACGTGAGAGCCGTAACAGAATGGAAAGACCTCGGAGTATGATTAGACCGGGAGCTGACCTTCACTCCTCAGGTACAGAAAATAGTCACAGAAACATGCAGAACTTTAGGATTTGTGGTAAGAAATGTGAAACCATTTAAAAACATAAAAACGTGTATTAAGTTGTACAACACCTTGGTCAGGCCAAAACTGGAATACGCGAGTGTGGTTTGGAGCCCTACATGCAAAATGCATGTGTATCAACTTGAAAGGGTGCAAAAGAAGTACTTGAAATATTTACATTTTAAAAGAACATCTCAATGTCCTCAAATAGTTTCGTACAACGATCTTTTGCTAAATTTAGAAATGGAGAGTTTAGAATATCGAAGGCAGATAGATGCGGCAAAGTTAATATATAAAATAATAAAATCGCAAATTGATAATCCTGAATTACTTTCCCTCCTGTATTTCCATGTGCCACACCCAAATACAAGCTTTCATTTAACATTTTCAAATGAAAATGTTTGAACAACTGCCCATGAAAATTCACCACTTTACAGACTATGTAGTATCTATGACAGTATCTATAACAGTATATTTAAAAGAATTCATGACAGCAAGAAAGGCCATCTAATTGATCCCACAGTCGGAATGGAGCATCACACCGGCCAGCCTTTATATTCCCGTTAATGTCGTAATAAGCAATGTACTGTTCTTTGATTTGTTGTGTGTGTTTCCAAATGTTAATGCTGTAGACTGTATACTGTGTTATTGTTATTAATTGTGATACTTTCATTTATGTAATTAAATTTTGTTCGTATGGCAATGTAGAAAGTCTAGAAAGTAGTTCAGTTTTCAGTAAGAAGTATTAGATTAGTTTAGAATTGATTTATGCTAGGTAATATTAAGCAATAATTATTTGTAAGTTCTCTGTGTATCACAAAGAATGCTGCTGTAATTGGGATGAAAATTCTGCAGCAAGCAATAAATTAAATTGAATTAAATTATTATTATTATTATTATTATTATTATTATTACTTTATGTATAGCTATGAAGAGTACATCCATTTAGTATTAGTATTGTTATTATTTACGTAGTTAAATGATCGTATTTTGTGTGAGGTTATGTCATGTACATAGACATTTATATCAGTTCCGTTAATGTAAGTACCTGTCAATTAATATTATAATTTATTATTACCTGTATATATAAATTGTAATCCATAAGTGTGAAACACACTTAACTTCCAGAATGGTATAGACACTAGAACGATTGAGAATATTCTGCACATTATATTCTATGTACTGGTCACTCCGGAATATTCAAGAAGGTAGTTTCTTGTAAAGTACCTTTCTGGAAGACTGGCCAATATATATAAGGAGACGATCTTGACGGTGAAGTGAGTTACTGAAGTTGTTGGTCTGACATGCCGTAAACGCAGTCTCCATATTGAAGTGACGTGCTTGTACGCAGTCATCTGTTTTATTTGTGTTCCAAGGTTGTAACCTCTATGTGCTGTGTTGGCAGTTGTTTTTAATAATGGCAGCTTTGTTGATAAGTCTCGAAGGGAAGTGTTATGTTGTGATACGGTGATTAAGGTAAAATGTGTGTTAATTTGTGAATACGTGTAAATAAAAGTATTGTACCAAGTGACAGCATCTCGTGTGCGTCTGGGTGGATACGTCAACTAGCGACGGTGACAGGATTCTATTGAATCTATTGGACTCGAAAATGAAAAACTAGGGGACCGTGGTGATGCTCAAACAGTTAACTTCCTTCATTCAGGCCCAGGCTAAGAACATCGAGGCCCAATTTGGAAAACTCGAGAAGAACATCGAAGCTCAGTTTGGAGATCTCGAGAAAAACATCGAAGCCCAGTTTGGAAAACTCGAGACGAACATGGGGGCCAGTTCGGAAAACTCGAGGAGAAAATCAGGGTCCAGTTCAAGACCGGATCGACGTCAGAAGAGGGAACTGAATACCCGATCGCTGGACTTCGTGGACAGGAGATGGAAGTACGACGCTGCACGCAGTCATGTTCGAACTGCGAGGAAGCTGTAGGAGAATTCGGCTGGCGCGACGGTCGAGACCGAACAACCAGACGACGTGACGGAGAATGGGCCGTACCAGCATGACACGAAGAGCGAGGCGCTCGACAGCCGCAGTAAGCTCCACGGCACCGTGAACTGTCCAGGGAGGACGTTCAGCGTGGAGTAGAACTACGGGGAGGCGCAGGTGATGGAAGCAGCGATGGCAATGACACAGCCAGTGGGACCCCCTCTACGAGACGTAATAATGTTAGTTGTTTTACGTCCCACTAACTACTTTTTAAGGTCTTCGGAGACGCCGAGGTGCCGGAATTTAGTCCCGCAGGAGTTCTTTTACGTGCCAGTAAATCTACCGACACGGGGCTGTCGTATTTGAGCACCTTCAAATACCACCGGACTGAGCCAGGATCGAACCTGCCAAGTTGGGGTTAGAAGGCCAGCGCCTTAACCGTCTGAGCCACTCAGCCCGGCTCTACGAGACGAAGAACTAATGGGGTCCGAACCGACAACCACCAAACGAGGGTGCCTCCTGACAGAACACGAAGGTACGAACGAAGGGAAAACCAGCGGAGCTTCGAATGCTACGCGAGGACCTGTGGATCACCATCACCAGGAACGAAGACACCGTCGACCGGACCTAGCAGACTCACCATGGGAAGGTGGTGGTCCCCGATGAAACCGCCGGGCTCCGAACTGTGGACTTCGACAACGCCAACAGGAGGGCTGTGTGACTGAGGTAGTCGGTGTATGGTTAAATAGTGAGGATCAAGGGAGTGTGACAAGTGTGGAAATTGTTTCAAGTTATAGGGGGGATATTGAGGCAAGTGCGATAACGAGTATAACTTGAAAACAATGTTCTCTCACCCATGGGTAACTAATGCAGATATCGAGCACGAATTATTATTATTATTATTATTATTATTATTATTATTATTATTATTATTATTATTATTATTATTATTATTATTATTACTTGTATGTATAGCTATGAAGTGTACATCCATTTAGTATTAGTATTGTTATTATTTACGTAGTTAAATGATCGTATTGTGTGTGAGGTTATGTCATGTACATAGACATTTATATCAGTTCCGTTAATGTAAATACCTGTAAATTAATATTATAATTTATTCTTACCTGTATATATAAATTGTAACCCATAATTGTGAAACACACTGTGACTTCCAGAATGGTATAGACACTAGAACGATTGAGAATATTATGTACATTATATTGTATGTATTGGACACTCGGGAATATTCAAGAAGGTAGGTTTTTGTAACGTATCTTTCTGGAAGACTGGCCAATATATATATAAGGAGACGATCTTGACGGTGAAGTGAGTTACTGAAGTTGTTGTTTTGACATGCCGTAAACGCAGTCTCCATATTGAAGTGACATGCTTGCACTCAGTCATCTGTTTTATTTGTGTTCCAAGGTTGTAACCTCAATGTGCTGTGTTGGCAGTTGTTTTTAATAATGGTGGCTTTGTTGATAGTCTCGAAGGGAAGTGTTAAGTTGTGATACGGTGATTAAGGTAAAATGTGTGTTAATTTGTGAATACGTGTAAATAAAAGTATAAAATAATAATAATAATCGTATGGCCTCAGCTACCGTGTGCAGACATTTCAATTTGACGCCATCTGGCTGTCTGCTCGTCAATTTCGACGTTCCGTTTTACTCTAGGCTCCCACTAGATGGCAGGCAGAGTAAACCGAAACTCTCTTGGGCGTCTATGGCTGAGATTTAATGAATTTTGTCGGGTAAACACCAAATGTGTCACCAGAGATCTTTTACATGCCGACATCGTACGACATGGAGTGTCGAATGGACTTTTTTCCGCCCTTTAAAAATCCGACTACCTCTGCCGGGAATAAAAGTATTGTACCAACTGACAGCATCTCGTGTGCGTCTGGGTGGATACGTCAACTGGCGACGGTGACAGGATTCTATTGAATCTATTGGACTCGAAAATGAAAAACCAGGGGACCGTGGTGATGCTCAAACAGTTAACTTCCTTCATTCAGGCCCAGGCTAAGAACATCGAGGCCCAATTTGGAAAACTCGAGAAGAACATCGAAGCTCAGTTTGGAGATCTCGAGAAAAACATCGAGGCCCAGTTTGGAAAACTCGAGACGAACATCGGGGCCCAGTTGGGAAAACTCGAGGAGGACATCGGGGCCCAGTTCGGAAAACTGTTCCAATGTTGTAACCTCTGTGTGCTGTGTTGGCAGTTGTTTTTAATAATGGCGGCTTTGTTGATAGACTCGAAGTGAAGTGTTATGTTGTGATACAGTGATTAAGGTGAAATGTGTGTTAATTTGTGAATACGTGTAAATAAAATTATTGTACCAACTGACAGTATCCCGTGAGCGTCTGGGTGGATACGTCAAGTTCTGCCAGTGATCCATCCTGCGAGACAGTCGGTGAAGTATGTGGACTGCTGTGAAATATTGGATCAGTGTGCTACAGTGTCTACGGAGAGCTGTCTGTAAGCTGTCGGCGAAGGCAGAACAGTTGTACAATGAATTTAATAGTGAACTAACCTAGGGTCCAAATGACAGTTACAGCAGGGTGTGTAGTGTAATTGTTTAGTTCGTGAGAGTTAGACTGAATAACTAGTGTGACTGGACGTTTGAGGGGTGGTGGGGAAAGAGAGAGAGAGAGAGAGAGAGAGAGAGAGAGAGCACGTGGACTAGCGAGATGTGTGTCTGTGTAGCAGTGTAAGTTATTAGAGTTAGGTAATACATTTAGAGTAAACGCTACCAGTCGTGTACTTATTTACCTGCTACCGATCCCCACGTTACAGTATGATTCAGGCGAGGTGGATTTTCGCATGCTTGTTCGATAAAATGACTATTTAGCGAGGTGAGATTTTCATTTTGTTGCCCATCGCAATATTAGCATCATCTATTGCTATAAGGCTGAACTAAGTGTTACTGATTGCTTTGAAGTTTTCGTGTATAGAGAGCATTATCTAACAAATGACGAACGTTACAAAGTTTCATTGTTATTTTGCAGACATCGTCTTTATTTATTCGTGCAATATTGACAAATGCAATGCTTAAATTAGAATTCGGTGATCATACTCACTTCAATTATCCAATTAACTTTCCACATAGTAATTTCGGTTGTCGAAGGCAAGCTTACAAGTTTTCTCGTCAAAAAAATGATTACCGATCAACCTAAGAAAAGTGAAAATCTCATAATATTTTTATGTCCATATTAACAGACAGATAGGTCTGTGCATTCGGAAGTACGAGTTATAAGAAACTGAGTCAAAAATATTTACTTAAAACAAAGAGGTTTGTATAGTAACGATCTAGAGATGAAGTTAATTCAGGTCGGCACACCGGATGTTTTGTCGCCTTGGTGAAGAACGAGGAGCGGTTACAAAGTGGTCAATCACATCGCATGGAGTAAGCACGCAATATGCAAATTATGAGTCATAAGCAGCGTTCCAAATATAAACTTTTGTACCAATAGTTCCCTTTATCAGCGAATTCCTCACGCCACTTTATTGCAGTACAGTTTCGTAGGCACCTGGCCTGTGTACGAGTATTTCCCACTGCGACATTCCATCGAACAACTGTGTTATGTAGCGATCGTTTAGCATGATAATAAAAAATCATACTGGCAGCAGGACTCACGTGACTCATTCCGGGGATTGTTATGGAAATCATTTCCATTTACCGGAGAGAGCAGCTGTCACGACATAGTGGGCTGTGCTAGTGTGGTGGCTGTTTTTATCCATTTGTTTATTAATAGGGAGGGGCAATAGCTATCGTCACACTCATTGGCTGAATGGTCAGAGTTGAGGCCTTCGGTTCAGAGGTTCCCGTGTTCGATTGCCAGCCGGGTCGGGGATTTTAATCGTGTTTGATTCATCCTTCTGGCTCTGGGACTGGGTGTTTGTGTTTGTTCCAACACTTTCCTCTTCATATTCATACAACACACTGCGCTATCAACCACCACAGAAACACGAAATAGTGATTATATCCTTCCATATAGGGTTGGCGTCAGGAAGGGCATCCGGCTGTAAAACAGGGCCAGGTCCACATGTGCACCCGCGACCCCACAGGTATGGGAAGGGCGGTAGAATAATACTAAAGGACAATAGCTAATGTCCTAATAATATATGGCGATGTGTTATTTATACGCGTAAGTTTGCTTGCTAAGTTTGTATGTATGTATAAGTACATTGAATTGTCAGCGCGAAGGCTGGCTGGATCTCCAATAATTCCACCTTCAGCCGTCATAGACAGCCTAGATGTCACCGATTTTTAAGTCTTTAAAAATCGTACTGATTCATGCAGGTCTTTTTTCCTTTTACAAGTTGCTTTACGTCGTACCGACACAGTTAACGACGATGGGATAGAAAAGGACTAGGAGTGGGAAGGAAGTGGCCGTGGCCTTAATTGAGGTATAGCCCCAGCATTTGCCTGGTGTGAAAATGGGAAACCACGGAAAACCATGTTCAGGGCTGCCGACAGTGCAAGTCTTTTAGCTACGATGTGTTAGGAAAGGGATAAGACTGGGAAGGAAGCGGTTCGAAGTCATCATCTCCCGAA
Organism: Anabrus simplex; assembly: GCF_040414725.1. Taxonomy (NCBI): domain Eukaryota; kingdom Metazoa; phylum Arthropoda; class Insecta; order Orthoptera; family Tettigoniidae; genus Anabrus; species Anabrus simplex. The sequence goes on along the minus strand of NC_090265.1, from coordinate 1,555,400,103 downwards.
TGCAAGCTCACAGCTATCTGACAGTGGTGTGTCATTGAAGAGGTATACTAGACCAGCAAGAAGTGCGGTAGTTATTGCTTTCTTCACTGAGGCGGAAGGTGCTATTACATAAAATGGGAGTTTAAGTCTGCTCTCACATGTGATTACTTTCACTGGCAAGTAATTAGAATTATTGTGACAATTTTCGTTGACAAAATTAAGGTGAGATGAAATAACTTAAAAGCACTTCGGTGAGCACTTGTCTACACCCTGGTCCGTGGTTTCACTTCCTCTAAAAAATTATGATGTATTAACCTAATCTTGGGCATGAACGTTAACCTATCCTCACACCGGCTCTTTACCGACTCCCCTTGAAGGAGCCCAGTTGGTCAGGTGACCTGTAGTTGAGGTGAGGACGTCATTATGACGTCTTAACCTAACATTGCTACAACAAACACTAACCTCACACAGGCTCTTTACCGGCTCCCGTTGGAGGAGCCGAATCGGTCAGGTGACCTGTAGTTGAGGATAGAACGTCATTATGACGTGTTAACCTAATGAGTAGTGTATTTTGAGGACATCAGCTGCATCCTCACGCCTGAGAGCAGGCCTGCTCCTGACGGAGCTGTGACGTCACAGGCGGGCAATTTGCAATACGGACGGTTGGCTAAGAGAGCATGCTTAACCTCCCATGACGTCATAACCTAACGCGCAGGTCTGCTCCTGACGGAGCTGTGATGTCACAGGCGCAGGCGATTTGAAATGCGGACTGGTGGCTAAGAGTGCATGCTTAACCTCACATGACGTCATAACCTAACGGTGGCTGCGTGTGCAGGCTTAACCTTCCAGACCCGGGTTGACATCAAGCTTAACCTTACAAGGGCGTTAACCTTACAGACCAAAATTCGATACCCAAGTGTCAAAGCTTAACCGAATAGGCTTACCCTAACTAGACAAGATGGCGACTATACGGGAGGTACCTCAGGGTCTCGGATCTGAGCGACCGCAGATTCAAATAAGCTAGCTTTCGAGCCGATGCTTAACGCTCTGTTTTTAGTGCCTCGAACACTCAATTTTTGATTTTAACTTTAGAGCTTATAGATTTGATCTCTAGAGACTTATAGTAGCCTAGAGTATTGTTTACATCTCTCAGAGAGCAGCCCATTGTGTTCAGAACACACTCGGCAGCTATGTCTAACGCTTGGGACAAGACAGTGGGCTGAGCACGTGTCATACTAAGGTCACGCTGTTTTGACATGCAGTGATCACGCGGACATGGTTTTACATGTTTAGAGTTGTTCGCCATCAAGCTCGCTCTCTTTCTCTCGTGAACTCAAGTTTCTATAGTATATGTTATGAGTAGGAATATTTTACTTAATCGGCAAGATACTGCGATAAATAGTTATATGTTTTTTTTAAATTTCATTATAACACGCACGCTGATGTTCAAGGCTTTAAAGTGAATGGGAATAAATTTGTGTTCGAAGAGATACAGTAGCTGTGTTGGATTGCACTTTGTTATGGGCATCAAAGTCGTCAGTTTAGTATTTAGTCCGCCTTTCCGTTACTGTTTGCAAACAGATGAAGATAAAAGGCAGACGCAATGGATTCAAAAATATTAGGACTGCAGTGGGAATATAAAGGTATTCCTTGCCGCCTTCTAGATATGATCATACTCTCATTTGTCAAGAACAGATCTGGTGTTTGTAAAGGGTTGTGAAAAGAAAGGATTGTTGCGTGAGTATCTACCATCAACATGTGAAGTTATCGACCTGCAATTGAAAAAGCTATCGCAATAACAAACTAAACACTTTTACTGAAGAAGAGTTGAAGGCATTGCCAAATGCACTTCTAGTGAATGTGGCTGCGAATGCTGTAAAGATGTGGGAGAAAGTGCCTCGCTACCGTCAGGCACTTATTCAGTAGACGATATTAATGAGAGAACTGCTTATTAATTAAGCGGAAGAAAATGCAAGCAATCATAACTGGGCAACCTAGGTTTTTAAATGCCCTAAACATCAAACATCTGCCTACTCTGATTCTCTATGGCGAAACTATACCCGCACAAATCATAGCAGGCACGCAAAGGAACGAAACATACACTTTCATTCATTTCGTGAAGCCACTGACCTAAATACACGGTGGGTCCATGCTTATAAAAACATAATTAATACTGCTATTGTCTTTACGTCCCACTGACTATTTTCTGGTGGTTTTCGGAGACACAGAGGTGCGGGAATTGTGTCTCTCAGGAGTTCTTTTACGTGCCAGAAAATCTACCGACACGAGACCGACATATTTGAGCACCTTCAATTACCACCGGGCTGAGCCAGGACCAAAAGGCGAGCGCCTCAACCGTCTGAGGCACTCAGCCCGGTTGTAAAGATCGTGATTTGTCTTCAACAAATAATGCAAGAGTTGGTTCCGAACATTTTGGAGATGAAAATTATCAACGAGATGGAAGTCAAAGTTACTTGAGTTAATCCTCAGAAGAAAGCTGAAATCAAACGCTGTTCCACATATGAAGTTGCCATGAGCTAAAGGTAAGGATTATTATTATAAGAGTGCAAAAAGTCAGAGATTAATAAAGAGAGTTACACAGAAAGAAGTGGGTACTCTCGTGTGTTCGACGATTCTGAAAAACAAGAAAAAGTGAAAAATTTAAATGCAACAGATGTATCCGATTCGACAGAAAATTCGCAATCTGGTATTTATTTCAACCTCCGAATAGACTTTAAACGAAAAATATTAAACAGCTTGAACAACAGAATAGTGCACTGGCGGAGGGAAATAAGGACCTCCTTCTCAAATTTGGAGCAGCAAATGTTCGAGTCTATAACGTTAGAGCCCCTTATTGTTGTTGTATTTAGGTGTCAGAAACATGAATGTATGGAATGGCAATTCCACTGCTATCCAGTTACAATCTTTTATACAGACCGTATAAATATTTCAGAAACGCAACCTACGCTACCTGATTCACATTGTACTTGATCTCATTACTCTAATGCAGTAGCGTGGCCAGGATCGACCGATTGGGGGAGGGGGGCGGGCAGAGTGGTTTATAGTTACAAAACTCTGATAGAACATAATGAAGGTGCGTGTATGGTGCGCGCATGCGTGACTTATTATAAGGACACTGCTACAATTGAATTATGTTGATATTCAGATTGCGGTACACTACAAAACCTTACATTAAAGTGCAGAACAAAAACAATACAATCAAGGTCAGCAGTTTTACAGCGAATGGTATGTTCCGTCTACAATCTAAAATCCAATTTTCGAGGCTTCTAAAGTAGATTCAACAGATCTGTTGGTTTACAATAATGTGTCTGAAGGTTTGTTTAGTTTATTGTCAGTTTCTTTTTGTTTCATTTTTTAAAATTCCATGGGGTGTTTCTAACTTCCCCAGTACCCCCCCACTGGCTACACCCCTGCTCTAATGTAATAGTGGAACACGTTCTGTGAGGTGCGATTACCTCATGCAGGGGATAAGGCGCTGAGATATCAGGGTTCCAATGACGGTACAGACGGCCGAGCGTGGTGGGGTGACCTGCGCGTAATACCTACCTCTTACTCTAACTACCTTGGGCAGACTCAAGAGAGAACTACACAGACACACTGCATGAGTGAGGCTGCCAGACGGACGAATGGGGGGAGGGGGAGGGAAAGCGTGTGAATCATACCTCAATATCCATGACCTTGGTGCATTATTATTATTATTATTATTATTATTATTATTATTATTATTATTATTATTATTATAATACTCGTTGGCTGAATGGTCAGCGTACTGGCCTTCGGTTCAGAGGGTCCCGGGTTCGATTCCCGGCCAGGTCGGGGATTTTAACCTTCATTGGTTAATTCCAATGGCTCGGGGGCTGGGTGTTTGTGCTGTCCCCAACATCCCTGCAACTCACACACCACACATAACACTATCCTCTACCACAATAACACGCAGTTACCTTCACATGGCAGATGCCGCCCACCCTCATTAGATGGTCTGCCTTGCAAGGGCTGCACCCGGCTAGAAATAGCCACACGAAATTATTATTATTATTATTATTATTATTATTATTATTATTATTATTATTATTATTATTAATATTATTATTATTTTACATGACCCCTGCTACCCTTGCCCACAGCACTGCTACACGCTGCTGTGCGAATCTCCACTACTTTACGGTGGCGCTCTACGAATCGGTTAGTCGTGACGAACGACATTTTGTTCGTATTTCCGATAAGAATTTTTCTTAATAATTAAATAAATAAAAGGGAATAATTAGCTAATAAGACAATAGGGTTTGTACAAATTGCTTTTTTTAATCAGTCCTATAATTCCCAGTTTCAGGTGGCTAAAATAGGGTAAAATTGTAATGTTTTCTCTACAAAGAGTGCGTGTGTGGCGGGGGGGGAGGGTCCCCGGCTGTTCTCCCTCATCACTGCCCCCTTAATCGCCGCCACTGCCTAGTTGTCGTCTTAAATGACACATTAAATGGAATGATCACATAAAAAGTGTCTGCAGAGAAGTATACGCATCTTTTCATCCTCTAAAAATTAAACAACCCATTCTTCCACGTAGGATGAAAATGGGAGGCTATCCTGGCTGGAAACTGAAGAAACCTGCACACTGCGACACCAATATTTCGACTACTGAACAGATCTACACCTGAATACCTATTCTCAAATGTTGACTTTCTCTCTTCTACCCATGTAGAGGATAGCCTTGTGATACTCTTTAATCACTCATAAGACAGATCAGAGATGACGTAGGAACAGGCTCATATGTGGAAATGAAGAGATTAGCGGATTACAGAGAAGAGTTGAGAAGACGAATTGCTGCCAACCAATCTTAGGATTGATAATTGAGAAGAAGAAGATTGCAGGTGCATAGTGCAAGGCTATGACTATGGCATAAATAAATAAATAATTAGAAATTCGAAAGAATTAAATTACTCTATGCCTCTGTGGTGTAGTGGCTAGTGTGATTAACATCTTAACATCTTAATAATTGTTTGCTATTAACATTTTCAAATTGTCTTGTCTTACAAAGAAAATATGAAATAAACAAACTTAACTGTGTTTTGGTTGCACATTTTCACACCTTTTCTTAGTGCCAGCATGTTTTTTCACCTTAACTCAATGTCAGTACCTTTTAGCACTCTCCCACCAGCTGATGCTTTTGCTCTTTTGCCGCGTTTAATTCTCGTAAAAAAAGAAAGGAAACCGAACGTCTGTTGCTTAATCTACTTTTCTCCTGTTGACAAATCGCCCACTTTCTGTATGCTTTTCGTTAGAATTGACGGTCTTTACCTGTGCTTCAGTGCAGTTATGTTTGGTGAAAGCTTCCAAATTAGTTTGCGCTCAATGAACTCCTATTACGCAAATTGTCCACGAATCAGTTTGCGTTTCATCGTACTACGGAATGAAAAGGATGAAGGTGAAGTCAAATTGACCAATTAGCAATTCCGTCAATCAGTTTCGTTGACTGCTGGAGTGGGGAATGAATTTAAACTGTTGTAATTTTTCAGTTCAGATACACTTTGGCTAGTGTGTAGTGTCTTTGTCATTCACCTTTATCGCCAATATTCAGCATGTCAGAACAGAAGATGACCGCTGTGATGATATTAAACAGTTTAATGCAGATGATATTCAAAGTTATAGGTCTGTTCTGAGGTGCAAGATATGTGACATTTCAGTAACAATTGATGTAAAACACTGAAGTAATCGCTTCAAGCGGCATATAGGTGAAGAATTAGGAAATATAATGTAGTGAAGGTGGTCTCCGACATTATTAGTGAGCCACTGGCCCCTTCAGATTCAAGAAACAAAAGCGAATTTCTTACTAATACTGTAAAGACATTTGGGCCGTATGGTGTTTCACTTTCTAAGCTTAACAACGCTATTGTTAAATCGTATTTGCAGAAATGTACTGGGAAGTCTGTTCCAGATAAGAGTACTTTACGCCAATCATATCTTCAGCATCTGCACGAAGAAAAATGAAAACAGATCAGGCAAGTACTAGCCGATAATGAAACCACTGATAGGCGGAACAGATTTTTGAACATTTCAAGTCTTGACCTGTATTTCACATAACTTATGTTGTATGAAGTTTTTGAAGCATTCTTGATGATGAGGGGAAGGCCTCTCTAGGCCCTGTAAACTAAATACAGTCCAGATACGTAACGTACACGAGTTAACCAGCGAATATTGGACAGGAAAGGTGGCAGAATGGTTTTGGCACAAGTGGAAACAAGTTGAGAGTTCATAGAGCTCCAATACTTAAGCTTACACATATAGAGCGGGCTCGTGCTACGCAACTGGTGGTCTGACTTCAGTGTTCGATATGGACTTGAAGACGTTGTGAAAGGTCGAACATATAAAGTGTATAATGACACTGACCCCGACAATAATAGGTTCAGGACCTTGGAGGATACCCAAATTATGTCGCAAATCAATTTGTTAGTCATACAATGGAGCTGGCGGTGTCAGGCGGCTGTTTCTTTCAGCACTTCTCCCACGCTATTATTGACAGTTAAATCGATCCTCAGTGGACAGAAAGCCGGCTCACGGACATATCGCATATTGCAAAATGCCAGATCTCTTCGCTTCGTAGCACCACCATTAGATAAATAGCTTCTCGTCTGTTTGACCCGGTTTACATGCTTGTCTCCATAGCTGGTTTCAGTGTTGGAATTCAGCTCATATCGATGTAACATGAATGGCATTTCTCTCTCCTAGCTGCATGTGAAATAGACATTGGTTTTCCAAAAATATGAACATTAATTTTAAAACATTTAAAACGACGTTTTCTTCTTCTTCTTTTTCTCCTCCTCCTCCTTACAGAAGGTCGGTAAATGCAAACTCGTGTCCTCATACCGAGCTGATGCAGCTCTGTTCAGGTACACCCCCCAGTGGAGGTGAGCTGTATGTGCCATTTCAACCACATACCGGGAATCGAAGCTAGGCCCCCGAGGACGGCAGCTAATAACACTAACCATTACACTACGGAGGCGGACAGGAACACCATAGAGTAACTATTCCTATTTTGCGCCTTGTAATATCGTGGAAGTCGACCCACTGTCGGAGGTTCTCCGTCCAAGATAATCTTATTCGTGCAGATCCACGATTCCAGTCTATGCCCCGTTGTATCAGGTTGTATTTGTCATTTCAGAAGATGTGACTCAAATAGGTTGTTTTCCTCCGTTTTGAGAGGTTAGGACTTCACACGATTTCCCAGCACGATGGCGTATCTCCTCGCTGATGACGTGGATCTTCAACATTCTGCATTGCATCTACATTTCAAAAACCTGCATTCGATTTATTGACGAAGCCTTTAATGTCCATGCCTCGACTTCGTAAAGCAGCACCAATAGAACGTAACACATCGGCGAGTTTCGAATCGGAAGCCACAAGATGTTTTGATTTCAGACAAGCAAATATATGCTGTATATCGAGTAAGCTGCTAGTGTTGCGTAGCTGTTATTATCGTGATCATAATCGTAGGAGTTGTTGTTTTACGCAGAATCCGAACCACAGGAAAATGACCTTTCATTTCAGAAATCACTCATTCAGTGTCCGGAACTCAAACTGTAGTAGTATTTGTGAAAAGCTACTTAAAATTTCACTCGTCTATCATGCCTCAACCCTAACTCTGAGTTTAATGACCATAATTTACTAAATCAGAATGTTCATCTCTTGAAGAGTGAAATAATTCGACACAGGAAGTCGGAATAAGGTTAATAAGAACATCATCAGATACTTTTAAAAATGTACTAGAGCGCTACTTTCAGGTTCTAGCGATTACAGGTTTTTCGTTCCTTCCTTCTTTCTTTCTTAATCCTTTTACTCTCCAGTGTTGGTTTTCCCTCGGACTCATCGAGGGATCCCACCTAACGCCTCAAGGGCAGTGTCCTGGAGCGTGAGACTTTCGGTCGAGGGATACAACTGGGAAGGAAAACTAGTACCTCGCCCAGGCGGCCTCACCTGCTATGCTGAATAGGGGCCTAGTGACGGGATGGGAAGATTGGAAGGGATAGAAAAGGAAGAGGGAAGGAAGTGGCCGTGGCCTTAAGTTAGATACAATCCAGGCCCGGGATTTGCGGGGGGGGGGAGGCGAGTGGGAAACTACGGAAAACCACTTTGAGGGTGGGTGAGTTGGGAATCGAACCCCAATCCCCACTCAGTTGACCTCCCGAAGCTGAGTGGACCCCGTTCTGTTCCTCGTACCATTTTTCAAATTTCGTGGCAGAGCCGGGAATAACGGACATGAAAGTAACGAGAATAATCGCTGGTACAATCAGGTGGGAACAATGGCAGGAGGATACATGGAATGCGGAGATAAAGTCTTAGTTGTGAATGAATTCGATTGATGAAGCTGTACGCATAAACCGGCTTGGCGAGGCAACGTGAGGCGAATGGATGAGCATAGGTTACCTAGGATAATAATGGACTCGATCATAGAGGGTAAGAGAAGTAGAACGAGACGAAGACGACGATAGACTCAGTTCCTAACGATTTAAAGATAAGAGGTATACCGGGTGAATCCACTGCGCCTGACATTTTCTGTTGTTAGGTATCCCAACGAACGTCACAGGTGATGTGGTGGTCGATTCTTCTTTGTGTCCAAAAATATCTCAGCAATTTCGTCGGGCCTCCCTAACAGGAACCATTCGGGAAAGTGACGAAGTTATACGCAAAAGTCGCTCCACCCTCCTAAACGTATTTGCGATTGGTTGTCGTCAATGTGGAAATATTTCATGGTACAGGCACTGTGCTTCCTGTGCGTTCTGTCGTGCTTCGCCGGAGATGAAGAGCATGTCAACATACTCATCTGTTGAATACATAACGAAGAAATAACCAGCATTGTTAGGCTACACCAATTGTCAAGCCAATACACGCTGAACTATTGGTCAAATGTGGCACGAATGGACTTATATTTGATCGAACCCATTTACTAACACCATATACATCAGCACGTCTGTGTTTAGTCCATGGCACCAAAGTAACACTTCACACGAGTTTCTCAGCAAGCGTGCTGGATGTTCATATTCTTCCGCTTCTCTAATTCAATCGCATTTTATATCAGTACACTCTTGCTTTTAGCGTTATTATTTTTTTCCAAGTTGCTTTACGTCGCACCGACACAAATAGGTCTTATGGCGACGTTGGGACAGCAAAAGGGCTAGGAGTGGAAAGGAAGCGTCCGTGGCCTTAATTAAGGTACAGCCCCAGCATTTACATGGTGTGAAAATGAGAAACCACGGAAAATCATCTTCAGGGCTTCCGACAGTGAGGTTCGAACCCACTATCTCCCGAATACTGGATACTGTCCGCACTTAAACAACTGCAGCTATGCAGGAATATTTAAGAATGTCAAAATAAATAATAATAATAATTATATTAATAATAATATTATGTAAACCTCGTAAATGATACACACGATCTTTTGTATACTGTATTAGTGTTTGTTGAGAGGTGAAATCTTGACACAGTTAGTTTGTTGTGACAGTAAATTATTAGTGTGTGTTGTGGCGAAGTTATCGAATGGTAGAGGTAAATGCCGGCACTCGTTTGTCACGCACCAACAGTTGGGATTTATGGTTTAGTTATTAGACGGTATCTGTTCTGGTTGCCTGATGGGCCATCATGTCATTTCGGTTGTACAGCAGAGGTCTGTTAAAATGTAGTGATTGCGGCTAGACTCATACGTATTTTTATTAGCTGATTAATGGACCGTCCGCCTCTGTGGTGTAGTGATTAGCGTGATTAGCTGCCACCCCCGGAGGCCCGGGTTCGATTCCCGGCTCTGCCACGAAATTTGAAATGTGGTATGAGGGCTGGAACTGGGTCCACTCAGCCTCGGGAGGTCAACTGAGTAGAGGTGGGTTCGATTCCCACCTCAGCCACCCTGGAAGTGGTTTTCCGTGGTTTTCCACTTCTCCTCCAGGCGAATGCCGGGATGGTACCTAACATAAGGCCACGGCCGCATCCTTCCCTCTTCCTTGCCTATCCCTTCCAATCTTCCCATCCCGCCACAAGGCCCCTGTTCAGGTACTGGTCATTCTCCCCAGTTGTATCCCGGACCAAGAGTCTGAAGCTCCGGGACACTGCCCTTGAGGCGGTAGAGGTGGGATCCCTCGCTGTGTCCGAGGGAAAAGCCGACCCTGGAGGGTAAACAGATGATGATGATGATGATGATTAATGGACCACACGGATAGTTGTAATATTAATATTTTTAGGGTTAATGGGACGTAACGATGCAAAAAAGATTTTGTAATATCATTATTTCCATACCTTGTAATAGCAAAGAATTAACATTGGCACGGGAGAGGTCATTAGTTTACAAAATTAGTTTATGTTTGATGATAGTTGTTTTAGCGACGTTCAAGAGTTCAATTATATGGTTTGCTCAGTCTGCAATGATCAGTGTCCGGTTTATTTTCAGTGTTCATTATAAAAGTTAGATGGTTAACTCAGTCTGCGAGGACTTGTGTTTAGTTTATTCCAGTGAGAGTTAACATTTTGTGAATAATCATTACACGATCCGTTTAGTGTGCGATGATAGTGCGTTAGCAAAATTTTATTGGTGTTGATCACTGAACTCAAATGTTTGAAATAAAACTTAATTCTGTTTATGATAGTACTGATCATAGTTTTTGAGTAGCACATTTCTCCAATGGTCAAAATGATGGTTGTGATTACTGAAATAAATAAAAGATCGTTGTTTTATGTGAGTGAGACGTTTCTTACCACAGTAGTGGTCAGGATTATAAACGAACTATGTTTTCTACATTTTGATGAAGGCTATTTGTTTAATAAGTTCGCGTTAGTTGCTCTTGATAACATGGTGATGCTTAATACGACACCGTCCATTGATGTTACGCTTTTGAGTTCATTTTGTAGTAACGTTCATAAACGGCCGGATTAAATTAATTTAATTCTTATTCAGTGAAGTGATATTATTAATTTCCAGAAATCCGTGCTTATTGGTTTATTCAGTTTAAATTAGTTTATTATAAACTAACATAACCTGAAAGTCATTTATGTGTTAACTTAAATGTAATCTCAAGTTTTTAATTACATTTTTATAAATATTGCAGTTCAGTGGAACAATATTCTATATACTGTAATTTCAAATAATTAATTAATAAAGTAACTTTATTTCTGAGTGTCTGGTTGTGACACAACATGGTGCGATCATGTATTTTTACAGACATCAGGGCTTGATAACACTGAATTTTGGAGCACCAGGCCCTGCCAAGGGGCAAGTTAACCTGAGAAGTAAATACCTTTTTGTGTATAATTAATCGGTTCAAATATAACCAGAGTTTTTTTCGGTTCGATTAAGGGTCCATTCGGAGGCTTTTGACATCCTACGTGGTATTTTGTGTTCGCTGGATAACCTTAGTTAAAAAAAAATTCGGAGTCTGGTTACGGAAACCAACTTTTTCAAATTTTTTAACTTTCAATTTTTTTATTGAATTCTATTCTGGAATGGCAATTAACATTTAACTAAATAGCAATAAAACTAATATTTCTGAGGTCTCAATTTTTATCCACATTTATGTCAAATTTCTTTCAAATGTTTCGTTAATGTAATTTTTATAATTCGATGCTTCACACCTAATGGGTGTAGTATTACTTCTTTTTATAATAAATCCATTTTAGCCCATTCCTTGACTTTTATTTCAAGTAGACTAATAATTAGATTTCTTTTTCCCACCCGCCAATTCATGTCAACAAGTGACTGAAGAACCCGGAACCCCCTGAGAATAGAAGGGTAGTTTTCTCACGACATCGAAAACCTGTACGTTCATCACTCCGTAAACTGCTTTCCTATGATATAAAGCATATCATTACGTCTGCGTAAAACTTCTTGTCTCTCAACCTTGTGAAAACAGTATAATAAATAAAACAACTGAGAACGAAACACAAATCTCTTCCAGCCATTTTTATTTTAACATGACGTTAAAAAGCTTAACGGGTAGAGAGTGCTTTAACGGAGAGTTTAATGGCGCTTTAGCGTTAACGAAAGTTGATGAAACAACCATTCTGTTAACAATTCCGTTAAAGCAGTTTAACGTGACGTTAAGTTCTTACCGAAGTTTGATGAAACCGGCCTTGAGAGCTTTAAAGGCGACGGTAGCTTGGTATACGGCAAAGGAGTTGACCATCACACCACTGACGTTCGTTGGGATGCCTAACAAACGTAAAAGTCAGGCGCAGTGGACTCGCCCATCAGAACCAAACGAGGCCACATAGTTACAAAAGAGGACTGTGGCGGCGTTTTGTAAATTCACAGAGGCTTGCAGACTGAACGCTGAAAGGCGCGTGTACGCATTTTCTTTCAGCGGGTGGCTTTTAGTGCCGGGAATGTTCGAGGGCATGTCAACTCTCCAAGTCTGTAGTCGCATTTCCCGGTACACCCCATGGAAGTGAGTTACATGTACCGCAGTGTGAGGATGTTGTCAGTGGATGTAGGTATAATTGTACGGGATAGGAATGGGAATAGGAAGGAAACGGCTGTGTCCTTGTGGTTCTAAGTAATGGCCTGCTACGGAGCTCGCCTATTATATAGCAGGCATCCCAATCACTGTCGATGTTGAAAATGAGAAAACCATGCTCGATAGCTACAGTCGCTTAAGTGCGGTCAGTATCCAGTATTCGGGAGACAGTGGGTTCGAACCCCACTGTCGGCAGCCATGAATATGGTTTTCCGTGGTTTCCCATTTTCACATCAGGCAAATGCTGGGGCTGTACCTTAATTAAGGCCACGGCCACTTCCTTCGCACTCCTAGCCCTTTCCTGTCCCATCGCCGCCATAAGACCTATCTGTGTTGGTGCAACGTAAAGAAATTTGCAATAAAAATAAGAAAATGAGATTAAGAACCGTCAAGACCCAGAGTGATTAAAAAAACAAATAAACAAACGACAGTAGGAAATGTGTACACATTAGTCATGGAGGTTGGCCCCGGGCCTGCCTGCGCTTGGATGTAACCTTCCGTAATTTGTGGTTGCTGGGCGACATTGTAGACACAAATAAGTCAATAGACCATCGGCCATGACCTACATTCATACCGTAGTGGACACTATGGCTCATCAGGTCAGTAGCGGCCGCTGGGGTGAAGCTAATGAAGCGCAACTTCACCTTAAATACTCCATTTTGCTCCACATAACTTTTAAACTTTTAATTTCACTGTCCAGATATCTGTACTGAAGGTATGTTCCGACTTAGATTTCTTCCCCCCCCCCCCCGAAATATGTTCAGTTGGAGTAACTACGGCTGGCGGGGTATTGGAAGCAAGAGAGTATAAAAGAATTTGCTACTGTACGTTTAGAACTTCGTTCTTTCTTTCTTAATCCGTTTACCTTTCAGGGTTGGTTTTCCCCTCTGCCATCTCTACCTACTCAAGGGCAGTGTCCTGGAGCGTGACACTTCGGGTCGGGGGAAGAGCAGTGCCTCGCCCAGGCTTCCTCACCTGTTATGCTGAATAGGAGCCTTGTGGGGGGATGGGAAGGTTGGAAGGGATAGATAAAGAAGAGGGAAGGAAGCGGCCGTGGCCTTTCGTTAGGTACCATACCGGCAAGGTATTTTCCTGGAGGAGAAGTGGGAAACCATGAAAAACTACTTTGAGGATGGCTGACGCGGGAACAGAATCCTCCTCTATTCAGTTGACCTCCCGAGGCTGAGTGGACCCCATTCCAGCCCTCGTACCACGTTTCAAATTTCGTGGCACAGCCGGGAATCGAACCCGGCCCCTGGGTGTTACTGCTAATCACACTAACCACTACACCACAGAGGCGGACTACTTTTAGAACTAACCTTTCACACCTGCTCGCCATTGGCCTGCAGGTTGAAACCCCTACCAAAGCCGCGGTGGAACAGGTGCATGTTTACGGTTGGTTGTCATGACAACCAAATAGAGTTTATGCTTGGCTAAAGCAAGACCAACTACAATAAATCAGACCTGTAGGCATGTATCGATGTATGATAAAATGACCACGAGCTTTGGCCATGCGTTGCGAGAGTAGCAAGTCTTCTTTACATTATGTTTGGTTTATATTGCGCGTATGCCCAAAGCAAAAGAGATAATCGTGTAACTTGAATTCGCGATTTCACTATCGGATGGTTATTTTGTATGTGTTAAATAATGTTACGGTTCCTTCTATTGACTGTTTGATTCTTTTTGGCGCGCGTGCCGGGCTGAGTGGCTCAGATGGTTCAGGCGCTGGCTTTCTGAGCCCAAGTTGGCTGGTTCAATCCTGGATCAGTCCGGTGGTATTTGAAGGTGCTGAAATACGTCAGCTCCATGTCGGGAGATTTACAAGCACGTGAAAGAACTCTTGCGGGACAAAATGCCGGCACCTTGGCGTCTCCGAAAATCGTAAAATTATTTTGTGGGACTTAAGAACCAATAACATTATTATTCTTTCTGGCGTGGTAATGAAATACCTAATTACATGGTAGGCTATTTAGAATTTTCTTCTACCGTATCTTGAGTGTTTCCTGGTGCTTCGGTTGTTTTCTCTGATGTGTGAATATAAAAGTGTGACTTGATCATAAATGTTCTATGCCCGGTTATCGATCTAATTATGAATATACTATTACCACAACTTTTGGATTCCCAAAGGAAAAATAGGCGAGGATGACTACCGTTGTCATTCAGAATTGACTGATATTACTTCGGTGGGCACTGAATATGTTATACCGGTACCTAGTTTATTACAAGAGACGGAAGTTTCTCTTTGGATTGTTACGCAGAAATTCTTCATTCAGGGTGAATCTTAATTATGAAGAAAACCACAACCTGTTTCGAGTCATTCGACCGGGTCAGGAGGATACGGATTGTGCCGACTACCGAAGCCTGTCGCACTCCTCTGGGGCAATGATTAATGACTGACAGAGGAAATGAAATGATATTGGAGAGTGTTGCTGGAATGAAAGATGACAGGGAAAACCAGAGTACCCGGAGGAAAACCTGTCCCATCTCCGCTTTATTCAGCATAAATCTCACATGGAGTGACCGGGATTTGAACCGCGGAACCCAGCGGTGAGAGGCCGGCGTGCTGCCGCCTGAGCCACGGAGGCCACTATATATTAATTATACCGGCAAAAAAAAAAAAAAAAAAAAAACAGTGATGCTCTTCGTGTTATGTAAAGAACGATGGCGCAATCGGATTGGCGGAGATACTTTGTTACTTCCGCGCGCTCGAGTCAAAGTTTCAAACTCGCCGTACAGAGCGCAAATCGCTGCCTGCTGTTGTGCTTCAGAGGAGGGAAGGGGGAGGCTGAGATAATGTACAAGTTTCTCGTTCGTTTATCGCGGTCTCTTCCTAGCCTCATTAGGCAGTGCCCAGGTTTTTTTTTTGTCATATTAGTTATTAGGTAATAGGTGAGTGGCTCCTTTTCGGTACACGAGCTAAGAAATGGCTGATATGCACCTAGCCAATGGCGCAGCAAATGGCAACGGGAGAGAAGCCGCGCTGATTTATGGCGTACGATACCCCAATCGTCACCAACCTCATCGTTCAACCTTCGTGACTATTGGCAGGTGACTGCGTGAAGCAAGGTGGAAGATACCCTCATGTGACAGTAGTACGCACATTTCACCATCGGTTTAAGTCATTATTAGGGCCGCCATTGTTGGTGACTATTTACTTGGGCCGTATGGCCTTCCTCCTCACCGTTCACCCTTTCTTGGTAATTAACAATTTGCTTTACGTCGCACCGACACAGATAGGTCTTATGGCGACGATGTGACAGGAAAGGCCTAGGAGTGGGAAGGAAGCGGCCGTGGCCTTAATTAAGGTACAGCCCCAGCATTTGCTTTGTGTGGAAATGGGAAAACCACGGAAAACCATCTTCAAGACTGCCGACAGGGGGCTCGAACCCACTATCTCCCGGAGGCGGTTTCTTGGTAAAAGCACTGTCTGAATTCTTCTGGGTATTCGGCGGCGAATGTAGGTGTTGCATAAGAGCCCTCTACTGCATTTCACTCGCCGTGTCAAGCAACACTTAAATTATCATTTTCCGGGGAGATGGGTAGACTGTGGTGGGCCCAGTGCTCGGGTGATTTAACTGCTATGGACTTTTCTCTTTACGTGAAGATCGAAGTAGAAGGGGGGCATATTGAAGATTTACTGTAATAAAATCATTGGGCGTATTGTTTATTTCGATCAGTATTTCTTGGTAACTGCCGGCCCCGCGGTGTAGGGGTAGCATGCCTGCCTCTTACCCTGAGGCCCCGGGTTCGATTCCCGGCCAGGTCAGGGATTTTTACCTGCATCTAAGGGCTGGTTCGAGCTCCACTCAGCCTACGTGATTACAATTGAGGAGCTATCTGACGGTGAGATGGCGGCCCCGGTCTAGAAAGCCAAGAATAACGACCGAGAGGATCCGTCGTGCTGACCACATAACACCTCGTAATCTGCAGGCCTTCGGGCTGAACAGCGGTCGCTTGGTAGGCCATGGCCCTTCGGGGCTGTTACGTCATGGGGTTTCGTTTTCTTTCTTTGTAACTAACATTTTACAGTGTTGTGAGTAAAGACATGCACGATCGTGTGGCGGCAGCGATACATTTTCGCGGATGTTTAAGAATAAAGAACGCTACTGAAACCAATAGACGAGGTGAGAAAGGATCGGCTGCATTCCTTGACTGACAAGTATGTCTTAATTACTGTGAGCGCAATTAGGCTGCTTAATAAATAAACTGTGGATATTGTCTGTAAGAGACAAGGGCAGTCGAACGAAGAAACCTGTACATTCGCGCAGAGCATTCTCTCTGTTTCCGTCTATCATACATGCCCCTTTCCCACCTTTCCCTGAAGCACAGCAGTGGGCGGCGATTTGCGCGCTGGCACAGCAAATACGGCGAGTTCGTCAATTTGAATCGCGCGCTAACAAAGTGACCTCATTTTCTCCGCCAATCCCATTGCGCTATACAACATGAAGAGCACCCCTGATTCTTTTGTCGGTATACTTTAGATGTCTATTTCACTCAATTGATCGACAATGGTTTTGAAGTGTCAGTTATCAATATTCTTGTCCCTGCGTTGCAATGTTTACAGACATTTCAGCTGCTGATTAGTGAAAATGATCAATATAAATGTCTTCAGTTACAGAATAAAATAGATGCAGTGGTAGGTTTTGGAATTCAGTAAGTGAGAAAAATGTTTGTAACTTAACTTAGCCTTGCTGTTTTGTTGAAAGCAGTCATTACAACGCATACTCAGTGGGAGCTTTTCCTTTTACTCTCTTCTACACTGTTGTGGTTTACTGATAAATGTTGGTAAACGTTATTGATTTTCAGCTTTCCTTTTCATGTACGTAGGTCGAATATTTCTAATATTATTTTAAACGATACGGCAACATCATATCGTAATTATTCACTTTTAAAACGTGGTTTATGTTGTATGTAACAACTCCTCTTTATGGAAATTATTTCATCTACAACTTTATCAATAAATACAAAAATGCCTTTTATAAAGGAACTTACCAAGAATCTAAAAGTCAGAAAAAGGTAGCCGGTATACATATGAACCCCGAGGAGTAAAGACAGGGAATTGAAACTTGGTAGCAAAATATTATCTCCAGAAAAGAACGTTCCGGCTTAGTTATACTTTTCCCCCTCAATCTTAAGTGATGTCATTGAAGGTGAGCAGATATTTAAAAGATACTTTGTTATGTTCAAATTTGAAGTTGGCTAATGTACTTCGTAGGAATTGAGAATGACATTTCATGGTACTCGAGTTGGCGCCTTAAGCTCGTTTAAAAAACATGTATTTTACGTTGTTGTGATAGAATTTTTTTGCTATTGGCTTTACGTCGCACCGACACAGATAGCTCTTATGGCGACGATGGGACAGGAAGGGGCTAGGACTGGAAAGGAAGCGCCCGTGACCTTAATTAAGGTACAGCCCCAGCATTTGCCTGGTGTGAAAACGGGAAATCACGGAAAACCATCTTCAAGGCTGCCGACAGTGGGGTTCGAACCCACTATCTCCCGAATACTGGATACTGACCGCACTTAAGCGATTGCAGCTATCGACGTCGGTATGATAGATTTTAGTAAAAGGTCGTGTTTTTCTACTTTGCTGGTTGTCTGGTTATGTTATGTACGTGGGTCAAATATGTGTTCGTGTCTTGAATATTTTTTTAGACGATAAATAATATAATTTCGTGGTTTTTAACTTTGTAAACACACATAATGTTGAATACAATAGTAGTTCTTTACGGAAATGATCAGCGTTATTATTTTATCTATAACTTACGCCCATCACTTTCCTCTTATTATGGCCCAAAACAACTGTCATGTACGATTCTGCGTTACGGTCTGATATTATGATATAGTTGATCTTGGCTAAAGGGAGTTTCAGGTCGAAGGACATCTATATTTCCAGACCCTTCTGGGAGATTCAGAAATACATTTTAGTGTCTTGATTGATGCATCGTTTGGCAGTCTGGTTCATTGAAACAGCCAAGAGGGACGTAGTGCTTACATTTTAAGCTATCGCTTGCCCCCTTCGCGGTTGTAAACATCTCATTTAACCCTCAGTACAGGTATTTTTAGTCCGTGAATGTATTGCGAGGAGGGTGATTAGATTTGCATTTTAGAGTACATTGTAATTATATTAAAATTAATTATTGTGCAGTGAAGCTCAAAGAAGAGTTTCATAATATGTAATTAGCGCACTCAGACAAACTGTGAGAAATCTTGGAGTTACAATTGACGAAACTTTAAATTGGTCTGAATATATTGAAAGTGTTTGTAAAAATATATTTTCGATACTCTTGTGATGTGAGACTCAAACTCATACAAACACTAGTGATTCCCATCCTTGTCTACTGTGACGTCATTCTTATAGACACAACAGAAGAACAGACTTCGAAACTTCAGAGAGCGCTTAATTGTTACCTTAAATTTATTTGCAGTATGAGTTATGATACACATGTCACCCCATACCGTCACACTATTTCATGGCTGAAACTGATAAACGACGAACGTATCACATACAGATACAGTATACCGACTTCTCCCTAAAGGCAGACAACTATACATTTCATCCCAGCTTAAGTATTTCTCCTCCTTCACAGCAGTAATACCCGCTGTAGTTCCTCCCTTTCTATTCCTGTTCACCGATCCTCGATGTATAACAATTCTCTTTTTATGACGGGTTCCAGACTTTGGAATTCTCTGCCTGTCAGTGTCAGAAATACCACCTCCTTACTTACATTTTTAGACTGCTTGCCGAGACTACCTTCTGAATGCAGCTGGCTAATTTGTATGACTGGATGAGTGAATAACCGTGAGTTAGAAAAGTGTAATGTGTTATTGTGTAGATTACTATTTTCTATATATTATGTACTCTTAAAGTCTGCTCCCATTGATGAATCACTACAGTGGTGTAGAGTTGACACTCGTATCGTTCATACGGGAGTAGAGTCATACAGTGGAGTAGAGTACAGTAGTAGCACCATGTCAAGACGTAAGCACATCGTAAGGAAGTGTTTAAAGACATTTACAAACATATTACTGCAAGAGGTTAGTGAAGCGTTAGAAGAAGAAGTAAATGAGGAAAAAAGGGAATGGGTAAGAGGCTGGCTTAGTAGGAGAGATACACTCGGCGCATCGGCATTAATTCTGAGAGAACTTGGCAATTTGGAGAAATATGGGGGGACAAACTCGACACAGTTGGCCAAGAACATGAGGGATCGTCTCAGGAATCATTTTGTTAATGAAGGAGCAGTTCCCTGGCAGTACAAGCATGTATTTTAACCCAGGAACACAAACGATTGAATTTTTATGACTTTATTCATTATTGTACAGAAAGTAACGACAGTGTAATCATCCCCTCAGGATTTTACTAGTCTTCGTCTGTGAATACTGTAGTGGTAATTTCTAAGATAAAACTATATGAATGAGCACCAGTCTAATTATAGATCATAATTCTGGCCAAGGTTTTTGTTCCACGGTGAAGGGGGTGAGGTACTCCTTTCCCCAGTTAGACTGTAGTGATGTTTCTATTTCCATTTTTTTGTATTTCAGCCAACCTAAATCTTATCCGAATGAAATTTTACAGAATTCATTTCAAACGTTATAGAAAGAATACCCATTGGCCATCAGTGTGTCGTCTCAGAACCCACGAGTCTCAAAATTCACGAATTCTAAGAAGAGGATTAACAAGAATAGGTTTCTCTATCTGGGCCAGTCTCAAACCTCACGAGCAGGACCAGTTCTTCTTTGAATGGATATATGCCCACCCTACTAGTGATGATAGAATCGGATATTTTTTAAAAATCAAATAGCTTCCATCCGGTTATTTAAATAATGGAATAAATAATCAAATGAATTTCAAATATCATTCAGTTATATCGCGTAGAATAATCGGTTGCGTCATGAATAAATTTTTGGGTGTAAGTGTGTCGGATGGATAATCGATTGAACTATGTGAATAGATGAAAAATAAAAATACGCCTCTTTTTTTGCAATCCATGAAGTCCAATGCTGAAGACGGCACAAACACTCAGTTCCCGAGCCATAGGAATTAACAAATGAAAGTGAAAATCCCGGCCAGGAGTCGAACCTGGGACTCCCTGGACCCATTGGACCACAGGCCAGCATGCTAACCATGTATCCATGCAGCCGGACGATATAAAATTAAAGTAGGTATATTGCCTGCTGCTAGTTAAAATAAATTTTCAGTTGGTAGTAATTACCGGGGCTTAGTTCTACTATGAGGCCAGAAGACGGCATTTACTTATATAAGAACTTTATTTTACCGATATTAAATATTACGACTGTTAATTCACTCATTTAGTTTCATTAGAGATTAATTTGGTCATGAATCTCATCGCAGGGAAATTAAATTACTTATCTCCATTCCCTTCAGAAAGTGGGCGAGTATGATGAACGGTCTCTGATACGCTTTCCGAAAATAATATGAACTCATGCTCCACACGTATGACTGAGTCATGTACTCCCAGATGCCTTACTTAGCATAGATTAATATATTACATCACGCCCCCACGCGATTACACGAAACGCAATGTTGTATACTCGTAGTATTGACTACTTGAGTCAACAAATTTATAAAATCATAAATTAAAATGTGTCAGAATTTTATCTAAAATATAGCGAAGTAGCCAATCGCTATCTTTGACGTGCTGTTGCTATATGACTTAAAAAAGACTCTCACAGCGCTGATGTTGTTGATATTTTATGATGGTGGTTCTTTCCCCAGCCAAGAAAATGTGGAAAGGTTCATTAAAAATCAATAAGTGTTGAAAAAAATGAAGGAAAAGGTGATGGTGGTGATAACTGTTTTAAGAGGGAGTGCAACTGGGCAGCCATCCTCTATTAATACTAATCAGAGGGCAAAAATGGAAGGTGGCCCATACTTCGAGAAAATGAAGGTTTCAGGCAAAGAAAGACAAGGGCCTTTTCTAAAAAATGTAAGTACCCCTGGGGCCCCTTTTAGTCACCTCTTACGATAGGCAGAGGATACTGTGGATGTTACACTGCCACCCCAACACACAGGGGAAAATAATGGTCGGTGAATGA